>NC_084974.1:12323579-12636079 GCF_963691925.1 Scomber scombrus
ACACTTTCTCTTTTTTTATAGTGCTTATGTGTGGTGATGTTGGGGATTTCAATAGTCAGTGTAACTTTTTCCTGAGCTACAACAGATGTTTCTGTCATGAGCTGAGGCAGAAGGTGCAACTACAGGAAGAAGAGTGTTTTGTTTCGGATCACAACTAGCAGAATCTCACAGCGAGCGCTCTCAGGTCGATCCCGGACTCAGGAGGATGGCCGCTGATCCCGCTCCTCATTGGCCTCCGAGTCACCGAGGATCTCCCAGCTGGAGATGGAGGTGCTCATGTGAGTGGGGCTCCGGCTGTTGCCCGACCGCGTCAAGAAACCAAAGCTGCAGGAGACAGAGGAGTAAAGAGGAGGTCAGATCTGCTGTGAGGGATTACAGCTAAATATATCCCGAGACTGATGGGGATCTCAGGACAGTGACAGTGTCAGCAGAGAGTGACAACACCATGCTCTGATTCACAGATCCGCTGTTTTTACAGCAGTGATGATTCAGGCCATTTAGTTTTCCATTTCTCTTGCTTTGCATTTGATGAGAGGTGAAATCTATTTCTATTCCATTTTTATTTCAGATATTCTCATGCATTATTCATTTTTTCTGTCTGAATTACATCATTTGTAGAAAGGTCAAAAAAAGACACAGTTGGTAGAAACACTACAGTTTACTTTTGTGTGTACTGTGCAAACATGATACATACTGTTTGTCTAAAACCTTTTTCCCCTATTGTCACTCTCAAAGTCTAATATAAAACCCATAACACATGGTATGCACAAGGTATGCACCATAATATTCTCTTACTTAATGAAAGTAAAGTCACAATGACAAAGACTCCTTAGCACAAAAGTTACAGGGTAAATTCGATTTCTGTCTCTGCGGATCTTATCTCCTGGGACTTTCCATCCTCTACTCCCTATTTTTCATGTATTCACTGCAAAGCAATGACTGCAGAAGCTAAATTGCCATACCACAACCAGCAAAAAACTTTGGTGACAGATCAGAGAGACTCATCATCCGTGGTTTTTTGCAGACTAGCATTGATGTTTTATACTGCTGACGTCTGAGCGGTGCAGCACAGGTGGAAGTTGTACTCACAGGTTTCGAATGCGCGATTCAGCCGGTTTGTCAGAACCATCTACTTCCGTGCCGTCTACTTCTGTTTGCCCATACAGAGAGCTCTTGTCTTCCTCGTCACTGGAGATGGAAAAAAAACCATCAAAGTGTGAAAACACAGTGAGTCTGTGTGTAATAACGACTGCCAAAAAGAACTGAACATATTTCTTTGGAAATGATCAATGTGTTGACTGTCTGTGTGTAAGTGAGACCTGCTGCAGTCATTCACGGGAATCCCAAGCATCTTTGCCTTGATGAGCGTTCTCCGTTTTTTGATGGCAGAGCGCACGGCTTCTAAAAGGAAGCCTGGACACCTCTCCTCACTCAGGATCTCCCTGCAGAGACAACACAACACAAACAAATTGGCAACGACACCCTTAAGAGCCACCAGCTTCTCTTTCACTTTTCGCTACTTTATCCTTTAAACTAACTAAAGCAGCCTTGTGAGCCTGATGGGAGCATTTACACTAATTCATTAATTCTCAATTTATTCAGACTATCATGAAACTTGACGCACCTCTGATAATAGCTGAGCTCCTCCTGCACCAGGAAGAGGTTGGTTTTAAGCTCATTCCTCTCAAAAATGATGTCGCGCACCTCCTTCTTGGTGAAGCACGGTATATCAGGATCCTTCTGATCAACTGCTGGCTTTTTCGTTGACTCCCGAGCTGTCTGACTTGGACAGGACTGATGGGAGAACAGAGAGTCATCAGGTTCACCCAGACTAAAAGAAAAGACTCAAAACTATACGGCAACAAAACAACAGCCAAGTGTTATGTCGTGAGTTGGTTAGAGGAAGAAAGAGCTTTACATTTTCATTTTACTTAGTAGACCTGGAGTTAAGACTATTTTCTTGTTCCGAACATTTTAGAATGAGCGAAGCAGCAGAGTTTACATAATTTCAATAGATGGACTGAAATAATCCCTGTGCAGATCTGGCTCCTTGGCTCCACTCATTTCATAAACAGATGCCCAGTTAAATTGTGATTCAACACCCCATAAAGAAAGCAAACTTAACAAAAGTTCCTGATCTATATTGACCTGCAGCTGGGAGAGCTTGTTTTGCACATGTGAAGTATTTAAAATAATTTTGAATTAAAAAAACCAACCTTAACAAGCAAACATTTATACATGAGTCAAGCAGACTATGATGTACTTCTTTGTATGTGACATAAAAGCAACATAAATAGAGAGTAATAATCTCTGCATACGGGGCTGTTGCTGTTGGTTTTGTCCAGCTGTGCTTGGAGGTTTTCTATTTCTTTGGTCTTCTCTTTGAGGTCAGCCTCCATGTCGGCCTTTCTCTCCACGGTGCTCTTCAGCTGGGCCTGCATCACATTCTGCTTGTGTCGCAGCTCTGCGTTCATCTTCATGAAGCGGTCCAACTGCTCCTGAAGCTACACAGACACAGATGCCCAATGTTTAATCATGAATTGTGAGTAGACTTAGTATAGTTAAGTTTCCCAACAGTGATAAATAGAATTAAAGCCACAACCAATAAATCAGGGCAGAACCAAGTCCTGTCAATAAAACAATCTATCTGTATCTGTATTTATTATATGGCTGACAGTAACAGCGACAGAGAAATGAGGTGAAATGACCTATGGAGATTCAGACCAAAAGTCTGTGGGAGAGAGACAATAAGAATGAAACAACGCAATGTCAAAACAAGTGTAGCATTCATTTTTAAGGATGAAAACAATTCCTGACATCCATTTGAGCAAACAGATAAACTAGTTTAGTTGACCATGAGCTGACTGGGAGCAAAGAGCAGAGCATTACCAAATACACACCCAGTTATGGCTGGTATTCAAATCATGTGGTATATTATACGCACACACACAGACACGTGCAAACGTAAGAACAAATACACACGCAGGCACACATACACAAACACACACAGAGAAGTTGCCCAGACTTGTCTAAAATGTAGCTTTATTCTCAACCAGTAACTATGTGAATAATCTCTGCACTTTTCTCTCTTTCTCTGATAGCTGACACACTTCCTGTCCTCCATTGTGTTTAGCCGTGTGGTTTACATGCTGTAACTTCTCTTCTGATGCTGCATGTGATGCATATAATTATGTGTGTATGTTACAAGGCTCTACGTGTACAAATATTACAAAACTTGCTAACAGTGCAATAATAAACATCATTGTGTGTGTGTGAGGAAAGTCAGGAAACTAACCTTTGGAGCTACAGTCATAAATATCATTCCTGTTATCATCATGTGTGTCATCAAATACATCAGCACTTTACTGTAAAGCTGCTCTTTTTATGGCTTTATGTTTTAAAAGGTGTTAAATGTGTCTTTTGTTTCCAAATATGTGTCTGTTTTTAAATGTGAACACCCTGACATGAGGAGAATGGCATTTCATTCCCATGTATACTGAATGTGTATTATGGAAGAGACAATAAAGTTCAGATTCTGTTGATGGGTGTCAAGCACAGTAGCAGAAATAACAGATTTTTATCTACTGAGCTGCTCTCCAGTCCAGAAACCTTCCCCCTGGTTCTCACTAGCTGAGTTTAATAGTCACACCCAACTATTTCACATAAATGCATGTGAGGGCTGCTGTGCTGCATACCACTGCGCCTTTTAAGGAATGTATTATTGTGCTTGAGCAGCTTTGTCATTCACACTGTGTGGCTTTGTGTCTCCTTACCGCCTCCACCTCTTTGGAGATGGTGGTTATCTCCTGGACTTTGGCTCTCAGCTCATCTCTCTGCTTGTCCACCACCTCCTTCAGCTTCAGCATCACCTCTCGCTCCTGCCGCTGGACTCGGTCTACACACGCACCAACATGCACACACAAATACACAAAGGGTAAGATAAAGAAAACAATAGTCGAAAAACACACGTCCTCTTTGTGAATCCTTTTTCTGCCCCTCTGCTGTCTGAGACTGAAGCTCTTAATAAACTAAGGTATGGGATAAGCAGTATTATATAACATTTATGTCATTATTATTATTGTTAGGGCTAATTATTTGGTCTATAAAATTTGAAAAATGACTGTAAAGGTTACGCGTCCAGATGTTTTGTCCGAAAAACAGTTTAAACATCAAAGATATTCAGTTAACTATCGCATGACAAAGAAAAGCATTAAATCCTCACATTTGAGAGGTTGAAAACAACTCTTTTTCGGCATTTTTGCTCATAGAAACTTCCAAAACTATTCTTTTATTACCAGAAGCACAATTCCAATAGTTACCAATTCATTTTCTGTCAACTGACTAATTGATTAATTGGCAAATCATTGCAGCTCTAATTATTATGTTACATTATGTAGTTCACTGATGGCTAATAAAGGTACTTTACTGATTTGTAGCATTGCATAATCTATCATGCAGTAAAGCACAAGACAAATGTCGAAAATGGAATAATGACTGTACATGATATAAATACTCAAAAGAGTTGCTACTCCAACTATTCCAACTATGTACATGGCAAAAGATAAGATTGCAACAGAGAAAATGAAACTACGTAGACAGTTGTTAGAGTGTGAATACTTGAAACTTGAATCTATTTTACACGGTTTTACACACTTAAAGGGTCAGTTCAGTCAAATCACAAAACATATATTATCTAGCCACACAGATAGTTTCAGTTTTATGTACTTTTTGATTTTATTTCAGACAATAAAAATAAAATAGAATAATAATAAAACCTCCATCATTGGTACTGTGTGACATTAAGATTGTACTATCTCGCACCATTATCAAGGTACTCATCACAGTCCATATTATCCTTGTACTCATTATAGATCACATTATCAAAGAGCTCATTACAAAAAAAACAAGTGGAAAAAAGAAAATAATTCAAATCCCTGCCCTGGGTTATTCCATTTCATATATATCCCATATTTTTACATCCATAAGTTCCAAGGTTTTGAGACATGAATCATTTAAACATACGCCACCAGCCCAGCATGAGGAGGTGAACAGAATTTTGTTTGTGTCGTTCACAGCAATTCAGAATCAACAATTTGTGCAACATGCTGGTTAATTTGAATTATCCACATGCCTTACACAGGACGTAAAAGTAGAAGTAGTTCACAGTGAGGTCTGTGGATTATCAGGAATATCTAGAACAGGACATTGTTTACCTGGGACATTTTTCTTGAGTTTTTCACGTGTATTTTTTGAATGCAAACATAACACATTTAACTTTCTAATCACTTCTATTGTTCTGAGCTGTAGGCAAAATCTCTGGCTTGTATTTTCAGATAAGCTATCATATCTATTGCATTGTTTAATACCATTCATGGCTGCTGAGCATGAACTGAACCTTTAGACTTAAAATAAAAGAGTGTCTTTACCCCTTTAGTTACAACATTTGGACTATTTCTGATCATCCCATTGTTGGACTGCCAGACTTCTTCGTACATGCTGAGACTGTAACATGTTTAAGGTTTCATTTTTTTACAACAGGGTTTTCTTCTTGAAAATAAAACAATGACCAGAACGACTAGTTAAATCTGTCAATACATATTTTACATGTTCATATTCATTTAACATTTGCTGGTAAATAGCAGACCATATAGATTATAGAGAGTGCTTGCATGTTATGGGCAGTACAGTATACAGTGGGTGGTAAAGGGTTAAACCATATACTGTAGTCCCTAAAAACTTCTACAGCACATTTTAACTTCACTACAGCCAAAGGAGGCATGGGAGCCTGTTGTAGCAGTCCTATTCACCACATGATAAAATGGTTACACTCACCTAAAACATGGCCTCTTGTCAGATAAATCACAAAGTATTAAGGCAGGATGTTTTCCTTTAAGTACATGAAAACAGGAGACAGCAAAGCGACTCCACCCTGTGGCTCACATTACTGGGGGATTATGTCTACATGCTGGGAGTCTTCAGTAAATACATTTGTTATTATGTACGCAGTGTAAATACTATCATTTTTTTAAAGTCCTATCCTAACAGTGAAGACAAATGCTGCTGCACCTCTCTAAATAATTACACTGTAAACACTGAAACAACCAGTTTGACTCCTTTCTGCCTCATGTTAACACTGCAGATATGACAGCAACCCACCTGCTTTGAATCTGTGCCGTAATTGGCGGAGATGCTGTTTCACAGTTAATGTGTTTTGCATACATTTGCATTCATGAAGAGGACTGGTACCATGATCAAATTAAATCTATGTCTGTTTGGATGATCCCTGCTGTTTACAGTACTTCTGAAAATGATTAATATCAAGTACTTTCAACTATTTTTGTGATTTTTGCATTTATTCATTCTATGGCATTTTCAAACTATTATAACCAGCACTGGGCATTAAAAGCCATCTTAAAATCTTGCAAGGCACAAATATTTCCAATTTTTTTTTCAACTTTTGCCTTTGTTGGATAGAGGACAGTGAAGTGGCCGACACAAGGGAAGAGAGATATACAGTAGGTACAACATGCAACCAAGTTCACTGGCTGGAATCTAATCAGCGATATTGTGCACAGTAACCATTCAGCTATCAGGGCCAATATTTTGAGTTGTGAATGTCCACTCAGCACAGATGGAAAAGATTATCCAGGATTCCCTGAGGCTTTATGAAAAGTTCATGTGGTAACAGTAACATCTCTGCTATGGTGAGATTGACACATTCATATGAGGACAGTAAACTATTTGTAATCTAAAACAGTGAACGCCTCCCGTCTGAGCTGATTTGCGCAATTTTACTAAACACAATCCAAATTTAAAAAACTTTGCAACATGTTTAACATTTGCCTTGAACTGAAAATCCTCAGCCATACCTTCATGTGCATGGCTGCCTTTCAGTCGGCTCTGTAGCTCCTCCCGGTCTTCCTGGAGCTGCTGTACCTGGACCTGCAGCTCCTCACACCTCCTCCTCCACTGCTGCTCCTTCTGCTGCAGCTCCTGCTTTAAAGAACAGAAGCCAAAACCTCAGAGACACGAGGTATACTAAACTTTCAGATTAAACAAGTTGTGATGTAACCGTGCCGTTAAAATCCCCTTTAGGAACTTGCATTCAGCAAAACAGGTTGGGCCTGTCGATTTGTTAAGTTACTACAGATGTTTTGTTGAAATGGTTCCAGTACATCTCAACATCAAATTCTGATGCCAGGACCACTCCTCTCAATGTAGCCTACTCTCTTAGCAATGATTATATCAACACTGGTTGGTCTAATGCAGTGTTTCCAACAGTGGGTGTTGGTGCCCTGAGTATAGGGAAGGGGTGCTGTGAGATTTATCATATCATTGTTCATCTATTATGTGTTTTTAATAATGTTTCACCACTTGTCCAGCTATAATAATATTGCCATGGGCCAATCTGCATTATGGATATTTTTACTGCAGATAATATATGTCTACATAAGGGTAGAGCTGCAACTACTAGTCGATTAATCAATTCATTTGGTTTGTGAACTGTTGGTTGGGACAAAACAATACATTTTAGGTTGCATCTTGCTTTGAGAAACTGTGATTGACATTTTTCACCATTGCCTTTGACGAATCGATTCATCAAGAAAAATAATCGGTAATCAAAATAACAGTTAGCTACAGTACAGAGTACTTTTACATGATGGTATTCCTCCTCTTACTTAAGTTCACTAAAATTCCTAAAAGTGTTGTTTCTTTAGTATTTCCCCCACCACTGTAGCAACGTCACGATGCACCAAAGCCGCGTTATATTTCCCACCCGCATCCGGCGAAGACCCGCCCTACTCTGCCTCTGATTGGTTCTTGCCACTCCTCATGCCTAAATCTAACCAATCCAAACGACGAAGGTAACGAGTACTAGCCAATCAGAGGCAGAATAGGGCGGGTCTTCACGGAATCTGTAAAAATAAGCTAAAACGACAGTGCAGCTTTAGACATGGCTTTCCCCCCCAAACATTAATAAGGTAAAAAACAGTTATAACAGTACACGTTAAATCTTAACTAACAGCACTGGCAGTCAATTAAATAAAACATACATTAAAAAACGAGTTTGGCTTCATAACAATATCGCTTAAAACAGACAATGTCACGGTTGCCTTGACGACACTGACTGAGCAGCATGGCTGTTGTTTCAAGTTAGCGGTATAACAGCAGAAAACATTCATGTGTGACCTCGCAGGTGACTCAGGCCTTCAAATCTGAGTAAAGTAAGTAATTTCAGTTCCATGTGGCCTGAATACATCCACACAGACGTCTCTTTCTACCATGTTTTCGCCACATTTGTAAGGCCTTGCCTGTCACAACACGCTACATATGTCAGTCACCACCACAGAGTAACTGTGTTGTACTCGTTGTTACAGAGTTATAACAATGTTTATACGGTGTTTACAACAAACTAGGGGGAGGATTAAAAGCTACCATAATGTTCCTCACCCGTGTTTCATGTTTATCATTGCTTTCCTCTCCTCCTTCTTTCCTTTCTCGTTTCTTCTGCTGCTGCAGCTGTATCGTCTCAAAGGTCTTCAGCAGCTCTTCCTCCCGCAGTTTGTGTGCGTGGTTCCTCGACGCAAAGCTCTCCAGCAGCTCCAGCACTTTCACAATTTTAGGCACCAGACCCACGACGCTTTCCTTGCCGTAGCCGTCGATGAGCTTCTCCAACTCGGTGCCGATCAGCTTGGCAATCTCGTACACATTGTCCACGGTCAAAGCCGAGAAAGTCCTCTCAAAACAATCCTCCAATGCGGGTTTGTCGTCCGAGTGAGATGCAGGTTCCTCCATGTCTGAATTAAAAACCAGCAGCAGCTCACTTCACATGCTCTTTATCAACAATATCGAAAGCGACAGTGGCTCGTCAGCGCCACATTGTCCGACAACCGTGAAACGAGTTTATGAAAGTGAAAACACTGCTGTAGCCTACTGTTTAATTTTGCACCCACGCTGCAGTGCAGACACGCCTGCTGCTCCTCTTCTGACAATATCACGTCATGCAAATTAATCAGTACTCAGCTAACAAATAACAAATGCAAGGACATCGAGTACTCCTGCAAATCCACTGTATTACAAGGTTCTGGCAGCTCTCTTGCAGTCTACCTCGCTGCAGGATCCTCCTACTTTTCTGACCAATGTAATACGAGTACAAACACTCAGCTACATGCAGAAACTCGCCTGCCAGGTCGAGCATACTGATGCATGCAGCAGAGCGTGAACATTTCATTTCCTCTGTGAATCTGCACCCAGAAATGCTGACCTGTGGTACTCTAATAAATGTCAACCGCATGGTTTAACTAATCTTCAAAATTGCTTATGTTTGAGGCAGAAAACTATAAGAACAGGACAGTGTTACTTCAGTATGCCAGAGTAAAACAGGGCAGTCCCTGAAACTTATCCAAGCTGTCTCAGCTGAGGTGGTGTTGACCTCTGGCCTCTCTGAAAAGGGAAGCCAGCCAAAAAAAAAATCCCCTGTGCAGTAAAACTTCACACAAATGCTTCACTCTTGTCTGGTTACACAAGTTAAAATGACAGCAAAAAAAAAAACACCAAACACATCACAAATGTTTATAAAAAAAAAGGTGATCTTTATTTAAACCCAGGCTTCAATGTCACAGGATGTACAGTACAATGTAAAGTACATCAACTAACAGGGTATTACTGGCATGGAAATACAACTTTCAATTTCATTACTCAAAAAAAAAGGGAAAATTAAGTCATTTTTACCCTTTTTAACAATGTTACTCATCAAATATTACAGCAAAGTATTGTGTACTGAAAACTACACACAAATGCACATATGCTCAAACAAACCGGATGCCACAAACAAAGTAAAGACTGCTTGTTCATACAGAAGCTGTACTAAAGTGAGGGAAGAGTTGACATGAAAGGGGAACAAAAACTTTGTAGAAAAAACACAATTCCTAAAAACATCCTTTCGCCTTTACATAAAAATTTCCAAACAACAGTTACATGTGTTCAATAGAAATATTACACAGGCTTTTCTGGACCGGCTCCACATGATTCTGACAGAGCTATCTACAAAATGTGTCGAGAGCAGAACGTCCACCCGCGCTCAGCCGAACATGTCCTCGCGGTCGGCGTTATAGATCTCACCCTCCTGCAGTGAGGCGAAGTTTAGGAAGTGTGAGGGCCTGTGGACTTCGTGGTAGAACTCCTTGGGGTTGGCCAGCTGCAGGTCGTACTTCATGTTGGGGTCGTGACGCACACCTGTCGTAAGAAAAGTCAATGTTGGTTTGGTTAATGGTGAGTTTAAGATGTTTATTCTGACAATCCTGCATGAATGGTCTGAGCAGTCATGTACACAATTTAAAAGGACAGTTTTTCTAGTGTTTTAAAACAAGTCGGGCATCCAAATGAACACAAAGGGATTTTCCTTCCTGTATCATTCCTCCTGGATATTAAAACTTCCCCTTCAAAAGCACTTACAATGCAAATGATATCAGCACATATTTTGTGCAAAAATGCATTTAAAAGTTGATGTGAGGCTAATATGATGATTCAACAGCCTGAGTTAGCCATATTAAGTGGATATCTGTCACATGGGTCTGAGTCTGTTTAGAATAAAATTCCCTCTTTGTGTTTCCCTTAAGAGCTGTAGTGGAGGTAAAGTAACCAAAAGAGAAGACTTTGGCACTTATCTATTCGACTAAATGTAAAAGTTTATCTGAAGTTTTATATCACCTTCAGATAAACTTTTAAATATGTTTTTGCACAGAAGGACGACTCTGAACGTTGGCCCCCATAACTCACAATGTAAGTGCATTATAAAGGGTGTGTTTCCATGTTCACTGGGCACCTGACTGTTTTCAGTCATTCCTGAAAAACTGTCCTTTAAAAGTTAAAGTTTTGCCTTTGACATTGTTTATATTTTGCATGATAAACTACTGTGTATTTCCCTGTTGAGGAAGTCAATGATGATTTTCAGCTGTGAAGCAGGGCTTTGCAGTTAAAAATCAATAAATTGACACAGGCATGAGCAGAAATATCAATGTATGGCACTGACTTCTGTCACAGATGAACTGCATTACTGAGGCGATGACAGAGGCGGACGTTATCATATCTCCATTATACATTCAAACTCTGAAGCAGAATCATTTTGCAAGTAAAATCACGTCTACTGACCCATGAAGTTGTAGTTCCAGGAGACTTGACCAGGGACCATGAAGAAGCCCAGGAAACGATCAGAAAGCAACATCTGCACTCTCTCATAGTGGGATGGCAGGTAACCTTTAGGGTTGTTGCCTTTGTCTGTGTTCTGTCGACCCCACTCGTAGCCGCTGGGTGTCAGTTTGTAGGCTGTGAGTGTGCAGGAGCCTGGTGTGAAGCTGAAAATCAGACGTAAAATGCTTTTTAGTGCCATTTAACCAGCAGACCCCACAAGGAAAAGCATGTTTATGATTTTTTTTTTGCAACAAAGTCTTAACAGCATTGATTTTTTAACTGTACATTAAAAAGGAAATACAATAACTTATGAGACACTGTAATAACTGACTTAAAAACAAAATGTCAATTTAACATATAAAATGTTTCCAAAAAATGATGTTAAGCCTACCTGCAAGTGATGATGATGGTCTTCTCTCCATCCCAAGAGGGGTTGTCAGCCATGACCTTAGCATGGGTGGTGACATCCTGGGGGGACAGCTGGGGTGATTCATTAGGCTGTGTGTGGATCCAGCCGAGAGGCTCCATCTCCTGTTTGGGCAAAGTTGAAAAGTTAAGAAAAAATTGCCGGCATAAACATCACAAAAGGCTCAGAATGATCTAGAAGTGTGCCTCTTACTTTAAGGTATTCATGTCCAGGCAGCTGGTTGGGCAGGTGGACAGTTTGGTGCGTCCCCCACTGTGGTACCATGACGATACAGCGGATCTCCTTCACCTGGGGGTTGTCTGGTGGACTGGTACCGTACAGGTATCCCGCGATCTGGAACAACGCAGATCATGCTTACTTTCAACAGAGGCAGTGACTTTTATTTACTTTGCACAGATGTGATGAAGGACCATCAAGAACAGGTGTTAAATGTTAAGAGATGGTCTGTCTGTGAACTATAGTAACAACTCCCCAAACATACCTGTGCTCGCAGATCTGAGATGCAGATGAACTTCTTGAGGACGTTCTTGGGCAGGATGTAGGTGTAGCCCGTCTCCTTGATGTCATCAGATGACACGTAGATGTGGTTGGTACGGAGATGGAGGTTGGCAGCAGATATGGCCCTGATGGAGTAAGTATAAGAACACATTTAAGCCAACCGAGATGGAAAACAAAACCACTTAAATCATCACTGCTTTGTTAACCATTTACTACAATAATCTATGAAGGTTTCTTCTTAATGGATTATGAACTCCATCTGCATACCTGACCCTCCATTCGGTCTTGGAGGAGAAGGTCTGAGTCTCGTAGTTTGAGGTGGTGGAGGTGATGATCTCGTCACCGTGCTTGTTCACAGTGCGGGTCTGTGTGGCTGTGAGCTGTGACTGCTCTTTGGTCTGCTTCTCAATTTCTGCGATTTGCTGGCGCTGCTGTGACGGAGCGGAGATCTCCATACCCAGGATGATGTCACGGATTTCCGACTGGGTCAGTGAGGCCACGTTCACACTGGAGAGAGAAAGGAAGTGTTCGATTCAAAGTCTGGCTTTATTTTCTTCTATAAAGTTACAGGGGGAAAAAAGGGGATATTACTTACTTGTTCTTTTTGCCATAGTCAGCCAGAATGAGATCTTTGAGTTGCACTTCCACCTTGATCCACTCCTCGTCAGTGAGAGTGGGCCAAATGTGATGTGGCTCAGTGATGGTTGTCTTGTCAGGTTTCAGGATCACCTTGGCACGGTCGTTGTTGACATGGAGCGCTCTGAGGATCAGGATGAGTCGGGAGAAGGCCTAGAGATGGAGCAGACAACCAAACAAACGCTACTTACACAGGGGAATGAGTTAAGGAGTCTCTAAAAATAAATGCATCCTAATGAGTTGAGCATTCATTTCCTTTAAAATCACTTTGTGAAAACAAACTTCAGGGAAACTTCTATAGAGATTCAATACAGGGATATAAAAATAAGACTCGCTGGGCTTACGGGATGGAGTAAAACTCACTGTGTAAGACGAGATGGTCTTGAGCCAGTCATCATACAGATTGAACAGCACCATCTGAGGCTCTGTAGCTTTCAGGATGAGGTCTCCAAACTTCTCCACCTTCAGACAGGCCTGGAAGGGCAGCTGCAACTCCGAGCCCTTGATCACAATGTTGGGGAAGTCGAGCAAGTGGACCTGCGGACAGAGAACAAGAGTATTAGAACTGGAAAACACTGAAATCGAACCAGCAGAAATAAAACAGATGACCCATCAGGAGTTCTCATCATTGCAACAGTATTTAACATGTCAGCCTCACCTCCAGAGGGTCCAGCATGCCCTTTCTTGTTACAATGATCTGTTTCGGTTGCTCTTCCACAGGGAGGGAGCGGATCAGGGCAGCTACTTCTTCAGCTGTCTTCCATTTGGCCAACTACAGAGATAACGCAAGAGTGACGTTAGACACTAGGAAGAGACAACAACAGTGCCAAACATGTATATAGTTAGTTCAAAAGGATAAAAAGGTGTGAGGGTAAGTGTTAGGACTATGGACTTACTGACTACAGTAAACATATCTGCCACATTCACCGATACACCCGATATGATATAATTAAAAAGTTATTCCAAACTAATTTAACAGTATTACAGTCAGCACTGATAAGGCTCAAATAAACACCAGATATAAAAATGTGATTGTAATGACAGCCTATTTCCAAAACACACAATTTGTCTTGAAATTAACCATAGTAAGAAGTAAATTAGAGTCGGTACTGAATGAGGAATCAAATCAAACACAAGGCTCAGAATAAGTCAATATGAAAAACACAGCTGGTGATTTTACTAGTGGTAGAGCGGGGCTGTACCTGTCCCAGACGTTTCTGTCCAGCCCACACAGAGGTGTGAATGATCTTGAGGAAGAGCTGTCCGGTTCTGGGGTTGAAGATGAAAATAGCTCCATTGATGGGCTTCGTGGTCAAGTTACCCTCAAAGGTCTGATGAGAGAGATGAAGAATACATGTGACAAAATTCATGGGCTTAGTGTTTCTTTATCTTCGTGCAAAAGCAGCATACAAGGACCACTAAACGCATGACAGTCTCTCACCTTGTGGATGGTGACTCTGTAGACATTGGTGTCATCTACGAACCAGATAATCTGGTTGGAGAAGAGTTCCCCATAGTTCTGTGAGGACAGGTACGGCTCAGTGGGCTCTGAGGAGTACAGCTGCAGACCTTTGCGGATGCGCTCTCTGAGCACATACAGGGCAGGATTGGCCTTCATGATCTTGGCCATGGCCTGCTGGATCAGAGGCTTGCTTCCAGGGAACCAGTTACCATAAGCACTACAAGAAGAGAGGGAATGAGTTAAAGACTGCGTTGATATTGTTTTTCTTAGTAAACAGTCAACGGGGATGTCACAGTACATTTACTAAACAGCACCTTTTTAACAGGATGTAAATAACTATAGCAGAATGTGATGCTCATGTAAAACAAGTTAGGAAGCTTGTGTCAGGACTTCAAACACTACTGCAAAACATACTTGTTGACAAGTAGATGCCAAAATCCAGGCAATGCTGTCAACATTGGTCTGACAATTTTCATAATTTATTTTTAGACACCTATAACACATGCACTCTTTAAAACAAAGGACAGACGTCTGTCTCCTTCAACAACCAAACTTGCTATGCTCTCCATTCCTGCCTTTTGTTTCTTTGCTGATCACTTCCTTGGTCTTACTGTATAAAGTGCCACCATTTCATTTGCTCTGAATCAGTCCACTGTCTCAGACCCACTCTGTGTCAGTGTGCACACCTGTATCCCGTGATATCAATAAACATCCAACACCACAGCAAACTTTGAACAAGGACTTGAGTGACTTTTCTTCAACAATATTTAAGTCAATTAACTAAATATCTGCAATGATAGCTGATCACGTATTCATGCTCTTAACAGTCCTAACCTGTGGAGATTGTAGGCCAGGTCGATAGCAATGAGCACTCCTGTTGGGGAGGGGTAGATACTCATGTTGTCTGTGGTGTAGTCCAGGAACTTGGCCCTGGCGTAGCGCTCGATGTCATGTGAGTCATAGTCACCCCAGCGCAGCTGAATGTCAATCCAGTACTTCTGTGTGGTGGTGCTGTCCATCACATCTCTGCAGGAAGAAGTGCACACTTTAATTAATACAAGATTAGACAATGGACTCTCAGAAAACTTTCATGATGACAGTTTGAGAGTTTACAAAGACCAGACACCATTTTCAAATCACCTGGTGTCCAACAGTTTTTATGTATTCAGTGATCAAGTCACTTGAGTCATGTAAATATAGTTTCAGAAGTCATACTTTGAGTCAGCAAGCAGAGACGGCCGAGAGACGTTCCACTTGTATGACGCAAAGAGGAGGATGTCAGCGCAGGACGAGTTCATCTTGTATGACTTCCTGGGGTGAATGGTCTCCTTCTGCACAGTCTCAATCTCAAGAGCATCCAGCTCCTGGTCAAACACCTGAAAACAAAAAGACAAAACTTATTCACACTGTGGAAAGAATGAGTTGGCAAACAGTTGTTTATTTTCTTAGCAGCGGTATGGCATCACTGTAAACATTTGACGCTGAAATTCCCCTTTTTTAATTCCCTTTTGTGCTGTGGGATGATCCAGTCCACACACGGGTAAAACCTACCTGACAGAGATCCATAACAATGCTCTCGTGAATCTTCTGCCACAAGTGAGCCCTAAAGATCTGAATGAGGGAGATCTTCAGTGTGGGGATCTTGCCGTGCATGAAGATACCAGTCAGGTCAAGCTGCACCTGGAAACCCACGTACACCTAAAGAAGAGGAGAAAATCTATAAGCTAGTGCACAAGTTTAAGACATTCTTGACTTTTCCCTCTTTGATTGTGAAGAGATATTTTTCAACAGCTGGTTGGACTAACGTTGGCTCTGTTGATTGTGGGCGACCACCAAAGTGTGAAGCGACGGTTGGGGATTTGGTTGAGACCAGACCTCTGGGCATTAGTCAGCTTCTTCCACTTCATGGACTCTTCAAAGCCACTTGCCTTCTCCCTAAAGCACAGAAAGACAATTGATTCCATTTTTATGCATTTGATATAAAACAAATTCATAACTTAAACAAGTACCACCAAGACAGAGAGGAAAATACACTTTTCAGAGTGAAAGTGTTCTCACCAGAAGAGACCCTCCCAGGTAGGGAAATAGGTGCCTTTGAAGAGCGTGTGCTCCAGGATGCCCTCCACACCGCCAAGAGCCTGTATCATGTCTGTGCGGTAGTTGTTCAGATTCCAGAGTTTGCCGTCGTGCCTCTGGTGGGTCCACCAGAACGGATTCTGCTTCAGCACCTGCAATCACAATCAGATACGTATTAATATGTGGTTCCATGTTGGCATTTACTGAGTTTTCATTTTTGGAAAATGAAAACTATTATCTAATGTGTAATGAGTATTACAGCCTCAAATTAACCTTTAATCTTTGGGTTATGTTGTATGAATTATTAAGAGAAAACCTGATTTATTTGGTGTACACTTGATCATTTTGGCCATAAACGAAGTAGTCTTCATCATACCTGGTACTGTTTGAAATCTGTCCTGACTCTCCAGCCTTTGTCATAAGCCAGTGTGTGTCTGTCCTTCTGGAAAAGTGTGTTGATACGTGGGATTCCTCTGTCCCACGAGTCCTCCAAATCCTCCAGAGTCAGACGTCTGAAACACAGAAAACATACTGCTATTAGCCTCGTTTAGTTTCCATTTCACATTTGTTGAAATAACGCAGATGTCGCCAAGAAATGTTAACACTGATCAGCTGATCTGTTACAGGCCATACCGGTTCTGAGCAATAGCTTCCTGCCTCTTGAGGGCGTACTCAGCCCAGACTCTCTGGGAGTCGATGAACTCGCTTTCCCACGGCTGAATGTAACGGTACAAGTTAGGAATCAGCTGGTCCTCTTCATGGCTCATTCCAGACCTGAAGTGGGTGATGCCCACATCTGTCTGCTTAGACCACCTGGTGGAGAGGGACAAGAATTAAACTCCAATTGTCAAAATAATACTGACTCTGACTATTAATAACTGACAAGAGATCACAATAATAATCTGCATGCTGACTCACCGCAGGTCTGACTGTGGAATCAGCACGTGGCCCATGGACAACATGCCAAGACCACCCAACTCTTTGGGAGTGTAGAAGACCACAGGGGGGAAGCGACTGGGCATTTTGGAGTTAAGGCCGATCTTGATACGTGTCTGGATCTTGTTCTCACACTTGACCAGCAGATCCAGGAGCTCCTGAGTGTTGACGACTGCTTCACGGAAGTACGTCATCAGGCCGATCAGAGCCGTGTTCCATTTGTTCACAATCTGCAGGAAAAGAGGAGAAATTATGAGTATTATAATTTGGTGATCAAACATTTTTATTCTAATTCATCCCTGAAATCTAGATTATATTAGATGAAGCTGTCTGCAGACCTTGGTGAATGTGGTTGATCCGGAGGCCATCAGGATCTGACGCACTCGGTTGTGGAAACGCTGCATTGATTCATCGTCCACACGCAGGAAACACTGTGCTGTCCTCTCTTTGGTTACCTGCACATGAAAAAACAATGTGAGAACTTAAAGACACAAGTATCAGTGTGGTAAAGGGATATATATCTTTAGACATCTGAAATTGTCATGGCAATCATAGCAGCACAACTTTTTTTTCTCATTTTGGGCATCAGTTCCTCACCTCGTTCTGCAGGTTCCAGACGCCGTCCTTGTGAGTGAACTCCTCGTAGCTGGTGCGACACTTGGGCAGGATGCGGCACTCAAAGCCACACATGTTGAAGAGTAGGTTGGGGTTGTCTTTGCTGTAGACCGACACAAAGCTGTTCTCCCACTGGACTGTGGTCACTGATCTTGGCAAGCGGTTCTTTATGTCCCAGAAGACTGCACGTCCACTGTGGAATAATTAAGATTAGAGAAGTTTAAGCTATTTGTCTCTAACCTGGTTAAACAAGTTATATGTTTCTCATGCTTAACATTACTGGTTTTAAGTCAAAGATGGAACTCACAGGTTGACGTCGTGCTTCATCAGTCTCATGCGGGCATCACGAGGCCAGCACTTCTTGTTGTTATAACCCACAATGTTCTCGTTGTTGGGGTCTGGGTGCTCAGTTAGATACCTCTGAATGAGGTCCCTGGCCTCGTCAGCAGAGAACCTGGTGAACACATAAAAAGAGTCATAACTTCTAATTTTAATTAAATCAGCAAAGCACCAAAACTGAATAATTCAAAAAAGGCAAGGCACTTTGTAAAAACTTCTATTGCAAATATTTCCCCAGAGCCACACGTTAGGAAGCGCTTTCATTCATCATTTCAGTGATCCAATCCCACCTGAAGAAGATGTGGATGCGGTCGATGTAGCGGCAGTACAGCCGGATTGGATGGGCGCTCTCTGTGGGTATGTCCTGGAAGCTGAGGAAGTCGTTGGGCATCTGGGGTGGCCCGGCCATCTCACTGGCACGGTGCAGGCCCAGCACCAGCAGGTCCATCACCAGGCCGTAGTACTGTACAATGAACGAGGCAAACTGCAGCCCCCTGATGATACCGTATGAGTTTGTGTGGTTCATGTCCTAAAAAAAGAGACACAAAAAAGTCCCAACTTTAGAACAAACAGCAATAAAAAATGTTAAACAGTAGCTCAAAGATGTACAAACACTGAACCAGAAATGACTTATTTTAGAGTTTCTATGGAATCATATAAAAATGACAGAAATCAGACAATGTAAAATAAATGTGTGTTTACCTTGTAGTTGATGACCACATTGTTCTTGGCCGTCATGTAATCAGCAATGTTGTGGTCAACGATAAGACGCAGCAGCCTATTGAGCAACGTCAGATCAATTTTCTCGTACATCTTCTCGTAGCGGGACTCCAGCATAACGTTACATTCTCCCTCCGCAGTCTCCCAAACGTCCTGCAAGTTGTTGATGCCTATTGAGAATAAAGAGAAAGACATCCGGTGAAATTAAGCTTTTGGTCCTTCGAACATGGTAGACTGGATTTGAAGACTATGTTATCATCAACACTTTTATTCCACTTCAAAGCAAACTGGGCTATTACACAATAAAAATCAGACTTTTCCACAACATCACAATGTTATTATATCTATAATAACAAGTCTAGTCAGAGCCCTGACCTTGGCACCACTTGTAGACCAGCAGCGGTGGTGGTTCAGTGTCAGCAGGTTTGATCCAGGGTGGGAACAGGCGTCTCTTGTCTGCCTCATACCACAGATACTGGTCGAGGTAGGCGTCAGTGATCTTCTCCAGGGGCTCTACGTCATACACTGGCACCAGATGGCTGTACAGGTCCATGAACTCAATACCCACCTACAAAAGAAGGAAGAAGTGATGAGACTGGCAGAGGTGGAATAATATGGGTAAAAACAAACAGTGAAGACAGCAAAGAAATGAAAGGCTACAACAGTCTGCTTGAGGCACACGTTTCCTGCAGAGGTTTCAAAATTATAAAACATTTTTAAAAAATACAAATTATGCTGTTTAGATCAATACTCATTTGTCAAGTAATGCTGTAGAAAACTTTTTTTTTTGTCCTTTAAAGTATGCATCTCTGCTGTTTATAAATAAACCTGTGGAATATCACAAAAAGAAAAAGGAGAAAATCTTGAGTATGAAACTGTTATTTTGTTCCTGACCTCTTTGAAGGCTCTCTGAGTGAGCAGGTGACGTTTGATCCTGGACAGAGCCTCGTGGGGATTGTCGTAAGCCTGCTCTATCAGCCCGAGCTCTTCCCTCTGAGACTGGTTCAGACGAGACTTCACGCTGGAATACACATACAAAGAGTTGATAAAGCAAAACTTTTCTGGCAGATATTTTCCCCACTCTAATTAATTTTTTTATCCGGTTTATTTGATAGGGACAATGCAAGTAAACATTGCACCACTTCCTCTCATTACAAACAAGGTGAAGTACTGATGGTCTGCTAACAGAGATTATAGCTATTACTAGTTTCAAACTCCAGTCCCAAATGTCCCCACTTAATGTTTGAAGTCGGATAATGCTCTAAGTGTGTTTACCTGTACGCCTCCTTGAGTCTTTCCAGAGCCAGGATGAGCAGCTTGGTGTCGTGTTTGTATGACAGTGGAGGGAAGGGGATGGGTGAGAACCGCCGACTCTCCAGCCAGTGAACAGTGGTGGTGTAAATGGCAACCGCCTCTTCAGCTGTGATGTAGGGGCCGTCCTGTAGACAGAACATTAACACTTTAATGAAAACATGGCAAAATGTGAAGAAACAGGGCAAAAGTAGTTTGGATATAAAGATGTAATGGTACTATTATCCCATATTAACTTGAAACTAATTACTATAAAATATTAGAAACAATATTTGAATGGTGAACAACCAACTGCAGCTGCAGCCAGTGATAAAAAGCCACCACTCATTTTAATATTCCTCCAGTTCTTACGCACAGGCAAGCAGACCAATGCAAGTGCGCCTTTGTAAGAGGACATTCAAATATTTACTTGTCATTTGTGAATTTGGGATCACTGAAATCTAACTGTAATCAATAAAAAACCGTCCATGTATTTAGTCTATAAAATCGTAGTATTTACTGGAAAAGGATTTTTTGTATTTCCTGTGTCTACTTTCTTCTGTTTTTTACCTTCAGGTAGTTGTGCTGTCTCTCCTGCTCAGCTTTCAGGTACAGACGGGTCAGTCTTCCCAGGTTCTTCTTGCAGACAGTTTTGTCCACAGTGGCTCCACGACGGATACGCTCACGATTGTAGTGGGCCGTGTTGGTCCACCAGTCTGCTTTGGCCTTAACATAGCGCAGGATCATGTTCTCGATGGGAGTGGGCAGGCCTGGCACCTAAAACAATAAAAAGTAGGCACTGTTAACATTTCACTTCAAGCTGATTAATTCCTGTCTTTCAGCAACAGATTATTTCTCTCCTACAGGTGTCCACAGCAGAGCTGATCTATGTGAGACACTAACCTTCCAGGGGATATTGGCCTTCCAGCACCTCCAGGACTCACTCAGGTGCTGCAGGATGGTTCTGGCCTTGTTTTGTTTGATGCCCTCAGGCATCATGTCCAAGATGTCGTGCATTACAGCTGCACGCAGCTCCAGGTCAAAGTGAGACTCCACACGCTGTTTAGTCACTGTCTTGGCAACACCCTTGGAGTGACGTCCTGTTGGTGTAATCGAAAACATATTTGCTTAAAACTCCTCCCAACACAAACTTGTAACTGTGCACCATTACACTACTTTGTTCCTCCAAAAAAGAAAAACACAAACCTTCAAACTGCCTGGCCAGCAGATTTCCCAGCCACCTCTCCAACAGTGGAGTGATGCCCCTCATGAAGAACAACCACACTCTCCAACCAGGAGCCCAGAAGCCACATCCTGGACCTTTGCCCACAGGACCCTGATGAAACAAACACATAAGGCCCACACATAAAACTTAAAGCACAATAGCAGTGTGACATGCTAAAATTTTACTGTGGTTTGTGGGAAAATGAATTCTTTCTGAGGATATCCAACTGTTGGCAGACCAAAAAGTAGTACTTACAGTGTTGAACCGGTAGTAGATTAGATGCTTCAGATCTTTGCACATGCGGATTTGTCTCATCAGCTTGTACTTGTAGCGGTACATGCCGGTCAGCTGCCCCACATGAGCGAAGATGTACTGCAGTCCATCAGCCAACTACAATAGAGACAGTTCTGCAATTAGCCAAGTATGAAATCACTGTGTGGGATAATCGCTAAACAGCACCAGTCAGTGACGCCAACAGACAGGACTAACCACACTTTGATTCTCCGGTAGAGAAAAGGACCAAACATAACAGAAGAGAAAAATGTTTATCACAGCCATTCATTGCTTAAAAGTGTCTTTGTGTTTTACAGAGTGTGACTTCTATGAACCCGGCAAATTGGCTAACCTAAGGACTGTAGCTTAGTTTTGAATGATTAACCCGGTGTATCCTATTGAAAGAAAAAGCTTCTGAATAATGATAGAAACACCAAACACTCAGATGTTCTCTGTGGCTCTGTTTGTGCAGTCATTAAGTTGCTGAATTTACACATTCAGGGAGAAAATGAATAATGTATGTTAGTGTAGCTGGCTAACAGATGGGCTGTATTGTGAGAAATGTGTTGCTGAACTAACCTGGAAGGCATCAACATTTCCCAGTCTGTACTGCACATGGCTGTCCACCACCAGCTTGCTGAGACGCAGCACCTCTCTGCACAAGTGGAAGGCATTACCGAATCTGGACTTTTTACGCTCCTGCAGGGATAGAAACAAGAACACAATGTTAGGTCAACACTGGTTATAAAACAACAGATGGTACTTGGAATGAGATTAGAGTTAGAAAATTATTTAACAATAAAAAGACAGCAAACATTTTTAGCTTCACGGAAATCACAGAAAGTTTGAACGTCAGATTTTATGTTTTTCATGCATGAAACCACAAAAGACAGACCAAATACAGGTAATATAAAGTCTTGTGGCTCTATATTAAAGCATTTGCTACATGTCAAATGCATAGGAGGGTTTGGCCTGTACCTTGGTTGTCAGTGTCTTGACGGGCTTCAGGTTGAAGTTGTAGTCAAGATGTAGGTAGTTCAGGTTCTTACGGTGGATAAGCAGATTGAGCATGTTGTAGCCCTGTCTGCAAACCTGCAGGCCCACCTCAACCCAGTCCAGCTTGGTAGACTGAAAGAACTTGGTTGCCTTGAAGGAGCGGAATAGATACCTGGAAGCCAAACAGGGAAAAATATTTAAAGAAAAACCTACTTGATGAGCAAAACACATTAAAATGATTAAATTAGGAAGATGTGACTATGAGAAATCCAGTTTAAGAGTCTAATGATGCTCACCTCTTCTTCTGGGCCTTAGGTGGTCTGTGTTTGAGAGCGTTGAGCACATAGTACTTGAGCAGTTTCTGGTATGACACACGCACCTTCACTGGCTGTCCAGCAGGGCAATGCTCTCGGTACCTGTAAAATAATTTAATACATCCCACTCAGAATTTCCACAAAAAAAAAAAAACTGACATCATGCTGAGAAACAAATTAAAAACTGTTCACAGAACTGACGCATCTGTTCTTAAATTATAACAATATTTGTTCTAACATGTTGATATTTTGCTCACCAGTTCTTGATCAGGGGGATATCAATGGCTCTTCTTGTGCGGCCAGAGCGGAGGTTGAAGGGTCTTGGCGCCCACAGCAGAGCAATGCCATTGGCAGTGTTGTCTGTGTAGAGTGGGGTCTCCTTGAGGAAGGGCTCCACGTACTCAGCTAGCTCAAACTCTTCATCGTCATCAGGCAGGGGCTCTTGACTCTGAGTGGAGACAGGAAATAGCAACAACAATATAATGTGTGACTTTTATGAGTGCTGACTTTATAAGACCTCATTAATTTTGCTTTTTTACCTTAAATCAATATGAACAGTACTTAGTAAAAAAGTAATAATAAAAAAATTATAATATCTGAATGCTGACGGGCCAACTGCAGCTGCAGCCAGTGATAAAAGAGTCAACACTCATTTTAATATTCCTCCAGTTCTTACGCACAGGCAAGCAGACCAATGCAAGTGCGCCTTTGTAAGAGGACTTCCCTTTAAAACATCATCAGAAGTTTATTTTGAAGACATTACATTTAGCTTTCCTCAGCTCCTAGAGGAAGGAGGAGGACAAGCAACCACACTAACCTTGACGGAATGTCTGTGTGAAATGGGGTTGATCAGTGGGTCAAAGTAGAATGCCGGAAGATCTGGATCCTCTGTCTTGATAAACACCACATTGGGTGTGTGGTACCTGCGGAGGAAAAGTCATGTGTCAATTTATTTCTTACAGCCAAAAAAAGATATGTAAATTTAGTAACTCAATTAAAAAAAGTTCAGTTGCATTTCACACAGAATTACATCTTAATGTCGTTTTTCACTCTGATGTGAATTTTTCAACCACAAAATTCACTTAATTTTGATTAGATAGAATTTCCTTTTCTTTTAATAGAACAAAATATAAAGTAACACATTGTTTACTGTTAAGAATAGTTTTTGCTGACACTCCAAAACATCTGAACATGTTATTAAATCTTTGAGTGTTTTGACATCTAAATGTAATAATTATAATAATGGGTTATCAGTATTGTCTCAGTGAACTGCAACTTTAAAGAGCCAATTATTCGTTGCTTACCAGGTGAGGTGGACGTGGTGCGGCAAGTTGTTGTACAGGTACGGGAATGCAATTTTGTACTCTGTCCTGATAGGCTGTCTGATGATGATCTTGTTGATGTCATTGAACTCATTCCAGTCTTCATCCCTATAGGAAATTAAGAGAGGGATCAGCTCCAGCACAAAGCATCTTGCATCAGTTTGTGCAGGTTGTTTTTTAAAAAAAAAGGGGTGAAACATGATTACTATTCTAACAAATACAAGACATACTTCATGCATCTTCTGAAAATAAGATGCAGGAAAACATCTCCACCCCATGTTTTAACATTTATGAGCCTGCAAATGGTGGCTGTGCCAAGCGGCTTCCACAATCCAGGAGATTTAAAAGTATAAAATCAGTCAGTTTATCATTTATTTAAGGCAGGAAGTTCTTACTGGAGGTTAATGTCGCGGACCAGGGGCTCAAACTTAGGTCCTCCAGGGATGGCCATATTTAAGGCCTTAGAAGTGAAGAAAGCCTTGAGGTCAAACAGATAAAAGTAGTTGAAATCCACCAGGTCTGTCAGCAGCTGGTTGGCCAGTCGGTACAGTGTGGACATCATGGGCAGTGTGAACTGCCAGCGACGGTAGGTGGTGCCATTTACAAACCTGAAGGACAAAAAAGGAGTCATTACTTTACCAGATTCAGAGCAGCTACGTGTCTTTTTAAAAAAAAATAAACTAAATGGTAGTCTCATAAAGAAAAAAAGGCTTACTTGGCAGTGTCTTTGAGGGGCTGGTGTTCATAGAACCACTCCACCACTGAGCCATCCTCCTCGGGGTCCAGCTCCATCTGAATGGCCTCCAGTGGTTCCACGTCAAGGATGTTGTCAGCGTAGTCCAGCGGCGGCTCCTCATCATCAAATGGTGGAAAGCGCATCCTTTTGAAGTGTCGACGGTCACGCTTCTCACGACGCATCATGATCCACATAGTGCTAAGAGGAGAAGAAAGAATACCAGTGATTAGGTGTGTTAGAAAAACAAATGAGCACAGTATGTTTGCTGTGCATATCACAAATGTATGTGTACAATGAACTAAAAATGTCACTACATAACATAGTGACACTCTTACCCCCACTGAGCAATGTAGACCGGCTCTATAACCCAAGGGATTTCATTAACAAATGAAATGGCTCCTGTGATGTGGTACAGGACAGGCACATCTCGGATCTGCTCCCAGGGCATAGGCATGTTCTCCAGCAGTTTCAACACTGCATGGGGCATGTACTTGAGGGCACTGTTCAACAAAGAGAAAGACACAGGATGAGGTTGGGCAGTGGTGATTAATGTCCTCAATCAGTGAGCAATCTTATGAAAATATATTAACCAAACCAATATTTAGCTTCCATGCACATAAGATTATAACCTGAGTACATCTGGAAAAAAGGTATACCAATTTACAGTATCAGTCAAATGTTTGGACATACCTTTCAATTCTCTTGAATGAGAAAGTTTCAAACTTTTGACTGGTACTGTATATTTTGAGTTTCCCGTAGACATATTTATTATTCTATTAATCTATATTTACCCGAGGTAGACCCTCTTGTCATGACGAAACTTTCTGTTGGTCATGTCTCCATGGTCCCTGATGATCTTGCGGACATGTTCAGGTGGCATGTCTTCCTTCTGAGCATCCACAAAGCCAAACTTTCTCTTTTCGGAGTAGCGCTTTGCCTGCAACTGCTGCCATTTCCTTGCTGTAGAGTCAGAAGACAACTTGATAAACAACAAGAATGACCACATCCATTTGTGATATACACTTTTTATAAACACCATACATAAACATAAATGCATTGAGTGAAACCTGACATACCTTTCTCTTGCAGTTTTTCCTCAGACATGAAGTCTGGGACCGGTGCAGGAGGGGGTACACCTGGTGGCATCCCTGGAGGGACTCCTCTATAGGGGAAGGTAGCTGCCATGGTACCTCACAACTACAAACATCACAACAAACAAAGAATTAAAAATACATTTCTGATTCCACTTGTCCCAAGAGCTTTGAGTCTGTCTATCATCAAGTCCCTAAAATCACAACTAATAAACAGATGCACTTAGGATTGTATCTAATTTGATGGGGAACTCTACTTAGTTGATGAGGTCCAAAATACAGTGTGTCTACAGTTATTTTATGCATTACATGTACAATTTATACTGTGAATATTTTTCACATTCCTGGTTACCACCATTTTTACTATCTTCACCTGTATTTTATGGTAGTTGTGTTTGTTTCCTACTTTGAATAGCTACTTGTAATTTATTTCACCCTCTCTTCTTTGACTATGTACCACAACACCACGGTTAATCCCCTGTATGTGCAACGTATTAAATGAGCAATAATAAAACTGGTTCAGATTTTTGAAGTGATGGAGACCAGTATCCAGTGTGTCCACAGTCATTTTGTACAAAAAAATGCATTTAACTGTTTATTTAACGCTCATGAGGCTTCAGCAGTCTGAGTTAGTCATATTAACATTTACCTCTTTTCTCCTGTTGAGCTGCAGTAACAAAAAGAGGGAGTAAATCTTTAAAAAGACTGCAACGTTGAGCGATATCTTTTGAATTTAACTACTTTGAAAAATTCGTATTATATTCAGATGAACGTTTAATTACATTTCAGCGCAAGAGGACAGTGGATTTGGTAAATGCATTATAAAATAACTTTCTAATGGCCAGTATAAATAAATAAAAGGAATTATTACAGCAAAACAAAATAACTCAATGTTCATTTGAGCTCCTGACTGTTGTTTTAAATAGACCTTGATACAATGAACCCTTTTTGCAACTTTAGCTTTCCAACATGGCTCCCAGTCTGAAACAAACTACCCGCTAATGTTACCGCTCTGTAAACTTTTAACGCTGCCTAAAAGTTGCATTACACTAACTTTAATACAAGTCACACTGCAAGTTTGAACAACGTTGATAAATGTTGCCTCTCTGTAATAAAGCATGGATGAAGCGCTAAGCTAGCCGGGAGCTAACAAAAACTAGCATAGTAGCTAAGTAAGCTAACAAAAAAAAACACGAACATGCTCGTAACACCACACACCTTACTACCTTCACTCCCGAGGCAATTTCTTTACGTCGACTGCAGCCTTTTTAGCTACCAAAACATTTCTCCTTCAGCAACTGTTTAGCCTTTTATATTTAGGCTGCCCGTTGTGTTGATTTCTTCCTTAGCTGCAACACGCACGATGATCGACGGCGGCCACACGATGGACGCAGTTCAGTGGGATTCACAGAGAGCAGCTACGCCGGATGGAACGCTCTCTTGCAACTAAATGGACGGGGGCGCTACGTAGAAAAGATGCTTTACGTAGAAAGATGCGCTAACGTTAGACAAGCGCCATTTGAGCGAATACCCGGATGATGCTGTTTCCGCCGTCGCACCGCCCCCTACAGTGCTGGAGTGTGGCATGCAACCACGACAACAGCTGCGTGGTAACCCTAGATTTGTGAAATTGTCGCCTGTCACTTCAAAATATTTGTGTATAATAATAATATTTTATTAATGGACGCCTCCGCAGGTCCACGTCAACAAAAAACAAATTAAAATAAAACACAATACAATACAATAACAAGAGAGTATAAATATATACAGAGTTAAAAGAGACACAGACATCAATCGAATGCCTCCAAAAGCAAGAGGAGTATTTCGTGTCACTTTGTAAGCTGGGCTAATGCCATCATAACTTCATTTTTTGATTAATTTAACCGAACCATGAATCTGTACATTAACTTCCTTAACGCTGCATAAAAGGTGGGGACATTGTTAAAAACAAACGTGAAGCCTAAGCAGAAATCTAAATGAATCATTGTATGCAACCTGAAGCTTTTTCATTTTTGCTTTGCTGTAATTGCACCAAAGATGGGCTGTATATATAAAGTGGAGTACAATATGCTTTAAAAAGAGCTGTCTTTACATCATCAGTATACATGTAAAACTTGCGTGCCAGCATATTTGCTTCTGCATACATTTTGTAACATTGACGCTGCACGTCATCATCATCATCATCACATAGATCATCCCTGGTGATGTGACCCAAATATTTTACTCTGCTCACTACATTTAACACTTGATCTGCCAAAAGAAAAGAAGGAAAGTTGTGCTTCCAATCTTCCTTGGTTTTAACAATCATGACAACACTCTTTTTAGGATTGAATTTTATTTCATACTGTATACCATAATTTGAGCAGTTGTTGTAATCCAGCACTGTAAGGAGACAGGACAACTAAGTCATCATCATACAACAGATGATTAATAAGATTACTCTTCACTATACAGCCAGTCCTGCACTCTTTTAGCTGTTTTTAAAGATCATCCATATACATATTGAATAAGATGGGTGACAAGATTCCAGCTTTTTGAACCCCATTAGTCACTATACTGTATCTTTACTTAAAGTTGTGTTAACAACATTGTAGTTAAGGTCTGATTAGGTAAAAATGATCACTTGGAACGTGGTGATGCTTACTTAATTACCACCTTGCAGATCTCGCGAGTTTATCAATTGTTATGAAACGTCACTTCCTTACAAATCTCGCGGGAGTTTGATCATTTTCCATTCATGTTTTTGCCCGTCTAGACTCGACCTCAGGCTGGTGTCAGCTGTGCTCCTGTCATACCCAAATACTTCTCATTGATTTTCATTGTTCATTTTTGCCTTTCAGACAGTCTGGAACCATTTTTTGTAACTTTAAAGAAAACTAAACTTTGTTGTTGTAACTTGTAACTCTTTGTTGCGCAATGGAGACTTGTGAAGATGTGCGGGAAAGCGTGAAGGTACAGTTAACAGAGTTTGTATTATTATTGAGTTTTATTCTCATGCATTTACCTGGTTTTTAAGTTAATGTCACATATATATTTTAGGCTATCACAAGAAAGTTTTCGACACTTAGCAGAGATTATTTTAGATTATTTGCCCCGCCTGCCAGACTGATACTGTACTCACTTTGTAAATCCCAGGAACATTGCACACATGTATATAATCTCAGGAATTCTGCATATTCTACATTTATGTATTGAAGATTTATTTACACAGAGATTGTATGTCGTTGTGTTTTGTTTTGTTTTGTTTTTAATATCATCTTATCTTACTATGGAGTGTGATCGTCTAACATTTACTGAAAAGATTTGAATGAACTTATTTGTCAGCGATGTCCTGCAAAGAGATTTTCATCCTTACTTTGTGTGAATGGCAGCTAAAAAAAAGTCAGTTTAAATCAGTAGATTATACATGTTGTGTTAGTATTACATAACACAGTGGGGGAAATCAAGTTTAAAAAATATATTCATTTTAAACACCTGTTATACACTGACTTGCAGCCTGTGTAGAAAACTGGAGTTGGCTCATAATGTGTCATCATGTGTGCAGAAATACTACGGCAATCGACTGGAGTCCTCTTGTGATTTGCAAACAAGTGCCCCTTCCTGCAGTTTGTCTTGCTCAGTGCCAAAAATTGTTACTCAAGCTCTGAGCCTGGTTCACCCCGAGGTGACCAAAAGGTACCATTTACATTTTTTTCCTCGTCTTCATCTTTGCATCATATAGGCCTACATCTTTGGCAGTGACTGGAAGGTACAGTGGAGATTATTTTCCAACATGCAGATTTGTCATGCAGAGGATCTTGATGTGCTGACTAAAGTCTGTTCTGTATCTGCTGTCCTTGATTATTTAGACTAAAACAAGAGCAAAATAATTCAAATACTGTACCCATTGTCGTCTACACTAGGCACACACATCAGGCAAAATGTGATTGACAAACGACTCATCCATGACACTGAAGTTCATACATGACTTTCCTATTACAGAGTAGCTTAAATTTAGTGGTCATTGAGACTGTGGTCACTGACATCAGTGCTGGGCAATATATATATATGAATTATATTATATTTATATGTAACTAGATATTTTTTTAAAAGCTGCATTTCAGTAAAGAGATGTAATCTTCTGTTATTTGCCTTTATTCAGTCATTATATCCACTTTTCTGATGATTATTTATCAAAAATGTCATTGTTTAAATATTTTGTGAAAGCACCAAGAGTCATCCTTCCATTATTATCACAGTATTGATGTCAAGGTATTTGATTAAAAGTATTGTGATATTTGATTTTGTCCAGGCCTAACTGACAGTACTTTTTCCCAGATTCTACGGCTGTGGTCTTCCGTTTCCAGCGAAGCTTGAGGGCTGCAAAATCCTGGACCTTGGCAGCGGCTCTGGCAGAGACTGTTATGCCTTCAGTAAACTCGTTGGACCGAATGGGCATGTCACCGGGATCGATATGACAGAGGAGCTGGTAAGAATGACACATGCACATACACACACGTTGCCACTTAACTCCTTTGCTCTGTACTGACTTAACTTGTGTTTCTTTAGGTCACAGTGTCTCGTCAGTACATCGAGTACCATCAAAAGAAGTTTGGCTATGAGCAACCCAACATCACTTTTGTCCAGGGCTACATGGAGAAGCTCGGTGAAGCTGGCATACAGAGTGACTCCATGGATGTTGTTCTGTAGGTTGTGAAAATGGTTATGATTCTGCATCTGTGGTTCCCAACCTGGGTTGTAAGACAAATCTAAAGAGTCTTAACATGATTACTGGCATAGGAAGTAAGACATTCTGCAACATAAAATAATGTTTTTTCTAATCTTTTTTGGTGTGAAAAACTTCAGGCCTCAAAAAAGCATTCAAATCTAATAATCTAATGAGAGAAAATCAGACACATCAACAGAATTGACAAGGGGTCACAAGAAGACATTGCTTCATATTGAGGGTCATAAGCAAAAAAGGTTAGGAACCACTGTACATGATGTGTCCAATCTGTCTGTGGTCTGTTGATATAACAGCCTGGATAGATCAAAAAAACAAATCCTATCCTCTTTTCAGATCCAACTGTGTCATCTGTTTGTGTCCTGATAAGAGAGCAGTGCTACAGGAAGTCTACAATGTCCTAAAGGTTAGTATGAAAAATTTCTACCAACAACATTCATGTAAAAATGTCTCTGGAAAGATGATCAAGACTGATGAACAGACTCTGACTCTCATCACACTCGTTTTATCCAGGAGGGAGGTGAACTGTACTACAGTGACATGTACGCCAGCAAAGTCGTGCCTGATCACATGAAGAAAGACCCAGTTCTGTGGGGTAAAATACTGATGATAACATAATTGAACTGTCACCAAATTTCAATGTGAAAGGCAAGAACACAGCACAGAATAAAGCTGATACACACAACATACAATATCCTTTGACTTTGATCCCTTTCCTTTGGATTTAGGTGAAGGAATGGGTGGCTGTCTGTTTTGGAAAGACCTCATTTCCTTGGCCCACAATGTAGGTTTCAGCACTCCACACCTTGTTTCAGCAAGCCATATTGTGGTTCACAACGATGAGCTCAAAGCAAAAGCAGGTAAAAAAAAAAAAAAAGAAGCAATTTTGACTATTAATGACAAGATCATTTTCATTCTACAATTGAACCAGCTCTTCTTTCTGCAGGTGACATCTGCTACTCATCAAGCACTTACAGAATGTTTAAACTGCCCAAACATCCAGTCGTGACTGACGCAACAGTGACCTATAAAGGAACTGTGGCAGACTGCCCTGATCAGTTGGACTTTGATTCATCACACTGTTTCAAGGTATAAAACAAGCCACATCAGAAGAGGTTAATTTACAAACTCAATGATGAATGCTTACACAAGAGTTGCATGTTAATCTGTTTATGTCAGAGAAAAAAAAAACTTCTAAAAAACATCTTTGGACAGACTAGTTTAATGTTTATTTGTGTGCTACGCAGAAAGATGTTGCAGTGGAGGTAAATGGAGAAATGGCTGCAATCCTCCAGAGTTGCCGCTTCGCCCCGGATTTCAAAATCCAGAAGTTGGATAAACCAGAGCCCTGCTCTGAGTCAACACCACAGGTAGCTGGTTTTTCTGAAATGATTAAATTCTCAATAGTTACCTACTGACTGCATCCAGAAATAAATGAAGGTTGACCCATTTATTGCATACAAGGATCTTTTTTTGTTTTCAATTTTACTTAGTTTGAAATGTACAGCTTCACATTTTCAAGGATTTTTAAGGATATTTTAATTTGTATAAATACAAAAATGTGTAATCATTTTACAGAAAAATAATCTTTTGATGTGTAAGCTTGTTGGTAACAGATTTGTTTTAGTCTTGTATAAAGGCTTAAGGTACTACATTAAAAGTGTGACTGTGGACTTTCTTAATTTTTTCTCAGTACTGCCACCTCAACCCATTTCTGTTGGCTGACAAACTGGGAAACGCGGTGAAACAATGCTCCAAAACAGGCAAATGAAGAAGAAGCAAGTAATTGTTCTGAAGACAGCAGACAACTACAGAAATTTAACTGTCAGACATTAATATGTGTTGATTTTGTCCATAAAGGTTTGTAGGTGGCAAATCATGTTATACTCGTTATGTAGCTCCTGTGACTTACTGTGAATATACTGAATGTATTTTTTGGTAGTTTATGAAATAATACGTAATTCACAAAGTGATTATTGGTACATAAAAAAGCTGTAGAAGCATCTTGTCAATGTTTTTGTTGCTAAAACCTGTTCTCTAGTGTGTAATATAAAAGATTAACTTGTACTTGTACTTGTGGATTCAGATAATCAATAAAAAAGAGAAAAACATACATGTTTAATAAAAAATGTTTAAGTACACGAACATGACATTGTGTTTATTAGCATCTGTCAGACAATTAAGACTGAAACAAATTAAATATCCAACCTGATTATGAGATGAGCAATGATTTAGTCAGTATAACAAACAAAAGGAGAAAAAACATCTTCCATACTGCTCATGTAAGCTGACAACAGTAAAGTGTATGATATGTAATGTCAGTTCTGAATAAATCCCTTAACATTTAATACCGGAGTATTAGTTACGTACCATAAAGCATCCAGTTTTTATTTTTAAGTAAATGAAAGATGGTTAGCTCATGCATCATGATATCAATGTTGTCGATCAGCTAACTCACGAGTCACTAAACAGGAGGAATGAAACAGATGTCTTAAAAACCCATAAAATATTCTTTATTTTAAATAAGTTACTCAAATATACTGCAACTGCTTCAGGGCTGTGCGTTTTCAGTGTTTTGAGTAGATAAAACACAGTCTGTATGTCTTTGAATATGAAGTCCACTTAGACTTACCCAGCCGGTGCCCTCATGATTGAGATTAGATTATTCAATGGGTGCACAAAGTGCAAATTCAATAAAGCCTTGTTTGCTGCTATGGGAACAGCACTGTGGGTGAGAGCAAAGCTGGGGTTTTATGGGCTTTTAGAAGGCACGATGAAGTTAATCGAGCGATCCCATTTGGCACTGGATGAGGGTGAGAGGAGCCAGAAAAAGAGGTGTTACTCCTGGATACAGCAGACATCTGGTTACACCTGCAGCCAGCTCAGGTCATCAGCTCTGAACAGACACAAGAACAGTACAGATGTTTAACTGTTCAACACACACAGTATGTTGACATGTACACTCGTATTCCAGTCATGGTATTATCTGGTGTTTGATTATATTTAGGATTATAGATCTGTATGGGTGTAAAACTGAGACGCAAACCTGGCCTATACCAGCATCTTAAAAGACCTGAACCAGAGTGATACTACTGCCAAATTTCAGAACTGAACCAGACGTGAGACACAAAGCTTCAGTATATTTTTCCTTCATTTCATTATGTCACTTTGCCTTGTTAATGCAATACACTGACTGTCATTTCCCCTTTGAAAATTGCTTATATACTTTCATTTCATGGACACAGAGAACTGGCACATAATCTTATATTGGTTCTATATGCAGCCTCTCATTTCATCTTCTGCTGAAACAGGGCATTTCAGCTCCAGTAGTAATAGGATTTATTTAACTTATCTTTCTCTTCTTTTGATGTTTCACTTAATTGTGCCTTTTTGTTATGTGCTTTATACCTGGCTGTATTTCTTTTGTGTGTTTTATAAATTATTGTCTTTTTATTATTCTGACCTTATACTGTCTTGTGTTGCACATTTCCTTGTGCGTGGGTTGTATGCTCTAATAAAGAGTGCTTGAAAGAACAACAAAAACAAATGCATCATACATGTTTGAGCCGAAATCTGATCCAAAATAAGCAAGTGGATACTGCAAACAGCCAGTGGAACAACCATAGCAACCAAATATACAAATGACGCATGTGGGCATGTGCAAACAATATCTTTATGGCTGCTTTCATACTATTGCATTTTGATGCTGTCCTGTGGGTTTGTCTTCTTTTACATATCACCAGTAATGGACAATAAGAATGATAACAGCTCTCAAAGCAAATTCACATTTGCGGAATGTATTTATTTTAGGTATTTAATTTAATATTTAATTTAATTAATCTAGTTTGTGTAATCTGGTGTGTGTGTGTGTGTGTGTGCGTGGATGCACAGACTCACTGAGCCTGCGCTTTTGTTATGCGCTGTCCTGTAGCCATCAGTTCTGCCAGGTGAGCCACAGCAGGGTCAAACATCAAGCTGGCGGCAGCTACCACCTCCTCATCTCTGTTGACAAAGGGAAATGCAACGCAAATATGACACAGCAATTCATTTTCAGCTGCATCAGGAGTTACTCAACAGCTGCTTACTTAATATAAAAAGCCAGGAACTTCCCCTCTTCCACTTGGCCTTTGAATATGATTTCTGTGTAGCCTTCCCCATAGCCTGTAGAAAGAAGAAATGAAAGAAGAAAATGAGATTCAGTGAAGCGTTGCCTGACTTATTCCAATATAAGAGTGACAGTTTCTCAATAAAAACTCCACCTGTGTATCTGATACTCTTCCCAAGCAGCACAGTCCAGAAGAAAGGAACCGAGTCAATCTTGGTTGGTTTCTTCAGCATATTTAGGGCAGCTACTTTTCCTGAGGAAAGAAAAGGAAAATGTGCTTAATAATCATTTTTGAGCCAGACAGAAATCCCCATATCAAGCCACAGAACATGAAGGTTGTGTCTCCTTGAATCCTTCGGTCTCTTACCATGAGCATGTGACATTTGCCAGTGACCAATGTTGACCCTTTGGTCTCCACGAATGGTCAGAGGGAAGGAGGTAATGTCTCCAGCACTAAAGACATCTGGTATATTGGTCCTCATGAACTGGAGAAAAGAGTTGTGTTTACTGCAAAGCTTTGATGTCAGGTCTACAAGCACTTTAGTCGTCAAGTCAATACATATCCATTCATTTCAGTCAGTAACAGATTAGCCATATCAACACCATAGTGATTACAATTTTGCTGTTGATTGCTGTTTGTTTACCTTGTCTACAACTACAGCTTTCCTAGAGTCCACTTCCACTTCGCTGCCTGCCAAGAAGTCTGAATTAGGGATCACACCTGAGAAAACAGACATACTTGAGTTTTGTAATGCTGAACAGGAAAGGTCCGAAAAACTGAGAGGGCAGAGTAGCGTTTGTTAACAAAACAATAAAGGTCTATAGATTAAAAGGTGCAAAAGTGACATGCAAGTTCATAATCTGCAAAGACTAAATACATTATTTTCTGTCATATTAATTACAATGCACATCATAACATTTGGAAACAGCAGCGGTCAATTACCAATTCCTGCTATCACCACATCAGCTTCCAGGGCTATGCCACTCTTCAGCACCACTTCCTTTACCTGAAAAAAAGACGACATTCATGGATCAACAATAGAATATCAAGGTTTGAGGCGGCACAATCTCAGTTTCAGTGAGAGTGAAAATTGAGTTAAGGAAGTGTTACCTTGCCATTCTCCCCTCGGATCTCTGTGATTCTGTCGTTCATGTAGAACTTTACATTATGTTCCTCTAACATCTTAAAAAGGAAAAATTGTGTGTTTTAAATTCTGTTAAATAAAAACTGATAAAGAATTACATTCAGCTGTGACAATGTCAGAGCGCCATCATTGTTTCTTACTTGCATAGTCATCTTGCCGATCTGGGGGCCCAGAGACCGCTCAAACGGGTATGTGCCAGTGCCAACAACAGCCACACTGGAAGCTTTGTCTGATAAGTAGGATGCCACTTCCATACCTATTGTTTCAAGAAAATCAATAATGGCCGACGAATTTGATTGACCATAGTTGTTATCATATGCATACTGGAGTAGTTTTATCTTGCGTTGTCAATTATTTAAATAGTATATTAATCATTTGTGCATGCTGACTTGCAGTCACAGCTTACTGGGAAGAAAACAACAATGAACTAAGATTTACACTGCAATGTAACTTAAACTCAAATCTGATTACCTATGAAGGAGGCTCCAATGACGACAGCCTTACGGCCAAGGCAGGAGCTATGAATCTCTTTGGAATCAGCATAACTCTCCAGTAACTTCACTCCCATCAGGTCATTACCAGGACAGTCGAGCGGCCTTGCTCTGTTAACAGAAGGACTATTATATTGCTAATGCTGCATAGAAATCTTACAACTTAACAATTACAGACTGTTTTTACTAGTCTTTTATGTGTTTGTGATCCCTAAGCATAAGAAAACAATGTAAAATCTATTTGAGGAACATGTGAGTGAGTCTTACCTACATCCCGTTGAGATGAGGAGCTTGTCATAATGCTGCAGGCTGCCATCACTCAACTTCACTGTCTTCTCAGGTATGTTTACCGACACCACCTTAGACACAAAAGATATTTCAGTCTGTGCAAGATGGTGAGGCCACATCTCAAATATCAGTCTTTTTTTTTAACCTTTATATAATCAGGTAATCCCACTGAGATAGAATGCCATTATCAAGAGACCTCAATGTACATGAAATGAAATTTAAATAAAAACACTCATGAACACATAATTGTTGACTTTGGGTTCACTGTGTTAGCCAATCATGTGAGCATGTATTGTCAGTACTGCCTAATCTGACCAAGAGTGATTAAATGTAAAAAGGAAGTTGTAAAAAGGAAGAGCTCTGTAGACAAATAAGAATCAGTGCATACCACCTCTATCTGAGAGAGATGACCAACCAACCTTCTCATACAGGGTGCAATGATGGGTACCATAAACATCACCAGTGATAAAACGGAGGGCAGAATGATAAACTGAGTCCAGAGGTTTGAGGGTACAAGAGGCTACATGACTATAAATCACATCACCTGACAGAAATACCACTTCAGTAACTCTTTTTCTGCAGAGTCGTCTAGAAAACAACATGAACTTAGTTTTTCATGTGTTCAAAACTACTCTTAGATCAATGAGCACACGAGGTGAGGTTTGCAGATTCATAACAGAAAATTGTGGAGAATATGCAAAATGATATAATAGTATTGTCTGCATAAAGGTAGGCATGAAAGCCAGATAGGGATGAGTTTATATCGTTAATGTAAATGGAAAATAAGATTGGACCCAGTTTGGAGCCTTGTGGAACACCTTTCAATATCGGTAAAACTCAGACTGGACATTCCCTGTTTGTTTTATTGCTCATCACCTCTTTCTGCGTCCACACTTCTATCCCATGTTGTTGCAAAAAGTCACTTGACCGGAGGAGGATGCTGCTGCTGTCCACATTCATAGCCTGAAAAGAGGCAATGCCATTGATTTGTTTAACCATTTCTTAAAAATGTCTCTTACTGAAGATACATCTAAACACAGGTTAACGACACACTAAAAAAGAAGAGCAAAGCAGGATGCTGTTTATTGTAATTAATGGAAATGAAGTGTTTATTTGACTGCATGAATACAGGTTAGGTCTTACCTTACTCAGTTTGGGCTTGTCAAATGGAAGCAGGGCGTCTTTTGTTACTATGATGATTCGACCCTGGTAGCAGTTCTGCCTCAGCGTTTCAGCACAAACCAGAGAGGCAGGGCCTGAATTCATAAAAATGACTGTCAGTCTGTACTTACTCAGCAGGTACATTCAGAGATTGGAGATTAAGGACACACAGTAGCACTACACCACCAAGTGAAGTTGAGCACCAGGTCTTCTTTTTTCCAATTATCTGGGAAAATTTCACATTTTGTGAGAATGATGGTCTGAGGCTTGAACTGTCAAAATGTACCATGATTATTACATCCAGTCCTTACCTCCTCCTATGAGCAACACTGTATGTTTGATGTCTGGTACCAAGCTGCACATCTCCTTCACCCGTCTGGTCAGCTTCAGAGTCTGACAACAACAAATGATGAATGATTTAAAATAGAGAATTTTGAGACTAAAAAGGAAGGAAACATTGTGATCGTTTCATCAATTTAACTTGCAGTCACTTACCTTTTTGTTGATGGAAACATACACTTTGCCATCCTGAACTTTGACCTGTGAAATTAGTTTTTTAAAAGAGAAATTTAGCCACAAAATGTGTCTGACTAGGAGATTTTCTTTTTCAAAAGCAGATCTTAGCAAAGTGGAAGTCATCTGTACGCAATGCCAAAATCATGTCTCCAGACTGTGAACTGCAGCAGCTGAAATGTTGACAACAGCATCCATTTTGTAAGAGGGAAATATTACAGTAGATTGAGGAAGTGACCAGAACAATAACAATGTCCTGAAATGGAACTACAAACGTTGTGAACAAGGGATATGTCTCAGTGTCATATTTGCAGTTCTTGTCTTAAGCAATGCACATATTAAATTAGACACCATGTACTCAACAAACGCTGTTAGCAATCCCAACGACAGGATATTAATTAACAGCTGACTAAATATTGCTTTGTTTGATTAGCTTTTATGTCAGTCTGCGGTATATGGGTGCAGGGCCACCTGCTTTTGTGAAGTCCATGAAAGGTTCTGTATATAAAAAGCTTTATTTGGAAATAAAAGATGTATTTGTGCCCCATATGAAAGGAGTGCAACTGCGACTTCTCTGATAAACCAATGTATGCTTATGTTAAAACAGTGTATAAACTTAATTTTACAATAATAATTTTTTTAAAAGCCTGCATTTTGTTTCCATTTAAGTGGCACAAACATCATGACATCAACAGAAAGTCTACAGTTTGGACAAATGAGGCATAAGTGTTTGTGCAAGTAAATCATAACAAATTTTAAGACGCAAGCTATTGAATTTCACAACCATGTATGTTCAAAATGTAAATTCATGCATTCCTTTAAGATGTGGCACAAACAAGGTTACTCCGTTGCTTAGAATAGAAAACAACACTTATCATGAACGTCACTTTCTGTTGACTTTAAGCCAGGACTTGAGGAATTGTATGTAACATATAAACAACAAATGTGTTTCCAATCTATGCCAAGCCATGGATGTGTCAAAAAACCTGAGTAGAAACAGATGTAGAGTAGAAGCTATAAGAACTGCACCCTTGCCTCTCCTCTTTGTCATACTCTTGCAAGCGTTGTCTGTACAAGTGAAGGCTTGTATTAAAGAGATGCCTGAAAAGTGAATTTGTGCCATCCAATCCATTCTTGGCCAAGCAGAATAACCATCATTGGGAAACCGACTATAAAGACGGAGAGAATATCCCTTCTGGAGTAAATTGTTATTAAATGTTGAGCTCTAAAAGAGAAGTTTTACCTTATAGCTCGGCAGAGAGTCCAGTCCTGGATACTCCTCAATATCTCCAGTTCTGACATTGAAGCAAGCGCCGTGAAAGGGACATCTTACTTTGTCACCAACCAGTTTTCCTGGATTATCAGAGAATCTGCCGTTAACACTACTCAGTGCAAAAAAGGTCATTAATTCAGAGTTAGATGTGTAGAAAGTTTGGATATAGCTGGATGTACCTTTAATCAGAGGAGCACTGTAATGAGAGCACCTGCTTCCAACTGCGCTGTACTGACCCTGGATACGGACAAGTAATACATTCTGATCCCCCACAGATACTTCTTTCATCCTCAATAAACAAAAAGAGGTGAACATGTGAAATAAAATGTAGCTACAGATGACTGAAATCACATAAAGCGTAACATTTTTTATCTTGTCACTTACTCTTGGTCTTTCAAGTCAGTCTCCTGACAAACCAGCTCGGTCACCTCCTCCAGCTCTTCAGCAGGACCCGGTTCTTGGCATTGATTCATTCTTAAGATATTAAGAAAACCCGCCCTTTGTTAGGCTGACTGGTATAAAGTTCACCTGGCTCCGATGATGACACAACACATTTGGTTCTCAGGTTTCATTTAGCTAATTAAGTTCATTTTAAAAAGGTACATCTTAATTGTGTTTTTTTTCTATTTTAATCCAAATTGTATCCCATGGTGAAAGACTTCTAATCTATTTCACTTGTTTGCTTTATAATGTCTTTGTGAACAATAAACAGGTTATATGCAATGCTCTATACAAATAATAACTGTTCATTCAAAGCCAGCTGTAATGCAACTTTCTCTTAATTCTGTCTGAGAGAAAGATTCAGTGAAAACATCCATTGAGAAACAAGTCTAGTCTTGAACTGGATTTAAACTTAATCCCTGAACAGTCTACAGACAAAAACATCAGAAAAAAACATGCAAAATAAAAATCACGAGCATAAATAAATCATTGTTATTATTAGGATTATGTTTTGGCTCCAGTGGAGAGGAATTCAAGCTTACACTGGAAACTGACATTAGTTTGAAGCATATGGTCATAATGTAATTGTGAAGTTGACAGTTTTTAATATAACTACTATTGTAAAGTATCGCATCCGCAATCCGGTCCTGCAGCACCCATTCATCCTTTACACACCTCTCGTAATACGTCTCATTCATTTAGCTCATGGGTGTATTATAAGATTTAACTACATTATATTAATACAAACATTACATATCATTTGTGTTATCCTCACCTTTTGTCTCTTTGTGGTTGCTGACCTAAGATCCTCGACAGTGTTTGCAGGAGATGAACAGACTGATGCGTTTAAGAGCGAGCGCAGCACCACGTGACAGCCGGCCTGAGTACCACATGCTCCTCACGAGCTCCTCCCTTCAACCACAGTTATCTCTCAGTGGTGCATTTGGTTCATTTCTCTGATCAGAAATGAAAATCTCAAAACTATTTGTTCAGCCTCCACATCCTAAAACAGATTTTTCATTCTTTTGAACAAATTATAAAATACATAGCATATTAATGTGAATGATTATGGACATTTATTGCTGTTTTCTACATTCTACATCTGTTATCTTTAGCCTAAATGTATCCTGAATTGATTAATTGCATTTAGGGTGAATCTTGTCTTTTACTTATGAAGGGGATTAGATAGATAGATAGATAGATAGATAGATAGATAGATAGATAGATAGATAGATAGATAGATAGATAGATAGATAGATAGATAGATCTTAACTTATAATATAAATAATATAAGTTCTTATTATACATCCATGGTGTAGCTGCTACTAACCACTAAACTTTATGTTAAAGATGTTATAATATATTTTTGAATGTATGGAATTAATGTGATTGTTTAGTGATAGTGTGATTGTTGTAGCCTACGTTTTGGGTACGTTTTTTATTCACAAATGTCGTCTAGTTTATGCTAATTTGCACTAAATTCAAATAAACTACAAAAAATATGCAAACCAAAATGTTCCTGCCTAATCTTCAGGTATCAACTAAAGGGGTCAAAACAACCTTTAACTTTACATTTACTGATTAAACTCGTCATAATACTGTCTGAGCTGTTATTAAATTACAATGTGAAACGGTCCTTAACCTGATGGTGGCGCTGTGTCATCAAATACTGAGGTAGTACTTCATGTCCTTGGTCAGGCTGTTACATGAATGAGCAGCGTTGTTTTGGTAACTTTTAATGAATGAAAATATAAAAAGTGAAAATATCAACCATGCCTCTGGTCCCAGGTAGAAAACAACTATAAAGAGTTTAAAATAATATAATAAAGCGTATAATGCAATAAAAAAATACAAAATGTATCCTGTGTTATAATAGTTTATGTAAATTGTAGTTTATATAAAAAAAGAAACTACGATTCCCATAAACCCACAGTGGTTTGTGACGTAATGAGGTGGGTTGGGAGGTATGGTGCCTTCATGAGCCCTTTGTAATTTACACTATCTATGTGTAGATATAGTTATATATGCAAAGTCGTTGAAAAGCTTCACCTAGACATAGAAGACACTAACAAAACCTGTTGTTTTAGTGAAAGTAGAATTCATGGCAGAGATCTTGTACTGGATTACATCAGGTTGAACAGGTGTTCCCAATGAAGTGCTCAGTGAGTGTAATTACACACTGTATAGTTCATGTATGTATGTATGTATGTATGTATGTATGTATGTATGTATGTATGTATGTATGTATGTATGTATGTATGTATGTATGTAAGTATGTATGTGTATTTTTTTCCCTCCTCTAAACACTACACTACAATGTGCTTTGACAATACTGTATCTCAATATGTTCATGCCAATAAAACTGCTTTGAACAGTAATAATAATAATAATAGTAATAATAATAATGTTTGCGTGTTTTATAGTCTTCACAGAATACAAAAAGACTATAAAAACATGCAAATATTAAAAAACACAGGCAATAAAGACATACAATCAATGAGGCAGAAGAACGAAAAAAGCAATAAAAACTAAATGAAAACATAAAAGACCATAAAAAATATAAAAGCAAAAACAGAGGAAAACAGAGGACATACAAGAGAAACAAGCACTGAATCAATTTAAGGTGAGAGAAAGGCCATTTTACAGGTTAGTCTTGGGTTGCTTTTTTTTTTTTAATCTACAGAGGCTGCAGATTGAAACCCTAAACGAGGAGAGTTTCACAGTGTTGGAGCCACTACTTCAAATGCCCTATTACATTTTGTTTTCAGGCGGGAGTGAGGGTCAACCAGTAAGCCCTGGTCAGCAGGTATATGGACAGAGAAGGTCTCATAAGTATTCAAGTGCCTGATTGTGCAGGGCTCTGTAAGTGTATATAATAACCTTAAAATGAATTCTTAATCTGATAGGGAGCCAATGTAAATAATATAAGATGAGTGTAATGTGTGACCTCCGGCTGAACTGAATTGAATGAGTTATGAATGAAATTGGCACAAGTGTCATGTGTATGAGCAAGTCTGTCATATCCAGACAGGGCGTGAACGCCCCTCAGCACATGGAGCGTGCTCGTAGCTGCGCCCACTTTATAGTAGGGCGGGGAGAGGCTGTTGTTTGGTTTCTGTTGATGTCAAAAAGTTACACAAGCAAAGACATGAGGTTTTACAACAGGATGGTTTCACGGTCACATTCATCACACACCTGCACCGGTTACACCTGCGGACACTGAGCTTTCCTCAGAGGATAATTAGGAGGAAAAACCAATATAGCAAGACAAATCTGTTTTTCTCTAAAGGAGAATAATTTGACAGAGTTGTTCACGCTTTCTCTGTCTCCGTCTCTAAACAATTACCCTGAAAGAAACACGCGTTTTTCTCCTTTTTACGCACGCCTCTGTGAGTGACCAGCTGAGATCATTTGGGGAACACAGCGGCATGTAAACCTGATTGTCTCGGTCGTCGCAAATAAGGATTCACAATCGGAGGCTCCGCTGCATCTACTGCTCACATTTTGGAGAGCCTGTTGAGTCTTCTCGTACTACACCAACATTTTCAGCTATGGAGTTGAGTTCAGTGATTTTAACGACTGGGGGCTCCTTCGGTTTCTTCAGACTTGTCAACGCTGGTGTGAGTAAACTCCCCATGCCCGAAAGTGCCTGCAGGAACGCGTGGAAATGGAGAAACATCTCCACATCCTTTGTGCACAGTTTTATCACTGCGATATGGGCAGTGCTCTGGTGAGTTAAAACACATTAAAGGCTGTTTCATTTCACTTTAAGATCAGAAAAAATCAGGGTCTGCTGGCATCACTGGGGGTTTCCAGGTGTTATTCAGATATAACGAGTCTGCCTGGTCTCATTAAGGATGCTGGCTTTTTTGGCGCGCTCCTGTAAAATTTTCCTTGAATATATTTTGATATTAAATTAGCTGCCTTGCCTCTCTTTTATTTTGTTTAGTTTAGTTTAGTTTTGTCTTGTCATGCTGCTTAGCCAGACCTCCCACGAGGATGTATAAATCCACATTTGGGAAAACATTTAAAGATCCCCTTTTCCCTGTTTTAAGATGTCTATAAAAAAAAACCACTTTACTTTCAATAATCATTTGTGTCTGATGCGGTTTTTACACAAAAAAAGGTTCATTTATCTTGTTAAAATCCTTCTCCCTCATTAAGAATCCCAGAAACTATGAATATGCTAATGTACTTCATATCAGAAGCAAGATGTTTCCTACTTTACTGTAAAGTTTATTCTCAGTGTTTGTGCACTGGAGGCTTCAGGTTTCCACATCACATTTGTATCAGTCTAATATTGGACCAGGATTGGCTTCCAAACTACCCTTATGCCCTTAAAATCATGTTTTCAATTAACACAGAGAAACTTCCCACTTTCAGCAGATGAATGTAAATACAACCTCTGGGCTCCCTTGAAAAAGAGATATTTTAATCTCAATGGGTTCACCTTTAAATTAAATAAAGGTTTATTGATGATAATAATAAATTAAAATGTATGGTGAAGTTTACTGTGTGATGGATATTGAAAGTCTAAGGAGTAATATGAGTGGTTCTGAGGATGCTAAAATTAATTAATTGTAGATAAATCACTGTCAAGGTTCCAAAAGCTTAATTTTTTTTCATTTGAAAAGCTTCATCTGAACGTTTGTTTTTATCTTTCCAGCTTTTTCCTTCACCCACGGATGGCCGAAGACTTGATAGAGACTCACTCTGTGTTTTCTCACGCGTTGGTGTCGTTTTCAATCGGTGAGTAAATATTCATAGTGTTCAATGCTGAATTACACATTGTGTCCTCATGGGAAGGTACAGGGCTTGATAGATGTGCTGCCATCAACAGGGAAAGTTAAGAAGTGACATTATCTAAATCGGCTAATCTCAATTTTCTACATGGTGTTGTAACAGTTGAGTGAAGTGAGGAGTGTATATGACCCATGTAAATCATTTATTTTAATTAGGTGATACAAGTCTTAACTTCACAGGTATTATCAGACATGGATATAATTTGTCTACTTTTTGCTTTGTCTGATGCAAATGTGGAAAGCATATTCTCTGCAACAATAGGCGCAAACATGATAAACAGAGCTTCTTTTTTTTTTTTTTACATGAGTCCCACTCTGAATGCTCAACAAATTAGGAGCTGACATGTTAATAAGCTCCCATCATTGCTCAAAATCTCTGGCTTTTTGTTGTCTGTACAATTCATTAACACAGTTCATATTTACCATATTGTAAAGGTAAATATCAGGGTTTACCAGAGTCAAGTTGTCTCAAATTCAAACTACCTCACTGCCCTGCATCACTATATCTCTATGTGAATGAATTGATGTGCAGTTAAAAGTTTGGGCACACTTTCTCATTCACGTTAATGGAAAGGTGTGTCCAAAACTTTGACAGGTACTGTATATTACAGTCTCTAGGTCTAGGGTGTGTGAGACATGATTAATTTGTCCTGTTTATCCTGTTACTATATTGACACCTAGCAAATATTATCATCTGCTCCCCGACATTTTCATTAAATATTTTTTATTCGAGTTTGTTGTAATTTCACATGCTGCCACACATTCTTAAAATAGCAGCTCGCCCAATTTTTTACTTCCTTTTTAATCCTTTAAGTATTCTTAGAGCAACTAGTGACTCGTGAGTCCTCTCAAAACCACAAATATATTGGATGTGTGCTGGAAAACAAGGGCTCCCCTAGGATTCCCGGGATGTTTAGCATTCTTTCATGAAGCCCAACACTGGAAGATGGCAAAGGGAGGAAACAGGGTTGGTATGTGAAGATCAATGGAGAGCATTATGATCGGTCCCAGGCACCACGCGTAACCCCACACAGTCACGTGACATCACCAAGACAGCAACTGCGCAAGAAGTCAGTAGATTTATGCGGGCCGTCCACAATAAATGCCAGTGGTAACAGAAAGGGGAGTCATTAACGCAAAAACAAGTGGGATGCTTCTACTAAGCTCTTCCACAAACAGTGTGCTGTGATTCTCTCAGGACAAGTTTAGAGAGTTTTTTTGCACCAGATGTGTGCGTTCGACCCAACTCGCAATGATACCATGCTGCAAACCGCACAGTGACATGCCATCAATGAACCTCAACGTGTTGCGCGAAGACCTCGTCCAGTGCCTAGACCAACCTCTTACAGAGGAACCCAATTATGGTAACCATGCTGCTTTCATGTGCCTTTGAGACTCGGTAGTTGAACTGTTCCCATAAATATTTGAGTTAAATGAAATGTATCTCTGCTGGTTTTACCCAAACATATGAAGAACAACATGCAGTCACAGGCTAACATATTTGAGCAGTAAATTACCTGTAATACAGAAGGTGATAGTAAGTGTTGCTCCATGGGTGTTGATATAATGATGTACCCATAATGCTGTGCAAGTTGGGTTTACTCGGGTTGCAAAAACAAAAAGCCACAGATGTGTACATGCCGCAGTAACCTGGTCAGTATCAGACTGTGCCAGGTGTTTTAATCAAGTTTCACATACTTGAAATATCATCTAAACAGGGTTATTCCAAAAGAGTCATTATGTTGGCATGTGTCAGCCTGATTGACTAACTGGTTTTAAAAAAGGAATTACCTACCCCTATAAACATGTCAATGCATTACTGATTCATCATTTCCTAAGAACTTAAATGGAAAAAAGAAAAAACGTTACTTTGGAAGATTTCTCTAGAAAGGTTTTTTTCTTCCACTGACTGTCCTATTCAGACTTCAGATGGATGCCAGTAGGAAGTCAAACAGTGTCTGATTCCCCTGTCCGTGGATGTTAGCTGTGCAAAGCCACGGCACGTTGGCAGAGTCAAAACAAAACAAAACAGATCAGTATTTCTTTTATGTTTGTCACTCAGTTCTTCATTCCTCCTGTGTGTTTCAATGAAAGCATGTACTGAATGAAAAGATAAGATATCTGAGATAAATGGCACTTTTATAAAAACAAGATACCATGCATCCTTTGGTTGTTGATCGTAAAACCTGACCCAAAATCAACCTTATGTGTAGGGGGGGAGGGGGGGGGGTGGGGGGGACACAGACTGGCCAGGAGTTTCCTCACACACTGTCAATGCCATTATCACACAATATGAGCTAACATGTTATATATGGAGACCAGAATATGTAATAATTGTTTGTCTTGTGGCTGATAACAAGTACTATGTGTGTGGTGAGAGAAACCCAAACATGCCACCACATTGTCAGAAGGCTCCTGGTGTCAAATTTATGACATAATGGGGTTAAATCCAGCCTCACTAATGCCCCGAGCTCCCTCACAGCCCACCATCCCCATCCTCAACACTCCATTATTTTTCCAGCATTCTGAAAAGGTGTCACCATGGATACGGCTCGTGGCGGGTTGGGGGTGGTGGATATGAATAGCCCCTCTCCAAGACGCATCTTGGTTGCCATCGCAGTCGTCATGGAAGCAGGGTCCCCCCTGGCACACTTGATATGCTCAAGGCTGCTGTTGTCAGAAGAATCTGTTGTTTTAGTTGATTTAAGGAATCACCAAACATAAAGATGACATTAACCTCGACTAACGTTGTCTATTCCCGCAGGTTATTTCATGTACGACTTCTTTGACATGGTGCTGAACCAGAAGCTGAGTCAGTCCTGGGAGCTTCTCTTTCATCATATTGTGGTAGGTCTTTCAAACATTACTGTAACAGCTAAAGAAACAACAACAAAACTGATTGATTTTTTGGCCAAAATTATTATTATTATTTCCTCATGTTTCACCAAAACCTCAGCACACCTGTCAGAAACCCAGACATGGGAAAGACAAAATACCCGTCTTTCTAGTTAGAAAGAACACACAAGAGAGGAACAAAGACACAATCATTCCAGTGTGACAACCCCCCCCCCCCTCCTCCTCCTCCTCCTCGCCTCCTCCCGCCAAGTATTCAAAGAAAGTTGAACTCCTCCCGACTCCTTTCCTCTCTTGCTATCACAACCGTTTCTAGCCTTCCACAATTATCTTCATGACACGGCGACCTGATGCAAGATGTCTTCCTGTGGGAAGAGCAGGTCAGATCAGTTAACCCTCCCCCCATTCGTGTTTTTAAACACTGTGGAAAATGAATGTAGTAATGAAGTAGCAATGTAGACCTACAACCTAGAATACTTTTTCTCTCCGCTTAAGGCTCTCTGACCTAGATCCACGACCGTGCTAATGTTGTTTACTCCTTTCTGTTGCCAGGTTCTCATCTGGTTATTGTAGTGTATTACACATGATTGCTGTTTATTTGTATTTATTTTTAATAGGAATTCACTCTGATATGATTTGGAGTGGGTTTATATCACGCAGCAGCCATGATTTATGTTTGTGTTGGGGTGTTAATGTATATTTAGTGAAAAAGTGTGCAGAAATCCTTGTGAAATCCAATCACAGAGGACATGGCTGATGCTGCATAAGGAATAAAGCATATTTCACGCTGCTACAGATTTATCAAAGAAAATCATGCTTTAAATCAACATACTTGTATGTATAGACATGCTTTGCATAAACTAGCACATACAGTATATAAAATGTGAATATACACAGTCACATGGACTCACTTCCTTACATTCTCCCGATAAATATCTCCATTAATTAGATATTTTACCATATATTTGCTGACAAACCTACTCTAAAATGTTGAATGGAACTCATTTTCAGTATCTCTCTCACGCACTAACACGCTAGCTTTACACCAACTCAAGGGCTGATACTGTGCCAGGAAATTGGCAAATGTTTTTATCAACCTGCTCACATTTGACTTGTTTTGGTAGTTGAATGGTTGTGTGATAAGAGAGGGGAATTCTTCTGAAACAAACACATGGCATACTGTAACAACATCCATGAAAGATCACATACAATGTCTGCGCTTAAGCATACAATGTCTGCGCTTAAGCATACCATACATAGAGAACAGTCAACATTTCCAATGTTCCTTTGGTGGTCACTGAAGACTCAACGTTTCCATCAAGCACGGTGACGCTGCCGGTTGATCTGCCTGTCGGTTTCCTTTCACTGAATGCACCAAGTGAAAATTTAACATCTATTTGCAGCACCTTTTTGTAGTCTTTAAATTTGTTATGGTGGTTGTTCAACAGAGAGAACCTGGGTTTGTCCATCTTTTCTCATTGTTGGGTATGTCGTCTGCCTCTCTCTCCAGACTTTCCAACTGAATCTTCATTAACTTTGAGTTCCTTATTGCCAATAAAATTATAGCTTGCTTGATGGATTTCCAAATTATGGTACTACTATAAATTTTGGACAGTTTTGTAAAGTCAGACATTGATGTCTCACTTTTGATTGATGATGAGTCTGGTTGCCGAAAAAGGAAGCTCAGGTTGTGTGGTGATGACAGCGCCTTCCTGTGACATCACTGAGTCATTGTTCCTAGACCAATACCGTTACAGGCACACCTTAGTTGAGTTTTTTTTTGTTTTGTTTTGTTTTTTCTCAGGTGAAAACCAGTTCTTTTAATGTTGGAAACACTCTGTCACTCAGATTCAAACTTGTGGGAACCAGTTTCAGCACCACCCCGTTGTTGGTGGTAAAAGCCTATCTGCCTTTTTTGTGAAAGTCTTGTTTTTTTTTCTTTCACTTCCTGGAGGCCCAGTGAATGGGTGCTCTGGCCGGGCCAGCTGGCGGCAAATTGTCACTAGAGTGTCTGAGGGATGAAGACTTCTTTCTTTTTCACATGGCTCTCTGTACTTTTCAGCTTCCGAACTCTCATTACTGCCTTCATTTCCCCGTTGTCCCATCATCAAGACTTTCATTCATTTATTTTCTAAGACGTGCACTCCGTGTATTCAATGTGCCCCTCTGAAAGGTCATATTCCTTAAACTTTTTTCCTATCTCATTCTCTTCTGGTTTTTGCCTTTTTTATATTCTGTTGGCCTTTTTCCTTTTCACTCACAGGGGTCACATAATTTAGTAGCAGTTAATCTAAGTAGAATACATCTATATAATAATATTTGCTAACCCATTTACATCACAATGTGTATATGCTAAGCTGCATATAGAAGTACATATATGTGTGAGTGCCCATGAGTGAGCAAACAAGGTGGTTGATATGGAATATATAGGGGAAGATGTCATGAATGGAAAATGGCGCAGGCTGTGTCAACAACTGATGGTTAAGATGATGTGATTTTATTATTCGATGTTGACTCACGTATGCTGACAGAAGTAAGCCATAAAGCAACAAAAGCAAATCATGACTTTGTGGACGTTTTGAGCGGGTGCTGTCGTCATTAGGAGGGCGGAAGGTGGTTTGTCTCTAAAAACAAGTGCAAAAACACATTTTGAATGACACAGTTGTGGGCAAACTCGCCATCAACCAATGCAAATGCTATGCAATGATTTAGTAGTGTGGTGCAACATGCATAGTGATGCTAGTTCAGTTTAATGGCTATAATGAATTATTATTGAAGTCGGTTACCTCTAGTTGAGATAATTCAACCTTCCATTGATACCATCAGTGTGATAGCACAAACTACAACAGATATTGTAAGGTTTCTAAGGGAAGATTCAAGTTGGGTTGTAATTAAAGTCTCTTAAATGTCCAACGAAGTTTACATCAACTTTTTATGTCATAGTTACGTTAACGGCCCAATCCTGTTAAATAATGTTTGGACTTTGTGTCTTACATCTGCCTTCTCCTGCTTTCGTTTTCTGTTCTGAACCCTCCCTTCTTGAATGTGTGCTTTATTTGATGCCCATATGATGATTTATTTAATGCTGTCACATATCTGTGATCTAGTGTGAGGGTTATATAAGTGTATAGCAAGATGCCATGTGGTGTAACATGAGTTTTGTTGATCCCAGTTGTCGCAGCCCAGCAGAAATAATAAGTCAAACATTCCATGGAAAGTTTTTTTTTTCCCTTCTTATTGACTGAAGTGGAGATAACAGCTTCTTATTTCTGTCTGAGAAGTATGTGGGGCCCTGCCATAGTCACTGACGCCTGATGAGATCCTGTCAGCCACATCCAGCTTCCTTTGGAAAACAGGAAGTCCTGATAATTCTGCCAGAAATAGGGTTTTCTTCTTCTGTGGAGGTTAAGTATGTATGTACCTGCTATATATATATATGTGGTCTGAGAAACATAACAAGCAGGCTTCACAAAAAGTAACTGTAAAACTATACCTTTTTAAGCTCTTAGTGTATAAGAAAGAGTAGAGTGAAATGCAATTTGTTATTTTTAACATTGTTTGAGGTGGACTGCAGTTGGTATGGTTAATGTAAAACCGTGGATTTGTTTCCCTTTGCTGATCCTCGTAAAAAGCCCAAGTCCCCATGATGAATATGCGTCAGCCTCAGTTACCCATGACTCTTGGAAATAGTGAGCTTGCCATTACAAATAAGAGCCAGAAGAGGTAGATGCCAAGCAGAGGCAGAATTGTAGATTATTTTTTCCATGAATACTGAAAGCATGTGAATATTAGTATGACCAATATTCTGTATGGATTTGTTAATTGATGATAAACATTGGAAACATCAAGTAAGTCAGTTCTGCTCCTTTGCTCGCTCTCTGCACTCACATGGGTTTGAAGTTTTGCAGCATATTTGCTGTTTCCCTCCATAAATGTCTGCCATTCCTCTCTCATTAGGCAGAATTTTCTCTTTTTTTTTCTTTTTCCCCCAGTAGAGACTGACCAAAGCTGAACCTCCTCTAAAGCAGATCAGGGCGTCACAGGTTTCCAATCACATCTGCTCTGTGCTTTCTGGTTTATCCTCTTCAAATCTAAAGCAATATACAATAAGGATCTTAAATATTCTGTACAACAGGCTACTTATTATGCTTCTTGTTAAAGTTCATGTATATAGTAAAGAATGTCTACTGATGCTTGTTTTGTAACCTTTCATCATCATTTATTCTCCAGTAAAATCAATGTTTGTGAATAGTTATGCCTGAATGCACAAGTTTCTCTTATGAACACTGATGATAGGCTTTTATAACACGCTGGGGAAGTAATTCATTTTTCAACCTCCTTTTGCTACTTCCAAATCGCAGTAATCAACCTAAATGATGTGTTACAAATACAGTAAAATATAGAAATACTAATCATTAGTCACACTTCTTTATGTTTGAATGAGTATTTTACAGCTTTTGCCGCATGTATTGAGGACTATTTATGTACATTAGATTGGGTTTTCAATTATTTTGAAATATTTGAAAAACCATTTAAGTATACATGCATGCATACATACATACATACATACATACATACATACTGTACATACATACGTAGGTACGCGTGTGTGTATATAAATATAAATATATATATAATTTTTTTTAATGAATTCCTATTTATATCAGCCCGAGTAAACAACTCTCGTGGCCCTAATATGGCAGCTCACATGAAGTCATAGAGCATGTATGCATGTATTAAACCTCATTCGAGTTTATCCAGTAGAAACTTGAAAGAAGTTACAGTAGTTGTGATTAGTCTGTAATGACTTTCAGTATCTGGATTTCACATTTGGGATTTTTCTCTTTAAACAGCCGTAAAACATTTGACATCTTCCAGTCATTAAACAGATTTCCAGTCATATTCAACTCCAGCTTTGGTTGGGAACTTTCAAGAGCTTTCATAGTTGTTTTTTTAATAAGCCATTTAGCTGTACGATTAATGTCATTGTTGTCGTTTTTGCCACTTAAACAGGTTCTCAGGATATTTCTGTACATTGTTCATGTCATAGCTCTTTCTAAGTTTCTTTGCTGCTTTTAAGCTGAGCCATATCATGGAGCTGCCACCATTCTTGATTGTAGAGATTATGTTAAATGAAGGATGAAGTGTGTCTGGTTACTACTAACACAGGACTTTGAATTATTGTTGAGTGGCTTTCATCCTCACTCACCTCTTTCTGCTGGTGGATGGTATACTGTATATTCTCAAGCAACCCATATAAGGCTGACACTCATCTTTAATGTGTGTCCAAATTTAACCTCCAGCATATTTCCTCTTAAAGGTTCGTCTTGTAGCAACCTCAGTTATGAGAGGAACTTGTCTCAGTTTACTAGGACCGAAAATAGGTGTTTGTGTTTCACTTAGTCAACAGTGAATGTTTTGTTTTGGAAGCATGTTGATGTGGTATTTTCAGCCATTGAAAGGGGGAACATTCAGTGTTTAATTGTTTGCTATGTTGCGACACCGCATGCTCCAGGAATGCCAGGTCTACCAAGGATCTCTACATCTTCAACATTGCAAAACCTGATTATCCTGTACACCTGTCTTCGTCTTTCTCGCTACAGTATCACTCCCGCTTCCCTTGCGTCACCTACTCTTTTCACTAGCTTCTTGTTGTGTTAGGAACCAATGACAAAAAGCCTGATCTGACAAGAGTACAGGCAAATACAAAGACTGGCCAGATTTGTCATACTATTCTCATTTGGTTTGAAGTCTTCACTGTTGCTGAGGTGGTTCTGTTTATACAAACATATCTGAAGCTCAGTTGGTCTATTGCCTGATGTATGTACTGTCATCAGTGGTTAAACCTGCATTGACACTAACACTAACAAGCACCATCTTGAGAGTTTTACCAAGCAGCAGTTGATTTAGTATGTAAGGTATGTTCTTGTTTTTCGAGATGTATTTCCAGCCGTCCACAATCTGCGGACTGCCACTCCTCCTTTTTGACCCACACTTAGGTGTGACAGGCCAAATGGAAATAGGCTTCCTTTTTATAATCTCGAGGTGTCAACATCATATTTGCACACCGAGAGCTGCTTCTCCTGCCAAATCCAAGCCCCATTTTTATCTAAAAGTTGAATAGGACACACAGTTTGCTGGGCGAATGGTACGACGGCCGCACCAGTCCACCTACTGAGGATAAAGATCCAAAATATGGCTGGAGGAAAAACATATTGGAGATAGAGAAGGCAGCAGGAGCGAAAGGGAATGTGCACATGTTTTTTTGGGAGAGTAAAGATTGTGATGCGTGTGTGTGTGTGTCTCAGCAGTCTCATCTATTTGGAGGGGAACCCCACGGGTCCCCCCATTCTGTGTGTATATCCAGAAAGGAGGACAGACATCTGGTCTCCACATGAACCTCAGGCTCCAAAGGGAGACACACACACACACACACATACACACACTAAACCTCTGGCTTCCTGAGAGGGGTTCTGCAAATGTGTGCACCCCCTCAAAACATTTCTGTGCCGCAGCCCAGCTTCATATATCACACACGGTGCCTTGTTCTCCGCTCCCATATCCTTCTATCGCCTCCAAACATCTTCCCCATCCCCCCTCATCCACCCACTCTGTGCAGCTTGGGCCGCCCCCTCACATGGCTACGAACCAATGAGAGCCTCTGTGCTCCAGTAGTATTGTGTCTTGTTTTCATGAATTTTTTTCCCCCTCATGGTCTGACTGTCATTGAGGAATTTCCTTGCCCATTGTGTTTTGTGTCATAAACATTTCACATTCATCAAATGCAAAGGCAGCAAAATCCACACATTGATGGGCGCAGCTTCTGGTCTTCTTCTTTATCACCCACAGAAATGCTTCTTTGAGGCACTGAAAATAGTCGCTTCGGATGTGAATGTGTGATCTGTGTTTATATTTGAGGTAAACGTTTGCCGTGTCACGTAATGTGGTTTCACAGCAGCGAAGATAAATTGTCATCAAGAGTCTTTGCACTTGTGGAACAGGTCTGCATTTTCCATTATCATCTGCATTTGTAAGTGCAAAAGTGTGCATGCTTAAGAGCATGCCAACTGAAACTGAACACTATTGAGAAACACTTCCAGAATAATAAACACCCATGGTGACTGTAAAGACAGGGGAAAAAAACATTGGCATTGGCTGGAAATTTGCAGTTAAGAAATAGGAGGTCTATGTGAATAGTGGATCATTTAATAAAACATGCAGATGTTGGGGGGGGAAGAACACTTTTTTTTTTTTTTTAAGTGTGCGAGTATGTGTAGAAAAACAGACTTCCAGTATATTTGCAGTTAATCCCCTACATGGTGCTTATCAGGGTTAAGGAATGTGAAATTCAAGTTATCAGTGTGAAGTAATAAATAAGCCGTACAGATGCAGTAAATGCATCCAGAACAGAGCAGGCAAGTATGAAAGAGCCTCATGATATACTGTCTTCAGCCTGCAGGTGGACAGAAGCAAAGAGCGCTTGTGTGACACAATCAAAACACGCTCGTGCCATGCCTAAAAATGGTGCCCTAAAAAAGGGAGGTGACATTTGTTTGCTGTTGACATACCAACACTGTTTGTAGAGGCATCAGTGAGTTTAGAAGCCTTTCACCTTTGGAAGCTCCCATTCATCACTGACAAGCAAGGTGGGGCAAAGCCTCAACATTTGTTTTCACTGGGTGTGGCACCGCACTAGAACCGAAGCATGGAAAGAAATAGCCAGTACTCTTGGCTTGGATCCAGATTCAGTGGGAATACCAGAGCACTTGCGTATGATTCTAAAAACAGCGTGGGTGGGTGAGCAACGAGTGAGTGTACAGCGCAGGAACAGCTCCACAATGAACATGTGTAGTAAGTGGAGTTAACCATTTCAGTGCCTTTTTATTGTGATTATGTTTCAAAGCAAACCTGAGATATTTCCACTATTTGTCAGAAGTTTGTATTTTCTCACCAGAATTCCTGCTTGTTATGGATTTAATAATGTATTTTGGAAGTGAAATGATGAGTTTATTAGTTTCATAGTTTTATTATCTGGTGAAAGTGGTCAAATATAAACAATTCGTTGCAGGATCAGATCACATTGCTGAAAGTGTTGCAAGCCATGAACAGCGCGTAACATCATCAGATCTCGAGGGCTTTCTGGTGCTTCCTGGTCCTAATGAGCATTAAGATGCATTGGGGAAGCCATCATTGGCTTTTAACTTCCCTTGGCCGCTCTGAGAAGTGAGGTAATGGGTGATACACATCTCAAGTCAATGCAAACCTCTGCTCCTCTCCTCACACCCAGTGCCTGAATACCTAAAGTTAACGGTCGTTGAGCCTCACCCCGATGTTTCCAGAGAAGATGAGGAGAAGACTCATTCTCTCAGCCTGGTCTTTAAATACCACACAAAGAGACTTGCAAATAAATACCCACGCAATGCTAACTGATTGTATTTCCCTAAATAATCCTGTTAGGGAAATCCAGTGAATTTCTGACCACATGTTTGTGACAGCGAGATGCTGAAGTGACCCGCTGTCAGCTGAGAGTCGCATGATCGTAGTTATGACCACCATCCCCCAGCTCTCCAGATAAGTGTGTATGTCTTTTTAAACTTTGAACTGTGTGTGTGTGTGTGTGTGTGTGTGTGTGTGTGTGTGTGTGTGTGTGTGTGTGTGTGTGTGTGTGTGTGTGTGTGTGTGTGTGTGTGTGTGTGTGTGTGTGTGTGTGTGTGTGTGTGTGTGTGTGTGTGTGTGTGTGTGTGTGTGTGTGTAATCATTGCTGTCTCATGTTTCCAAACTCCAATAGCATCCCTCCATTTCCTCTCGAACTGTGCAAGGCCCTCCCACCTGCACAATCACACCACTGCTGGTCTGCCTATGAGCAGATGGCTAACATCTCTCTGTGGAGATTCCTATTAGTTTCCTCTCCATCATCCTCACAAGGCCATTTCCTATTCTTTTTTGACTTGTGTTAAGGAAGCACTGACTGTCTAATCATTTGAACATAGCAGTGTTAGGGCGTGCTTATCAGTGCGGACATTCGAAACAGTAAACAATCGATAAACTCGCAGCTCTGAGGGATAGTTTCCCTCATTGTTTGGATTTGTGTGTATTTTTCAGCCATTTGTTGAGTACAATGGATACAAAACACTCAACAACATAACTCTTTGTTAAAGCCAGTGCTTCACCATTACTCACAGATAATAAGTACCAGCACTTGATGTCATTCACATGTGCACCATTAAATATTTTGAGTGTGTGTTGCCACTGCTCTTGTGAATAAACCTAAATCGAGGTTAGTGGTAGTTAGCTGTTGGGCTAGATTGCCTCTTGTCCTGCCCAAACAAGCCCTCGTGCAAATGTGAGTGACTTAAACCAGAAAGAGCTTTGGTTTCACCTCCAGCTTCTTCTGTTGGTAAATAATCAGCCATCCCACTATACAGTCCTGATGTGCTGGCATGTCTGGGCAAAGGGGATGGGGGTCGACTAAATTGCTGTGAGACGGGTTTCATAGATAAGATGAGCCTGTTCAATGAGAGATAAGAAGCCGAGCTACGTATCTGAACTGATCCTATATATCTTGCGGACATAAATTCATTCATTTCAATACTTTAGGACAGGGGAGTTTTTTCAACAGAACTATATTGCTGACGTGACGGAGAAAGCTCTGACGTAGTAACAAACCCTCCACCAAAACTCCCACACGCATTAAAATAGGTGTTAAAATAGCTTGTATGTATGGAAGCCGAGAACAACCATGCTTAAAATTACTTTTTTAATGCCGTTATCTCGAGATCACCATCAAGTTAATTTATCTCATTATCTTAACAAATAAAAGGCAGATTTCTCAAAATAAGAAGATCATTCATCATAGGTGGAGCTCATGCTCATTTGTTTTCTTCTCTTCTCCATTATCTCCGTCTCGTGGATGGCTCAACTATTTGGACAAAGCACAAGAAAGCGGCTCTTAAGGACATGAGTTCAAATCCATCATGTTGGTTCTTATTCCTACTCTCCTTTCTCTCATTAAGTCCAATAAAATGAAAAGGTATTGTTTGGTACTTCTCCTACATGAAACATCCCATTGTACTATGATCATATTAATCAACCTGTCATGTGGCTGTGACAGCGTTGTCATTAATAAAGGTGCTGTTCATAATAATGGGTACTCCTTGATCTGACATTGCTACAGTTGTCAAGATGTCATCGAAGCATGCCTGCATGACTTTCCTGATCTCTGATAAACATGAGTAATAAGAGAAAACAACCTTGTTTTTTCTCATAGTAACAGGATGATTATCTTGAGATAACCAACTCATTTTCTCAAGATAACAACATAATTAACTTGTGATCTCAAGATAATGGCATTAAAAACATAATTTCAGGCACAGCTATTCTCAGCTTCTGTATGTGGATATATGATTGAATTTAAATTTTGAAGTCTTTAAAGCCTCGGCCAAAGCTTTGCTGCGATTGAATTGTTCCAGATGTCATATTTTGGACAATTAGAACAAATAATGTTTAGTAACCCTAAAGTCTTTTGTAATGCACCTGTCTTTGTACCTTTAACAACTGTTTCTTAAAAAAGAAGACAAGGAAAAAAATCCCAAATCATCCATCTATCAGCAGTTTTTATTACCTAAATCAGTGAGCAGTGTTTTTTTTCTTTTTAGTAATGTTTTGCTACAGTGAGTTGTCAGCTATTGTGAATAAATATCCACTAGTTGAATATCTTTTATGCATCATTTATCTAATTGAACCAGACAAAACACACTCTCCCCATAAAGCTGCAGGCTGCAATTTGCCCCTTTTTTATTCCAGTTCAAGCACCGGTTAAAAAACCATACTAACTTTGCTGGAATGTGATGACAGACCCTCTTTTTTGTGTGTCAAAGTGCTGATGGTAACATATCTTGAGAGTCTGTGGTTTGCCTTTTTTTTTTAAATACTTAAATTTATTTAGAAAAGCTCCTGCTGACGTTCGCTTTGGTGGTTTTCTCTTCATGCAGTTTCTGACATGCACACTGGTGGGGAGGTTGCTGCCCTTCTATCTTCGATGGGGGGGGGGGACCACCACCACACCTGTTGATACTGAACTCAACCCACCTATTTAGTACTTTGTCGTTTGTCACTAACTGGCTGTGCTGGTTCTGAACTTTGAATTTTTCCCAGAGCCAGCGAGCTCATTCCCAGTTGAAAGGCAGGGAAACTGGTTTGACATGGACATTTTTACAGCATCTCTTCTGGCGTATTGTCGCAAACCAGTTCAGTGTGTGACAAGGAGGGGAGAAGGATATTTTAGACAAACTAACCTATTTCTAAAAGAACAGGTATGAATGTGAAGGTCAGATATGGATTGTGTGAGAGTGAGTACCCCCTCCCCTTAATATCATTACAGTATATGACAGACCAAACAGTGGCCAGTACTCAATCACATATTGTGGTTCATTAACCTACACATCGCTTAGAACTCAACTGAAATGAGAAATTTGCAGCATAGCTTTTCTAAAGAGCCGGGCTCTCTTAGGTTGCACTGTTTACTGATTAGATCTCAGGATCCCATGACCAATGACCATAAGCCTCTGACTGACTTTCCTCGTGTTACCAGTTTTTTTATTATTTGTGCAGATGGAAACTTAAAAATATTTACAGAATACTTTAACAAGCAAACGCTATAATCAGAAAGTAAAATGCACACAGATTTAAGCCTGTATGAATATTTGAAAACAGAAAAAGATGCAGTTTTTTCCCTTGGACTGTTACCTTGATATCATTCTTTACAATCTTGTTTAAGGCTTATTGAGCTTATCTTTTTTATCAGCTTTGTCTGGCCCTGGTTTATCTGGTGGATTTCCTTCTTAATACTGATACCGAGCCTGTGAGGCAGCGTATTGGCTCAGTTTAATAGCACAAACCTTCACATGGATTTTGTGAAAGACGTGGTCAGTTGAGCTGTTTTTTTATGCCAAACCTCAGGATAAGCATGTATTTTTTTCCCATGCAGAACTTCTGTTAGAAAATCAGTTTTTACGCCTGTTCATACAGACACTTTCTATGTAATTCTTTCATCTTTGCATCCAGTCCCCCCCCCCTTTAAAGTGTGAAGAAGAGAAGGTCCCTCACTAGAGTGTAAAGAACGTCTAATTGAGCCCACAGGGAGACAATACAGATAACAAACACCCACACAGCCTTGTTTTTCCGCCCTTATCCAGGATTTTATACTGGCGGCTCTAACAGTAGGTTAATGTATATGACTGCAGTACAAAGGTTAGATGACCTTTGTGTGACTTCAAAAAACAAAATTACATAAATAAATCACATTAAAGCAAAATTTTATCCGCCTCAGTCCCCCATACCAGAAATGTTCACTGTCTGTAATAATGTGAGTTGATACACATTTCCAAATATAATTTAAGAGATGTACATTACAGGCTTCAAAACTACTCCTACAACACAAAACTTACGCTTTCATTATTTCCTCACCTCAGTAGTAAAAAAAAAAAAAAAAAGTCAAATCTTATAATTCTATATGTTTAATCAACTGAATATCAGAATAAATACATTTAAAGTTACATCACTGCTGTATTTATACGCTGTCATTGCAGTTAAAGTCCATCTGGCAGCCGTGTGAGATGTGACGCCTCTTATATGTGTGTGCAGGGTCTGAAATTAACACCCACCAAGCGCCAAATGTGGTTACATTTTCTGGTTGGCGCCTAAATCTCAAAAGGCTATCTGCCAAATGTTCGTACCAAAATATTCATGAAATAAAATGTCTGGCATGATGCTTTGGAGATAAATTACTCATGTTTGTTCTGATACAATGTAGACACGTGCACCATATGTGTTTTGTACATGTGTTTAACCATGCTGTGAACACTAGACGAGAAAATCTAACCCACATTTGACGCTTGGCAAAAACGTATCATCTTAATGACTACTGAAAGGAATGTATCTGTGACACAAAAAGGCGATTTAATTACCAGTGCTCTTGGCAGGTGAGTCAAAAAGGTCATCTCGGACACTGCACGTGTGACTGGATGTGTCCACTACAGTTTCTAGTTTGGCAGTAACGGCGGGCTGCTGTATATGAAAGCCAAGCTTCAGCAGAGCTTAGCAGAGCAAATCCAGCTAATGCTGAACCATTCCAATTGTCTGATGGATCCAGGGGCTGGACGGGGGATTACTGTGATGCCCCCTCAGCTAGGGGTGCTGACCGCAGTACAGGGTGTGGGATTTGGCCCCTTTCCTTTATGAATGACTGTCAGAGGCTTCATCCAGGCTCACAGAGAAAGCTAACAGGATGAGTTTGGGCAGCTGCTGGTATCTGATTGGCTGATGATGACCTGGTATGATGTGAACTAGTGGTCAGAGTCACCTCTGGGTGAATGAGGACATAGTGACTTTTTTTTTTTTTTTTTTGTCTTCCTAGCTATTTGTGGTTGTCCACTTTTAAATATAGAGTTGGTAACCTTGAAATGGTAAATTATTGCTGAGGTGTAGCTGTTTGTAACATTATGGCTCAAAGTTTGTGTTTTGTGGCCCTGACAGCCACTCTGCTATCACTGTTTGTGTTAAGATTGGTGAGGAAAAGCTGTGATTGGCCGTTGTGAACATGCACATACACCATAAAGGAAATGGCGCCACCATAAAACTATGTATATATGTGCTGGAGGAACCAAACAATATCACGTTTTTCACATGAATAAAAGGTCAGGAAGCTCAGAACTGTCTTATCTAGTGGTTGTACAGGGGTTTGTTTTGACTATCTGAGACTTATACTCTGTCATGTTTTATCTTCCCAGTTCAGATTAGCCCTCAGATGAGCCAGGCTAAAGACTGCAAGATGATGTGGTAGAAACTGTGTGTGTGTGTGTGTTTATTTGTGGTTTTGTTTTGGATTAGTACTAACATGGATCGGTGCTTTATGCACATACCACCCCTTCATATGTTGTTTACTACATGTGTCGCCGCTGCAAAGTGAAAAACAGCAAATACAGGAGATCCGTATTCAGTATCAGTATAACAATGATACTGTCTGTGTGTTATTACTGTGTGCATTCATATTTGTGTAAAAAAATTTGCAGATGTTTAGTCTAGCGTATTTGATGTTCACGGTTACTTACTTTTGATTAGATCCGTCGGATCCCTTATCGTTGTCTTCTGTTGTGCTTTGGCTGTCTTGATGTCACATCTATCATGAAGTGGAAGAATTGGAAACTCACAAGAGAACAGATCCTTCTTCAGCATGAAAGTGTTTCAGTATTCTGAATCTCACCACCTTTCATTCTTACTCAGAATTTACTCCACATTTTTTTTGTCCGTAGAGGTAAATTATGGTGTTTTTGAAAGCTGAGTACCTGATTTCCATAACATGGAAACAGAGGCTTGGAGAAGGTTTAATTCAAGAGAGTGCCCCTAAACCCAACCTGAATCAGCGGCCCCAGCTCTTCCTCATTAAATCGTATAATTACGGTCAAACAGAGGGTACTGAAGGCTTCTAGGCACAGTGGGACCGACGGAAAGGGTCTGATATACGAGGGATTTTAAATTACTTCTCTGCTGCAGTTGTACATAAACGCAAAAGATTTGATGAGGTGAAGAAGTGACAAATCTGTGTCCAGTACTCCCTTCTCCACCACGTTAAGGATTACTCATTGTGGTAGTGTAGAAAGAGAAGTGCCTCTCCCTTTCCTTTTTCTTTTTTTCTTTTCATTGTTTATTTATGTTATGGAGCTGTAAAGGACCATGTATTTATAGGGACTAGAGCTGTTCCCCTGGTTGGTGAATGGATAAGCCCCTTTGAGAGGTGCTGTTGGTGTTTGTATTATAGTTCACTTGTTCTCTGTCGCTCAGCTACGATCGCTTCAGGTTCACTACCAACAAACAAGGCTGCATCTTTTGGGATACTTCTTGTCTATAGTAAAGATACCTTGGTTGATAACATACTGAGACTGTGTACATGAAATATTAAGGAAAGTCACTCTCCAATTAAGAGGAAAAAGGTATTTAAATAATAAAGAGCACTTAAAATTGTAACAGAGTGGATTTGTATTTTTCCTTTCACCGGTAAGATCAGGGGATCTTTTAAACTGAAAGATTGTATTAAGGACAATTATGGGCGACTTGTGCTTATTAAAGCTGTTATTCAAAGGGAGGAATTTGTTATTCTATATGTGCATTGCCCTCCAGGTTACCACCTTAACTTTGTCACAGATGCAATGTCGAAGGTAGCTGATTTGCCAACAGAATATTTTTGAGAACGTTTTCAACCCCAAACCACGCTTAATTCTCAAAATAGGGAAGTGTCCAGAAAATTGCGCCTCCTACAGACCCCTCTCATTGCTCAATGCAGTCCTTTAAAGTCACATCCTGGCAACTCGTATGAAAACCCATTTGAAGCCACTGAGGGGCAGAACAAATATAAATGATTATTGCTTCCAATGTTATATTGAATGCAGTGATTACAAAAAGGACAGTTCAGCTACACACTGGTTGTGATTCACTTTGCTTATCCAGTCATTTCGACACTGTGTGTATAACACCTTTCATACTGTCATCTGTTCGGCCACAGTGAAATGTCACAGCGGAGTGACCGACCAACACTGCAGTGTGATCTCACAGAGAGTGTGTGTGTGTGTGTGTGTGTGTGTGTGTGTGTGTGTGTGTGTGTGTGTGTGTGTGTGTGTGTGTGTGTGTGTGTGTGTGTGTGTGTGTGTGTGTGTGTGTGTGTGTGTGTGTGTGTGTGTGTGTGTGTGTGTGTGTGTGTGTGTGTGTGTGTGTGTGTGTGTGTGTGTCCTGAAAAGCATCGTGTCCTGTTGACATAACTGTTTTCTCTCTCACCATGCAGACTTTGATGAAGCAGGCTGTTTACAGTGCTAAATACAGTGCATGGTCTGCTGCTGTGAAATTGCTCACCGTCATTATTTGCCATCACTGTCATTGTAACCTGGTAACAGGTGAAAGGTTGACTCATACTGTGATTACTCAGGGTGTGTATTTGAGTCAGAGACAATCTTAAATTGCTGCTTTTATTGTTCAGCTACATAACTTATAGAAAGATTATTTTTACTCTGATACCTACAAGACTAAAGATATCTGTCTAACATTTGGTTCCAAGGCAATATATTTCAATAACTACTGGCCATATGAAATTAAATGAAATGCACCCTGTGAAGAAAAGCATATTGATTCCAGCCCTTTTCAGCCAGTGACACATACAGTACAATGAATACATGTTTACATACATGAGGCAGTTTGGGCGGGTGTGCTGCTGGTTTTTCTCACATACCATGTTGCCTAACCTACTACAGCGTGTCGCATGACTGTTTGCTGCTTTAGACAAGACATCCTGTGACCTTACACAAAACACACATACACAAGTACAAGATCCTTCTCCAACTGAGCCATGACTGATGGTAAAGGTCGTTCTTTTACACCACGCCATGTCCCATGACCTGTACTAAACAAAAAAACACTCAGACTCAGACTTGCTATGCAGTGTTTTCTCTCACTCTCTCGCCTACGTTGCACCTATCCGCACTCAGTTCATAAACGTAGCAGCTAAGGTGGTAAAAACTGTGGACTCTAAAGTACAGTGTATCTGAAAATAGTTTGTTGTCCAGCTTCTCTGTGAGTGTGCGCTGAGTGTGAATGAGGCTGGTGAATGTGACTCCCCGTGGAGAGTTGGCTGAACAGACTGTTTTGGTAGAAACACATTTCTGTCATCCCAGATTTTTCACATGCAACACAGCTACTGTGTGTGTTCGACAACGGCTTTCACTTTCGTCTGTTATTGAATGTAACTCTAATTCCTCCATGGTGTGAGGAGACAGATTTGTTGAGTTGCCTGAGTTTGCCATTCACAGACGGGGTTTTGAATGTTGTTGCTGCCACCTTGTGGAGTATTTTTGTTAGTTATCTAACAGAATTTCATAAGTACTGCTCAGCAGCAATCAGCCATGTGATTGTTGACCTTCACTGAATTACTGTAATAAATTTTATAAGCACTATAAGACATTCTTTGTCCACTAGAGTCTCCTTAACTTAAAGAAATTAAATTGATTGATTAGTAAACTATTGTGTCAGCTCTAAAAACAAATAGATACATTGGGATAATATCATTTTACATCCAGTATTTGTCCATTTGTGGGATCTGCATTTTATTACCTTTTTTTATAGGTGTGTGTCACATAATCCAGGTGTCAGATCTTTAGAAACACTTATTTTATGTAGATAGGCATATCTGAAAAGCTGAAACTCGTTTGCATTTCACCTGTTAAGAAAAGCACATCCCTGTATTTATCAATCAAAATCAATTATTTTATCTAATATTACTTAATTATCATGAAATCATTATGTACTGGTGCATCCATTGTAACGTTTCTTTCTCCCTCTCTTCCCCTGCAGGTGATCACCTGTTTCGGTCTCTCAGTGCTATCATGCCGCTACGTGGGCTTTGCCGTGGTGGCCCTGTTGGTGGAGATAAACTCGGTGTTCCTTCACCTCAGGCAGATCCTGCGCATGGCCAGCCTCGCCGTGGGCACTCTGTACCGGGTCAACAGCATAATCAACCTGGGCACATACGTGGTGTTTCGCATCAACACGTTGGCCTGGATGACCCGCTGGCTGGTTCTCAACAGAGACAAGGTGCCCCTCCTGGCCTATACGCTGGGCAGCGTGGGTTTGGCCATCATGACGGCAATGAATATTGTCCTGTTTTATCGGCTGCTCAGGAGCGACTTCCTGAAGAGCAGCACCCGGGAGGGCAAGAAAGAGAAAGAGATGTAGGGAGGAGAGGAGGATTATAGTCATCAATACACTCATTACTGTATGTTTCCACCCTGTGGCCAAGATTTGGTACCTGTGATTTTTTTTTCGTCTTTGTTTTTTTTTTTGTGTGTGTAATATACTCAAAGCTGAGAGATGGAGGGATCGCTCTGTCGTTCTCATACTGTTTAATCACACACACACACACAAACACACATGGTGTAATCAGTTGGACTCGCTCAAAGCATCAAAGAATCACACAGTCATAATGCAGACAGCTACAGCAGACAGCAGACAGCTTCAGTTGTAATTTTGACTTTTGGCTTCTGTGCACGTGTTGTCCAGTTTGAGTGTCATCAGTGACTCATTAATGCTATGAGGAAGATGATTTATATGAAAATTGCAAGGCCTTGTAAAATGACACCAAACACCTCATAGTCCTACAGAGTGTGTCAGCTAAACCTTAAAATGTAGCTTAAGATAAGTGACGACTGTTCGTAAAACACCTTACATCCTTCCATAGGAAACAAATACAAATACAAAAGTATACTGTTATATCATAAAAATATATATTTCAATCATATATATTCTACGCAGTTGTGGGTTATTTAAAGTCTATCATGTAATATCAAAATATATCCATTACCACTGACGAAAGAAGTAGTGAAATATAAATCCTCTTGTTTGAAACTAGCACTGCAGAGGTGAAGATGTCTTTATTTTTCCCAACAAATCTCCTCAACTAAAAACCACCTGCTACCTCAGAAAGCTTCTTTGCATATTTCAAGCACAAGCTTTGCTACCAGTGTTTTGGCAGGTTTTCTTTATCATAGAAGAAAAAATATAAGAAAAAAGAGTGAAAGAAAAACATGAGAAAAAACAATTGAGTTTGTACTATAAAAGCAATCCACAGAAAATATGTTAATAGGGTGATAAATTACTATAATTTAAATTAATTTAAGGAAAAATCTGGTTAGATTTTCAATTTTGAGCTTTTCAGTGTGTGGCTGATATAAATTTGGATGTAATTGTTTTAATATATGATGTAATATAATCTGCAGTAGTAGCTTCAGACAGGCTGGAGTTGTTGTTCTTCATTTGGCCTTTGGAGGACAGCACACTCCTTCTCATCACCTCAGTGACCTCAGCACCGCCAAGACACCAGAGATGTTTTGATTTTTTAAAACATTTTTGTAGGTCTTTGCCATCCTGCCTTTAATTTAGGGTCACTAAATTGCACAGATAGACACATAATTTCTGAGGTCATCTGAGATCTGTGAATACTGCAAGCTTTTATACACACGGTGGCTATGAGGCGGCCTGACATCAGAGCATTGTAGTCCTTATGTGGCATGAATGCCAATTTTGGTTTTTGTGTTGACATTTGTGTATATTCATTGTTTTGGGGGGGGGGCGATTTGTATATTTGTAATTTATTTGTATTAATATGTTGTGGATTAAAAATGAAATTGTGAAAAACAGTTGATTACAGTGAAGCTGATGATGGTGTAAGTAATGTTGTTGTGGGGTGTTGTGCCACTATGGGTCTTACCTTTTTTTTTTGTGTATTTGTTTGCCCAGTTAATATTTTCAGTACCCAGTCTCCAAAGGCACACCCACAGTCATCTCAGCTTGACACTGCAAATGTTGAAACTCTAAAATCAGGCTGATGACCATATTACAAACACAGCAGCATGTTAGGTATGTAAATAGACACCAAAATACTTGCAATCGCAGTTCAAAGGAAACGTCAGACCCACATACGACAGTCAGTAATCAGCTTAAATGCAGCTGAATAAGTGGCACAAGCACAGTCCACAAATTTAACCTCCTCGTCCACGTTAAAATGAAGACATCACTGCACTTAAGACACAGCACTGTTTTAGATGGAAAGCAGTGGTGGTTGATTTTTGTCATGGCTGATTCCCAGTTGCCTTTTAGAGATCAAGAGAAACTCCTTTTTTGAGATTTTTTTTATTGTGAATGTAAATTTGCATACTTCAATTCTGTCAGCAAATGTTTAGGGCAGCTTAACTTTGTTGTTGTAGTGAAGACAACTGGTAATAATTGAAGTTATTTCTAACAAGCAAGCTTATACGTGTGAATGTGTTGTATAAGGTTGTAATGTCATTGAGATTATACATGTGTGATACCAGCTTTGTTATGTTGCTGTGTTCTTTTGGGACTCGTGATGAAGCACGGCAGCCGAGAAGAAATGCCTCTTCATATCAATGTCGGCACCACACAGCACACAGACGGACTTATGCCCCCCCCCCCCCAAAAAAAAAGTAAAAGCCGCAGCGCAGCTCTCTGCACTCCACGTCCTGCTCTTTTTGTTTCTCTTATGTGCATTTATTTTCTGCCTACATGGATTTAAGAACAAGCCACAAAGATTATGGTATGTTTTTACATTTGTGGGGAGTGTACACGTGAACAATGATTTCAGGATGTAATTGCAGAAACGGTCAACTCAACTATAGATTTATATTGCCATGCTGCCTCAAATTCTTAATCGTACACCATAGACCATTTTCAGAGATTAACAACATACAATTAAGTCCCTCTGCTATGTTTGTTCATTTATAAAGTTCTGTTTTCAGTCTGGTGATTGGTGAAATATTGTCTATTGTTAATAAATAAACATTTTTAAAAAGAAATTCATCACAACAGAGAAGACTTTGACACTGTGCAGTTTGTCCAGGCCTTAATTTAGGGGACAAAAACCTGGTAAACTGAAGCAAATGAGACCAACTGAGGGTCTGAGAGTAAAATCGTCTGGTTACTCTGATCCTCAAAGTGTCACATTTCACAGACGTTTCTCTCGTGTGTAAATATAACTTTTTATTTTTTCATGTTTTGTCAGAGATTGTTTTGTAATTAAAATTTCGATTTATATGTTTATAAAATAACCTCATTGGTTTAACGTGAAAATAAAGATCGCTGAACTAGGTCTTGTGTTTGTCTGTTTTTGTTTTTTTTTGTGCCAGTTTTGCCAAAATGTACTGATGTATCAAACGTAAAAGTACACAATTTGCAGGTTGAGTGGCTGTCAAATGGAGTGGAGCTAAGTGCACAATATGTCTCTATGTAATGAAGTGCAGTACAGAGTAAAATAAAGTGGAAGTAATATACAAGTATCATAAAACTATGGGTTACTCAAGTACAATACAGTAAATTACAGTAAACCATTACATAATGGATTCATTTTTAATGAAGGCTATCAAACTTTTCAATATTGAAATACATTTTACTTTTTTCTCTCTTTTACCCCGCTTAAGTTTTATAGCAGTTTTATGCATTAGGTTTTTATCTGTAGCTGTATTTTATGATTATTTATAACTTATGATCTGTAATCAGTGTTTGATATAAAAGGGAGCATTCAGATTTTTCTGATTTTCATTGATGAATACAAAGAACCAACCACTACTTTTGATTATTAAATTCACTCGTTTAACTTACAGTTTAAATTCTAATTGACTTACTATTTTCAGTGTGGTATCCTTACTTTAACACCTTCAAAGGACTTTTGAAACACCATTAGTCTTAAGAGAAGCCCCCCCCCCCCCCCCCTTTGAGGTCCGCGGCCCATAGGTTGAGAATCCCTGCAGCAGCCTGCCTCTGTCCATGGTGCTGGATTCACACCCATTAAATCACTGTGTAGTAAATAATCCCCCAAAATAAACAGCTCGACTTGCTTTTAAACGCAGTGAAATATAAAAATAAGAAATTGTCACATTTATTATAGTTGTGAGTTTTTCTTTTGTACTCCCACCAGCTCTGTATTGATCCTGTCAGAGACGACGTACAGCTGATACGGACTGCTCCCTCCAATCAGCTGCTCTGCTGCCTCTGTCGTACGATGTTCTCGCGTGTCCTGATCACGGGGCCTTGTTTTCATCACTTCCAGCTCGGCCGTCTGCAGCCGACTGATGTTTCACACTGTGGGCGAGAAAGAGAGGTGCGCATGTAGGAAAAAAATGGACTGCGCACTTTGGTCTCTTTGGCTTTATTTATGAAAACGTCCTCCTGCTGATCATGCTCGACGCCGATGTTGGTTTCGCATTTTTACGCAGCCATCCAGCCTCTTCCTCCTCTGATCAAACGGCGTCACATGCAGCAGATGAGCACTTCAGTGCTTCAGATAACATGTCTTTGGGTGAATGCCGCAGCCCACAGCTTTTGGACCAGCACCGGAGGCCAGCATGCCCAGAGGAGAGGACGTTTTTATAACGCTTGCGAATCATATTTCTTAAATTTTGGGAGTTAACATCAATTTAAAGGTGAGCAAAATCATTTTTTGTATCCGCTCAATCTCTGATTCAAAGGCATCCCAGCAGCTGCATGGTTTCACCCTTTTTTTGTTGATTTCTCTGGCAATCAATAGCTTATTTATAGCTGCCACGTGACCTCAAAAGAGAACTTGCACTTCGATTCATGTGGCTGATATAAGAAATGTTCAAAGTGTGAGAAAGTGACATTTATAAGCTGATATTCAGGCTACACAAGCTACAGAAGGCTGTATGTTGAAGGCAGACCTCTCTGAAATATATGGATGATGCTGGCACTGTCAAAGTGGTAAGAAAGACACTATCTGTCCCATCTTTCTGATTTCCTCCTTCTGTCTCTCCAGACGTGGCCATGGGTGATGAGAGTGGCTTTGCTCGGCAGGTGGAGAGTGTGGAGAGGAGCGTGGTGTTCCTCAGGCAGGAGCACCTCACTTTGCTCCACGGCCTCCACCTGGAGATCCTCTCCCTGCAGAAACGATGCTCAGGTGAGGGAAATGTTGCTGCTGCTGCTGCTGTTTGTGTGTGTGTGTGTGTGTGTGTGTGTGTGTGTGAGTGCCTGAGGGATCCAGGAAACTTTTATGTGACCCCAAAATGTTCAGTAATCCTACAAAACTGCAGTTACCACAGTTCTTGACTTGTTTAAATCACTACCCCTCTTTACAATACTCAAGGTTTTATGCTTTATGTAATCGTGAACACTAGTAGTTTAATAATTTCTCAAAAGTGGATATGTAATTAAGCTTTAAGGCTAAATATATTAACTGATTTGTCTCCAATTAAGAACTCTCAGGCTGCAACTAATGATTATCACCTTGATTAATTGCTTATTGTTATTCTATGAAACATCAAAAAGCAACCAACTGTCCAAAACCCGTAAATATATTTAATTTATTATTATACATGACAAAGAAAAACTGCTAATCCTCATATTTGAGAGGGCGTAACCAGATTTCAATGATAATATCACCACACTTGGAGATAAATATTCTGCTGATCGAGTAGATTAATCAAGCTTCAGGGTGAAGGATCCTTCTTCTAGTGCTGCTTACTTTTTCCTTTAAGCTGCTCTAGTTCTTCTTTAATCAGCGGAGACCCACACTGACCTCCTGCCTTTGAAGAGAAGATTTAGTAAGATTTAACTTATTGGGAGGAAGACAATATCATGACCTTTTTTAATGAGCTTTTTCTTTCATTCTATAATAATTCATCAAGTCTGCACCCAGATGGTTTTGTGATTCAGCCCAGGTAAAGCTTTGCATAATTTGAAATTAATCTTTAACGATTATAACTGCATTTTCTAAGAGGCCACATGAGCAATATTTAATATGTTAGTGAACAGAAGCAGCTCTGTGTTTCGTCAAAATGTGCCTCAGTAGTTCAGAGCAGTAACTGTAATTTTCATTTCAAATAGACTACGCTAAATCTCTTAGGACCTCATGTGCATACAGGCCCCATTGTTCGTGTGATGTGTGTCTGCAGCATCAATCAATGCCAGACAATGACTACATGGTGATGTCATGCTACAGTTCCTGTAGATTGCATCATTTTCCTGTATGGGGCTTTATTAGACATGCAGTCCATTTTATCAAGCAAGCAAATGCATATCAACACAAACGCATACATGATCGCATTATTATACTTATGAGGATGTTCTTTTTCATTTCATTAAATCCCTGGAGCTCTCCCACCTTTAACCCAACATTCACTCTAACCTCAGCCTGTTCATAACCCAAAAACCCTAAAACCAAGTCTTAACCCTAAAAATAAATAGTTAACCTGGAAGGTGCCAGTGTTGTGTCACCAGGATTGGAGGTGAATACTGTAATGTGGGCACATGAACAGATTTTTGTGTCCCCCAAAGTGAATATTAGGTATACACAAACACATACATACATACATGCATGCATATGTTTGTTTATAGTCTCACACACAATACATCCTCAGAAAGATGCACACAATACGCATCCATCGTGGTTAATCCATAGATCGCATAGCTTCAGTAATCCATATGAAGGAGATTGTAGTCTACAAATACAGGGGGGAAGAGTGGCGGGGGAAGGGGTGTGTGTATGTGTGTGTGAGTGAGTGTGAGGGAGAGAGAGAGAGAGAGAGAGAGAGAGAGAGAGAGAGAGAGAGAGAGAGAGAGAGAGAGAGAGAGAGAGAGAGAGAGAGAGAGAGAGAGAGAGAGAGAGAGAGAGAGAGAGAGAGAGAGAGAGAGAGAGAGAGAGAGAGAGAGAGAGAGAGAGAGAGAGGGCTAAGAGCCAATGTCACCAGTTGTTTAGAAAATTACCCCCTCCATCATTTTGTAGCTCTGCTGCACAATCACATCTGGTCAATAAAGCTGTGTGTGGTGGCTACATTTTGTGTGTGTGTGTGTGTGTGTGTGTGTGTGTGTGTGTGTGTGTGTGTGTGTGTGTGTGTGTGTGTTGTTGAGAGACAGACAGTAATAGATACAAACCCACAGAGAACGTGTATTTCCAGCTGTTTACTTGCCCTCTCCTCCTCTCCCTCTGTCTCAGCGGGGGTCTTCCACTGTTAACTCAGTCAGTCCACAGGGTGCTGTTACAGATAATTTGTAATTCTAAATCATTTTAATAGAAAATAAGACATGTGGTCAAACCAAAGAGAGAACACTGGATTTAGTTTTTACTATAAAAATGATTGAAACCATGAAGGATTGACAACCACAGACATACAGTATTACTTCGTCAGAGCTCAGCAACACAAATATTAATCTTCTTTTTAAAGCAGCAGGAATCATAAATCTGCTCTCCAGTTTTATATCTGTTTAAATTGCAGCCTTTAACTTCCACTTTCTTCAGAGATTTCTGTGGGGATCATCTGCTCTTTCTGCTGAGCATCCTTAAAGCCCCTTACAGCAGTTTAACGCCAGACTGAAAATATGTTTAAATGTTTTTCAGGCACATCAGTGGTCCACAAAGAGTAAATAGCCGTTACACTGACCGCTATCACTGATTGCTCTATGATCTTGCTTTGCCATCATCAGTGTATTTTCAGTGTTTGCACCTCAGACTCCCCGAATCCTTCTGGTTAATTAGCTCTGATATTAGCTGATATTAGTTAAGTTAAGTCTAGTTTAGTTTATTGACCTTTAAGCATTTAAGCAGCTGAAGTACTTTGCTGTTACAATGAAACATCAATATATTTAAACCAACAATTTAGAATAGACCAATAAAAACCAACATTTAAAGTTTGTTATTATCAAAGCTAAAATGTAATATCTCATACCACCAATCTGAAATGTGGAATCTATTAACTGCTGTTATTTAGGAGTCATATAGGGGATTGGAGATATCCTGTATATCTCAGTTTGGCATCTAGCCATGGGGGTGGGGTGGGAGGTAGCCATTCACTGAGGTTGGACTTAAGCAGCTTTCTAGCAAAGTCAAGACACAGTTGAGTGCGTCTCTCTGCTAGAGTGCACAAGAGAGTAGAGAGAGTCTCTGGCTCCAGAGTCCAGAGTCTCTGGGTACCCTGAGTACCTCTGGCCAAGTATGATTTTACAAGCCTGTTTCTGCATGCTTTGCAGCCTTTTAGCCTGGCCTGCAGTCAAAGAACTGTGCCAGACAGGGACTACATACCCCAGCGCCGGACATACATAGCCTGTGTAGATAGAAACCAGTTCTGGGTCTTGGACACCAAATTTCTTCAGGTGACACAGAGCAAAAAGCTTCCTGTTGACTAAGGTCAACATGTGGTCCACATGACTGTCCTGTCGCTAGTTATGCTGGATGGTGACCCCGAAGATTTTGACTGTGTCGCCGACTTATAGTATGTTGCTGATCAATGGAGAGAGTCAGCATGGCTGGTGTTTGTCTTATGCTGGTGACATGTACTTTACATTAATATGGGTTGGAGTTTCATTTTGTGCTGCTCTACCCAGATGTCAAGACCATTCAGGGACTGTTGGAGAGTACAGAGTATTTGGGACATCTGTGGTCTGTTCCATCGTCGACATCTCCCTTAATCAGTACTAGGATGACTGTAGACTCTAGTACAGTTCCCTGTGCAACTCCACATGTGGGATATTCCCAATCAGAGAGATTTCCCTGCTAGTACACCTCATGATGACAGTCGGTAATGAAGCTGCAGATCCATGAAATCAGGCCTGGTCTCCCTCCTAGAGCTAGTAGACAATGTCCTGCCACTGTGTGAACTTTTTGTCGCAAATGGATTAAGTGCTTGATCTTGAGGATGATTCATGGTTTGTCCAAAGGATACATTTTAACTGTCTTCGTAGGGAAATGTATCCATTCCAGGCAAAATAATATTGTAGAAGGCATTGGCTTTTTCATCACCTCCTATCATGGATGATCTAGCTGCCAAACTTGTTCAAGCCAGGCTCCCTTATAGATTGGACTACCCATGTAGAGCATTGGGAGGTCTTGATTGTGCATTAGGGCTCCAGAGTACACAATCCTGGTCACTTGAGCTAACAGGAGGGATAATCTCAGGCTTCAAGTAGACTGATTTCATGTTTGTGATAATCTTGTCAAGGATGGCTTCACCTCCGATGTGCTGATGCACCTGGTAGAGTTTATTATCTGGACAAATGTTGTGGACTCTAGGTATATACTACAAAGCAGGTCAGATGAGGCTAGCAGTTGTTCAATGTGTCTTCCTGGTGTGGTGATTGGGGCGGTGAATACATCACACATGCAGAAATAGCAGATGTGTGCCATTGGAGTCCCACACAGTCTGTAGATGGTCTGAACACTGATGCAGGTTAGTGGATAAGATAGACCTCTGTTAATAACACAGTATACAGTGTTCAATGAACATCTTGATTGTCTTCATCATTTCCAGCATCACAACAGCGTGTGATTTGTAGGGATTCTGTCAGTATTTGGATTGTTTTTAGCGAAGTGTAGAAATATAAACGGGACATTTAGGATTCTGGAGGCTAGCGCAGGTTTGCAGGTGCAATAGGTATTTGCTGTCAGCTTGCTAATGTGAAGCCTGGAAGGGTAATGCAAGGTTGAACTGATGATGTTTTGCCGTGCATATGAGCTTTGCCTTTGTACTGTTGACCTCATTTTTATTGTTCTGGACTCATCATCAGTTTTCTCATCAGCACAAAGGTGCTCACGCTTCTGTCTCCTTCAACGACCAGCAAAATCAATTTTTCTCTTGGAATGGGGACTTAATTGTGTGTCGTAAAAAACAATCAAGTTTGCATATGTGTGCCCTTCAAGATATCTTTGCAACATTCATGGTCGAGCCATGAAACAAAAAACCTTGAATTCTCAATGACGATTTGGGAGATACAGTAAGCCAGACCTGCAAAGCATTACACATGCTGGATTTTGTCATGTGCTGACTGCTTGTTTTTCATTGTTGTTCCAAGAAATAATCCTTAGAGCTGAGTTCCTGCAGTTAAATTAACCTCATAAATGTTTCTGGCAGTTATGAATGAGGATAATGACTAAAAAACAGGAGCTCTCTCAATGAAAAGAGAGAAAGACATTTTGCAATTATAGTTTAAAACCGTCAATCAGCCGGTTTTAAACTGTTTTTCAGGAGCTACCTACCTGAGGTTTCTCTATACCTCCTGCTTTCCCTCTTTCCTTACTTTCTGTCTTCCTCCCTTCATCACCTCATTTGTCTTTCTCTTTCTTCATGCCAGCTGCAGTGGTGGCCATGTGGCGCTGACTGCAGAGGGAAGGAGGAAGGGTGTGACAATGAGGGAGATAATAAAGCTGGAAATGAAACATCTGCTTCTCTAGATTGATCTAGATTATCTTTCTTTTTCATTACAAAATACCAATATATATATTTTATTGAAAAATACTTTGTTTACCGCTCAACCTTTATTAAGCATAATTGATTATATAACACATAATGTTCACAGTTTGTAACCAAAAGAACTAAGTAATTTTTTTAAAATGACTGGAGCTACACACACACCCTGTGATTGAGTGTGTGCTGAAAGCTGAATGTAGAGATTTCCCTGCCAAGTCAGGCCTCCCTGAATGACCATCAAGATGACTGACAGTCCAGACACGACCAGCAGGCTGCCTCCACAATCCCCTCAGATGCTGTGTTATCTTTATTAGGGACAGTCCAACGGCACAGAGTGCCATGTAGCAGTCTGATCCTTTATCTTCTAAAAACCATTGTCCATTATGTGTTGCACGAATATGAGATATAATCCATCCAATATCCAAAAATGCTGGTGCGCCAGATATCATATCATATAATATGTGGATAATCCCTATCATGTTGATGAAATATTCCACAGTAACAGCATTTGCCACTATTATATCTTTCCTCTCTGGTAAAAAAGAAATTCTGTTACAATCATGGCTTTGATATCTTGAGGTTTACTGTCCAATCTAGTGTTCAGACAGACAAACTGTTCCTGAGTGTCTAGTGCCTGTAATCTCTCTGCTATGGCATAACACAAATAAATGCTTTAATGTATGACCATCCAATACATTTACTAAACATAAAAAACATCTACAGTGCCACATACAATATAAAGCAGTAATCAGAAGATGAATAAAGTCAAAAACACAGTGGAAATTCATCATCTTTCCAATATTTTTTCAAGAGTTCACTTGAGGACAAGAGTATTGACCAGCTTCATATAAAGAAAATCTCATACCACGTCTACAAATAACACATCAGTGTACAGAGTGCTTGTGAAACTGTAGCTTTGCATTAAAATGATTCTTAAGTGTTTAAGAACAGGGATAATGTCTGAAATCTGCCATAGTACAAATTATACATGGTTTTTAAACAATAAAGAACTTCAATTTAATTAGATTGTTTCCAAACAATGAGACTACTTATTGCACATATTGATTGAGGAATGCTAATAATGCTATTATGTCTTATATTGCAGTTAGAGTAAAGACAGTTTTTTCCCCAGTCAGTGACAAATAATGTAACAGTACATCACTGGCCAAGTCTCTGACACACATTATTTGATGCAAAGTTTCAGATTTAGCTTCATAAATTATTCATGAGCTCACTGAAAAATGTGCTGGAAACTGCATTGAGCAGCTATTATGTTACCCACTAAGAGCAAATAGATGAAGCAGTTTGAAATGACAGCGTACCGCTCTAATAAGACATTTCAGCGTCTATATTTAAGCTCTAACAATGAGGAGTTCATGTGGTGTTTGTATTTCTTTCTCCTCAGCTTCTCTTTCTTGTGTTTTTTTCAGAGTTGACGAGTGACCTGAAGGTGAAGCTTCCAGGCAGAAGCCAAATAGGTAAAAACAAAAAAAAAAAAAAAATCTCTCACTATTCATATCCTCCTGCATATATCTCTTTTTGTTCCACCCTCTTGCTCAGCTTTTGAGACAGAAAAACAGACACATGTTTACATCTCTCAGTGCTAGTTCATCTTTGCTACATCCAGCCTCAACCCCCAATCCACCATCAGTGTACGTCCGCATCCTTCTCTGTCCTTCCCGCTGTCAGCCACCCTCCTCCATCTCCTCACCCATGCCTCTTTTTCCTCATCTGCGAGCAAGAGGAACTTTCCGTGACAAACCACACACACAAGCATAGGTCTTTCTTTTCACACATATGTGCCTTTTTCCCGATGTGCTCCTCGTAATCTGAAATGAACTGGGGTGAATTGGTCATGGCTAAATTAGGGCAGCACACCCTCGCCTGGGAAGATGCAAACACAGCTGCAAAAGACAGCATGCCTCGACATATTTAGCTGATGGCTGACGTGTGCAAGACTGTTCGTGGCATCTACGTGCAAGGATGCAGAGATAGGCACAATTTTGTCACGGCGAATTAGAGAAAGAGCAAACTAAAGAGGAGTAAAAAAGGCATATGTTTGAGTGGAAGGAGCGTGGCTGCATTACTTAGCCATTAGACCCCATCTCCTTTTCCAGGACAGGTTATCCCCCGATCCATCAATACAGCACTGCCCTCCATTCTCCTCCCACCCTGAGAAATTGATCCATCCTCTTCTCTTTTTTTTTGGTTTTTTCCTGCTCTCGTTTTCCCTCGAGGTCCCAGCGGGGGTGTCTGTTTACAGACTTTGCTGAGAACGAGAGAGACGTAGAGTCAGGAAAAAAGAGGGGAAGAGGTGGAAGGAGAGAGGTAATGAGATGTAGCAAGAAGAGGAGATGGAGAGGTAGAGAGGAGAGTGGCTAAGGGAAAAGACGTTGTCGGCAGGATGCGGTCGTTCGCAGACATGTAGGAGGGGAGAGGAGTGTGGAAAGATATGTAGATCGCATTAAGTAGACTATAGTTAGCGTATGAGCTCAACTTGGGTGTGGCGATGGGCGACAGAAAATCTGAGACTGATTGGTCATCTGAGGATCCATTCTGGGAAAGCAATAAGAGAAAGAGAGAGGAATATCAACATAGAGGAAAGAAATGTGATGATAAGAAACGATGATCACTGATAGACAGAAATATGATGAAAGCAAAGTCATTAAATATAGAAAATAATGTGAAAATCCTATAGAGAAAGTAAAAAGTGGAAAAAGGAGATCTTAAAGCCTCATACCCCAAAGCTTTTGTGAATGTATGAAACACCCTAGTACATTTAAGCCTAATGTGGATTTCAAGCTTTATAGTTTCACCTCCAGAACTCACCAAACCTCCCACCACTCTTTTGGGATTCTCCTATCCAGCAAAATGACCTATTTAAGATCCCAGAGGAATCAGCAGCAGCCTGTGTGAATGTAATCTTCTCTTGTGGCTCAGTCGGCCTGGGGGGCTGCTGCTCTGACTAAGGGCATATCGTCTGTGCCTCCCTCTCCTCTGGGGAGTTTCACAGGAATTAAAAAGCATGAAGGTTGCCTACCAAAGCAAAAAAAACCACAAACAAACAAAAAACAGAACAATAAGCAGTATACTGCATTCAAACTGACCGTGGCTTGGCGATTGAAGTTCATGTGGATGCTTCAAGTAGTAGTTCCTAAATCAACACACATGATGTGACAGAATTTAACCAGTCGACTATTTCGATGTGATGTATCAAATTTTAAGGACAAGCTTTGAGAACAGTACGTCATACAAACGGCTGTGGTGCAGCATAACTGTGTTAAGCCCTCGCTCCACTCCACCCATCCAACATACTTAAATACTGATGATTTATTTACCATTGAAGTCATTTTACAATAAAACATGCCAAAAACCTGTTAGTCTAATATGAGGAGTTGCTGCTTTCTCTGTGTAGCATTGTTGTAAATTGGATATTTTGGGATGTTGGACTGTTGCCCAGACAAGGCCAGTGATTTAAATTCATCACATTTGGTTTTGGGATATTTTAATGGGCTTTGAATGGGCATTTCTTATATTTATAGACTGCTTAATTAATGACACATTAGTTTATATTAAAGATAATGGTTAGTTGATTTCTCAACTAGAGCCTAGTTGAATCATTCTCGGAGGTTGTCTAAACAAAATAATTAAATATTATGAGCTCCACAAACAGTGTTTATTGCAAGGTTTTTCTACTGGATTGCATTTGATCTTGAATAAAAAAGATATTTGTTCAGGTATGTAAATATAATGTTAGCTTATCTAGTTGATGTTGAGTCTCAAGTATTTTCTGACAAAAATGGGATAGAATTTGTTTTATTGATTTAAATGAAAAAACTTAATTATTAAATATATGATTCATTATATTTAATAATATGATATGCTTTAGATGACAAAACAATAAACTCAAGCTGTAAAGCCACCATTATGTTTACTGGCTAGCAGATTATCCTCAACAGACTTTGAGAGGAAATTATATTTTATTCTATTTCTTATCTTTCTATTCTTCTTATATTCTCATCTATTTAATCAAAATCTGATCTGAACTATCTGAGTGCTGTGAATGGTTTGTATACTGTATGTATTCAGATTAGTATTACTTGAATGTTCAAACCTTTTTACATAGAAACAATACGTTGCTGGTCATACATGTAATTATGTTCATCACATACACACAACACTTCATTTTATGTTTATATTCAAAACTCTCTTGGTATGTTTCTGTGTCAGAGTTACAGGAGGAGGAGGAGCTCCTGGAGGTCCGCTGTCAGGATGTGGAGGACCGTCTGGCCGAGCAGGAGTGCACCTTAGGAGAGCTTCGTAAGGAGCTGGGTCACAAGGGGGTCTTAGTTGGAGCCCTCAGAGCCAATCTCAAGGAAAAGGAGCGCCACTTCCTGGAGGAGCTCAAACGCCGCAGCCACTGCTCCACCATCCTGAACACGGAGCTGCAGAAACAAACAGAGGCAGCAGCATACCTCTCCTTCCAGCTGCATGCTGCCAGGCAGAAACTGCATCACCAGCGGATGCAGCAGAGGCAGAGGCTCCTCGCCAGAGCCAGCAGTCAGGGCGCCCAGTACAGCGGCGAGCAGAACTCAGTCTCTCCACAGATGCCACCAGGAGCCTCCCCATCATCTCCGGTGGTTAAACCCAAGCGCAAGAGCACTAGGTCAGCCTCGAGAGTGGAGCGTGCCCGGGAGTGTGTGCCGATGGAGAAAGTGATGGGCCCTGCAGAGCCCACAGCCATGCCCGACCCCGCACTCTTCCTCCACCCCCGGAGGCACAGAGCCCGCTCCAGGCACAGTCTGGCACAAAGACCGCCTCCAATGAGCCTGGAAAAGGAAGATGAGGAGGAAGAAAGTGGGGATGGGCCAGTGGAGCCCCAAGAGGAAGCTGCCAGGCTGGTGTCTTCAGCTGCAGCGCCCCCTGCTGCTGAGACCAAGGCAGATTAGCAACTACTGTGACCTGTGCCCTAAAATACAGTTTGATTACTGTAATTATCTTCTGTCAGACTGTTAATACTGTTAACTGTTGTTCTGCACCTTGACTGAATTGATACTGGGACTGGTTTTAGCTATTGAATTATAGTACACTTAGCATAGACACTTTTTTAATAAGGACTTTGATATAACCTTACTTAAGAACTTGCAAAGCAAAACTCAGTAAGTGTCACTTTAAGTCGGTCTTAAATGAAATTAGAATTATCTGTTTACACTGGTGTCACATGCTCTGTATACTGTGGGGCCTTATTTGAAAGCAATCCCTTTTTCATTTATGGTGACGGTGAGGTTGACAGTGGCCCTGCCAACTGTGACTTTTCAAGGCAAACCATAAATCATCCCATGTGGCTAAACCTTTGTGTGGCCACTGACCGAGTCACAGCTGAAAATATCTGAGGTGGGGGGTCGGTCACATTTGTGTGAGTCCGTCATGTGAAAAAATATTAGTTTGAAGGAAGAATGTTCACCTCACTTTGGAAACAACAGATTAGAAACAGCCTTTTGCCTTTTTTTGACAGAATTTTAAACACCATGACTTCTACATACCCATCTATTTTATTCATTGTATTTGTAATAGATTTTATACCTTAACCACAGAAAATATTAACATGTGATTGGCTGGGAAGTGTCTGTTAAAGTCAGGACACTTCAAACATAGTTCCAGTGTTGTGTCAAAGTCTGTTTTCCTGTGTTTCCCGTTACTTTAACCAGAGCCCAACCTTAGCAGTAACACCTTTAACACTTAAACAGATGTTTATAACTAACACTATTGGAAGCACTTAGCGTGCAAGAGTTTAACTGTTAGTTAGATATTAACTATAGGCAAGAATAATTATACTAAATTCAGCTTCCTCTGCTGAAAATCAACTAACCTCAACTTCAAAGTAAGTGGCCATCAAATAAAATATATACAATATACTACAAAATTAAATCATTCTGCTCTGTGTCGTTACCAATCAGCATATTCTTTATTTAAGACCATAGCTCCATCGTAAAAACACAAAAAATAAATTTTGAACATCAACAAATGAGAATGCACATTATCATATATATCACAAATAATACGATACACACAGAACATCAGAAATATCAATACATATCAACACAGAACATTATTAAAACTTGTCAGCATCACTCTCAAAATGCACAGCTGCGACATCTCATTAGTGCTTACACTAAGTACAGTTTTGTAATTAACTTATAATTGTTTTTGCAACTAAATACGAGATAAATATATCAGTTGTTGATAAAAATAGCTATTTTTTTTCAAAGGTGAAAACCTGTTTTTCACCAGTTTTTTTTTCCTCTCAATTTGCAATGTTTGTTCTCGTATCAAAGCCTTTTTGCAGGTGAAAGATGACAGTAGTGTTAGCCACATACAAACGTTGCCTCTAGCTGAACAACAGTATATAAACTGTATGTTTAACTCATAGACAGACACACACACACATGCACAACACACACACGTACGCTGCTATTACTCTGTACTGGCCACTTTGTGTAAACAAATCCCATTCAAGTGATAATCAGTTAGGACTTGTTGGACGGGGTGTTTCACTTAGGTGGGGTTTGTGTGCTTAGTACAAACTTCAACTTATTGGTGCTTGAAGTTGTTCTGTTGGGGTTTCTTTTCACCTCAGGAAACAATGGGCAAACAAGGATATGACTGTAGGTTTAGTCGAGGCTTTTTTAAGGGATGGCCTGTTTGTAACCTGTTCCTTTCCCATGTTGTCAAAACAAATGCACATGGTGGCCCCTAGCGAAACAATGAGCCAACAGCATCCTGAGAAAAAGTAGTGAAAGAAACTAACCAAATTATAGCTAAAGAAGAAGAAAATCCCATCACTTACTAGAGCGATATTACATACTACTAACAGACTACCTAACCACAGTAACTAATAAGACACTATACAGACAGAGTGACCACAGTCTGGCAGACGTATCTGCACAGAGAAGTCAGGCTGTGCCGTCACTGTGATGACAGAATTACACAGTCAAAACTACAGAGGTATTAGAGAGGAAATCTTTACAAAATTTGAAAAAAAAAATGCCCTGAATACAGAAGTCTGGCATAAAGGAAGAAATGAGCCCTCGTTCTGGGAAACAAAAGTAAGAATGCAATGCTTGCTGCTAAATATGTCACTTCCTGCCACATCTAAAGAGACAAACAGCAGGACAAAGACATACAGACACAGGCATTTATGATTACACTTGTACTTAACATATTCTACTTCAACGCAACCATATCCTTTAGATTTATTTATAGAAGACTAATGGCTATCTTCTATCATCCCTACTATTAACATGTCTTTATTTTAACATTTCTTTATTTTATTATCAATAGATTGACAGTTGAATTGTTTTTGTTCATCTTTCATTGTTAAAGTGACATTGAAACCAATCTTCCAATATTAACTTGATTACTTATATTACTAATATATACAGTATGTGTATCATTTAATTTTATTTATTTATTTCATGATATATTTTGTTCTAGTTAGGAATATTGTTTTTCACATTATTTTTATTAACATTGTCTTTCATAATCATAATTCTGCTTTGGCAACACACGATGCCAATAAAGTCTAATGAAATGAAAAGAAAAATCTAATGAACAGTTTAATCAACTATATTTGAATCTATGAAATTGTTTTCTTTTTTTCTTTTTTTTATTGCTTACATGTATCAGTGCAGAATATGAATTCATCATTGTCTATTCAGCACCCCACTGTATTTACTGCCTTATACTAGAGAAGCAGGAGGGCGGATTTCAGAAATGCAATGTCTACACAAAGAAGGACTCAGTTTAAAGCGTGGAAACTTTCTCCTTTTTGTTTCAGAGACATTTTTGTGAGAATATATTTGGGGATTTGCATATACAAGTTTACTGTAATGTCATGTGGCACCTCAGTAATTTTTGATTCAAAGTTGTGTCAGAGTCTGTCTATACTTGACTTATCTGAGCAGCAGTCGTCGTTGTCTTTGAAACGAGCCTTCCTGTAAGACTGAATTTAATTGTGATTAGTTGCTGTGCGGCTTCTCGCCCTCGACAGCTACTAGTTAGAAGTTCAGCATTATGTTTTAGCAGTATATCTTCAATAAAGCAATATATTAATATATTTATATATTACTAGTAGGCCATGACAGCTGGTATAAGGACACTTGAGGTGTTAAAATAGATTATATGATTGTTTAACTTTGTATTTTGTAATTGTTGAGCTCTGTATGTTTTGCTTAATATTTTTATGATGGATTGTTTTATTTTCAGGGTTTTGTTGATTGTCACTGAATCTTTACATGATTAATTGTTGTGTTACAGTTTATAGGAGGCATATTCAAGCATGGAGGGACTGATGATATGCTGCATGTGTCGCTGCGCAGAGCGTTAACGGGCATATTGTTACGCTTCAACACTGTAGCACAATGTGTCTGGATAAAAAAGAACCAAACCGGTCGTATTTTGAGCAAAATGCAAATGTGAGGAGGTTTTTCATTCACCTCTAAGCTGGTAAGCCATTATTCGCATGACTGTGTGCACTATTCTTCCTCAAGTTTTATAGGACATTAGAGGATAAAAGTACAAATCTGTCTTTGCTGAAAAAACTGTTTTGCTCTCCAACAGGAATCCTGAATTTAGACTGTTAGACTTCATGACTTCATACAACTGAAACGGCAGGTAGATTAAACTTTCCATCCACCTTCCATCATCCATTTAACAAGGTTAACACTAGGTTAGGCCAGCCGGTGGCAACCAACCATTTAACAACCTGCATACCACATCGTCACATTTTAAATCTATACTAAACAATCAAAATACTGGCTGCTGTGTGCATCTCTGCTACAGTGTGAATGACTCAGAGTCTGGTGGCGATGTTTGTCTGCTTTGAGGGAATTAAACTTTAATGAGCCAAAGAGGCCCACCACTAAAATTAACATGACGAAGAATGATAAGATGCCTTACTGATGATGTCTTTTCATTCATATTTCAGCTAAAGGGAGTAAATATTCATCCACCGATCTGCTTTTTCTACATTTCAGAGCATAACTCAGCATATCTCACATTAGTCAAATATAGCAAGAAAGTAGATCATTTACCCACAGAGAACGTCTTCCATTTTTCTAAACGCCTGTATAATAACCCAAAGTTAAAAAATAATAATGTCAACAGCAACATTATATCTGTCATTTTTACTCGTCCAGGTCTCGTCCTTGTGGTCAGTCCTGGTTGAGGTCAAACAAGTTCATTTTCCATCTTAGAAAACATTTCAGCAGACTGTATGTGGCACAGTAAAGCATCTTGTTTGACATGTTATGTGGTCTTTAGCAATAATGCAGTATGGTACCCACCAGAGAGTTATTGCTCGGGGTTCTTGTATGGGTTTTGGGTGTGCATAAGCTGCTGACTGATTACCGCATATACTGTGTTAGCTTCCTATAGTGATATACTGTACACATAATTGGAATAAAAATGAAGGATTGTCTAGTCTGCTGCCTGCTTGTTATTGTTGTTTGAAAGTTTGCAAGAGAAAACCTGTTTTTAGAGGAAAAGAGACCCGAGTTTGTCTTAAAACACTGAACAGTCAGAACATTAAAACAGGTTTTTGCTTGATCTTTTATTTCTCCTGTTAATACTGGCAATCAAACATTTCTTTCCTCACCCGTTAATCATCTCAAGATTTAACTTATAGATTTAGATTTAATATTTAGATTTACATTTAACATTTATATTTAGATGTATCTAGTGGCCCTTTGGAGGGGCCCAAGCCTTAGGTTTGAACCACTGGACTAAACTAGCTAACTCTAGTTCAAACCAGTTTCACCTCCAGCAGCTACAATAGTAACATGCTGCTTCCAAATTGATGCTTCAGGATTAATCATATAATGTCATATATAATATCAATCAGAAGGACTAAATGAATACTTTAGTTACAATTTGTTGCTAATACTTATATACTTTTACTGAAGTAGGATTTTTCATACAGGACTTTTACTTTAGGGTAGATTCAGGTAATGTGGGACACTTTTTGCAATTCTGACTTGTTCACCATATTTACATATGAATCCAACACATTATATCAACACCTAATATCATTATGAAATCCCTGAGATGTTTGCTTGGTAAATCACTAGACAATTTTTAGAAATTGTACTCAAAAGGAAAATCGCACTTATATTATAATTCCTCGTGCCAAATTGTTTCAGAATTTATAGATTTTATAATCTGGACAGTGGACACTATTTTTTAAGACTTAGAAATACTTTGATTCATAGAAAGCAGCCTTATCTGCCAAAACTTTCTGAAATGTGCGTACCTATATTTGGTAATTCAATTTTGTAGGATTACAGTTTTTAAGTAAAAAAAAAACGAATAGCCTGTATGTTCACATGTAATTTTAAACAATATAACTTACACAGTACGCATATACTAGTTAGCTTTAAAATCAATGTCCATATTACCCTAATCCACCCTAGTGGACCCAGTAAATACCCTAAAATAAGTATTTTTACATAGCTGTATTGGTACTTTCACTAAAGCAATATGATTTAAGTACTTCTTCCACCACTGTCTGTATTCATGTTGACATACAGAGGCTGATGATATCTGGGTCAAACTGTCAAAGGCCTAGGGTCTGGGTCAAAGGTCAGTAGAGAACAAAATCAATATGTGTGATATTGATTACAGTAACAGTATGTATGGTACTCTGTCTTTCTACTCAACCCATATTGCCTATAATGTAGTACAGAAGATACCTATATTACATGTGCAATAACACTATCAGACACACTTTGACGCATGTGGCTTTCCGTAGCGCCTCAGTCAGTGGGTGGGGAAGTGCAACGCAAAGGCAAAGAGGTCAAGAGGAGGAGGAGGAGGAAACCACGTGTGCTCACCACCACGTACAGAACTGTCCTTCCTCGGGCTGACTTGTTTTTGTAAGCCTTGTACCCTTCGCATGTAGCCAGCCAGTCTGCGTTTTATGTTGTTTTTCTTTTCCTCCTAGTATATTTCTTTCTTTTGACAGACTCGCACATTTAAAGCCAGGCTGCTGCTGCTGCTGCTGGGGGGATTTTTTTGCCGCCACACTGACTGCCGACCATGGTGAGCAAGACAGATGACATCCCGGCGTCAGTGCCGAGCTGTAATCCGGCTGATCTTGCAGATGAAGCCGGCGATGGAGCCCAGGACGGCAAGGAAACCAGCAAGACACGTCTGAAGGAGTCCTGCGGCTGTGGTGAGAGCCTGTCTTTCTTCACACCTGCACTGAACACACCTTAAAACACAGTAACCTACATCTCCACACAGGCAGCATCCCTTCGCATTCAATTGTTTTAGCTGCCACAGAGTGATTCATTGCACGTTTTCATGCCTTTGTCGCCACATTGCATCCTCTAAAGCTGGTGACATCACCTTTATGCTTTGTTATGCGACTTAAAACACCTCCACACACCCCAAAAAAATGCAAGGTGGTCCCTTTCAACAACTTGGAGAGACTCCCAAGGAGGAGGAGAAGGAGACCAACCTTGCATCTTCGCTTTAGCATTTGCTAATCAGCTGTCTGGTGTTATAATGAGATGTCTTCTTCAACCCTGACCGTGCTTGTGTGTGTTTGTTAGCAACCATGATACGATCAGACCCAGCTGTACTGTATGTGCATGTGTCACATTAGTCATTAGTCATTAGCCTGTGTGACACTGGAAGCAAACACAGTAGCCGGCATGCCAACATTAGAGCCCCCTCATTCAATATGCAGCTAACAGTAGATAGCCAACACAGACGACCACAGACACTGGAAACTATTTATCCATATGAGATTTATACTAGTAATATTGCACAGTATGTGTGTGTAGATTTAGCACAATGTTGCAGCTTGTGTTGACGCACATGTTCCGTAACAGCGTGCAGAGTGAACTGAAGGTCACCTTCAGTGGAGCAGCTCACTGTCTGAACACAGGGGGGGTGGCACGCTTTTTATTTTAGCTAAAAGACGTGTCACGATAGATTATAAGAAAACAAGGAGATGATTAATTGTTGTGTAAGGTGTTGCTACTTTAAAAATACATGTTAAGTGGATGAGGTGAGCGGCGGTGGTTGGTATTTTACTCCCCGGCTCCCTCCTCCTCCCCCGCCGGGGAAGAACAGATCAAGTGTCCCTTCTCGACCTGGGAAGCGGAAGCTGCTGGTTGTTGAGAGAGAGGAGAGAAAAAAAAAGTCATGATGGTGCATGCAAAGTGAGTGGGAAGGTTACGCGAATAATAGTAGACAGTCGTGCAAAGCTGGTGAGTATCCTGTGAGGTAAAAGTTTGTCGCAGCTTTTGTGATTTAATGTTGAGCAGAGAGAGAAGAGGAGAAGGATGTCAGCTGGTGAAGTTCATGTTACACAACTTAGACAGATATACTAAAGTCACTGCAGCCGCTCTGTGTCGGTGTGTGTGACACATGTGAGACCTTGAATCGTCTATGTGTGTGTGTCGTTGCATTGGGGAAAAGCACAGACAGGAGTGTGTTTTCTTGTGCTGCTTTGTGGATGAACATTGGTGATTATTGCATTTTCATTCATCCGGTTGTCTGGTTGGATATTGAGCTGCACATGTGCTGTCAGATCTGTAGTCAGCATGGAGCAGAGGATACTGTGTTTTTTTGAATTGAAACAAATAGTTCAGGTTATTTTACATCATCTTTGCCTTATGTGATTATGATTATGTTTTGGTGTTGAAATATTGTCGTGCACCATCTTGCACTTTAGGAACTTGCAATGGATGGGTTCACAATTTTAAAAATCTGTTTTAAAACAACAGTCAGGTGCTCAAATGAACATTGAGGTAGATTTTTCATAATCATAATTCTTCCTGTTCATATTGGCCCATTAGAAAATCCCTTCATAATGTACTTACAATGTAAGTAATGGCGCCCAAATCTACAGTCTACCCTCTGTGCCAAAATGTGTTTTAAGTTTAGCTAAATATATTATTTAGCTTTAGTCAATCAAGTTGATATCTTTCAATGTTAGTCTTTTTAGTGCTAAAGTCTCTCTTTGTTACTGTACTTCCACTGCAGCTCAACAGGGAAACACAAACCGGTAATTTGATGCTAAAAAGACTGTAAATGTGGCAGATATCAACTTAATATGACTAACTCAGACTGCTGAAGCCTCATATAAGCTTCAAAAAGCTTTTAAATGCATGTTTTGCACAAAGTGGCAGTGTGGATGCACTGTGGATTTTGGCCTTCATCACTTACATTGAAAGCAAATTTGCAGGGGATTTTTAAACAGCCATTATTAACTGAAGGGACGATTACAGTGAGGAAAAAACTTTTTTCAGTGGTCATGTGGACACCTGACTGTTGTTTTAAGGCAGAGTTGAAAAATTGTGAACCTACCTGAGACAGTAATCGATAAAATTGATTGAGCAGACTGTGTCTGGGATGATAGGAAGCCAAAAGACTGTCTTTCCCAAATGAGAGACTGTGACAGGATTGATGGCCTAAACGTGTCTGATACTGCCAGTGCAGAGTTGTAACACAGATGAGCAGATGTAACAGGACGTCGCAGCACATGGCATAGCAGACAGGTCGAGGTAAGGGTCAACGTTAGTGGTTTTAAGAGCTTTAGTGCTCCTGCAGGGTGAAGAGTGACCTGATTAATCCCAGAATTCACAGACACCTTGGCACCATGCCTCATCAGTCTATGTTACTGTGTTCACAATGTATAGCAGGTATAGTATCTTTTTTATTTATGACCGCTTAATACGAGATAACATATACATGCGTTGGCCGTAGTTGAATCATAACAGTGCTTTTCCTTCATTATGCTGCTTCATTTAAATATTTTATGAGGCCTGTGGAGATATTTCTTGTGAATTATACAGTACTCAAAGTATAAGAAGCAAAGATTAGAGAAAAGTCTGAAAAATGAACATGATTCTATGTGTAAGATTTATTTTTCTTATTGTCTATCCCAGTATTCATCTCATGATCCCTTAGATTTATCTTGTGACCCCTTGTGGGCGCGCCATGTCCCCAACTGAGAAAGCAATGACCTTATTCGTCATGTCAAGGATCCCTTTTATATACTATGTAGGGATGCAGCTACTTGTATTCACTGTTGATTAATCTGCCAATTATTTTTCAATACCCATTGAGTCCATGAAATGTCATCATCATCATCATCATCATCATAAGTCTTCTCATTGCTTATTTTCTTAAACGTAAGCTAACAAATTCAGAATTTATGATACAAAACAGTAAACGCTGCAAATCCTCAAATTTGAGAAGCTAAAACCAGCATGTGTGATATTTTTGGTTAAATGCCCTAAGCAATTAACCAATTATCAAACACAATTAATTAATTTCTGTCAATTAATCAATTGATTTAAGCTTAATGTGTTTAAAATATAATGTAATTGCATGCTCTCATTACTTTTTATATTATAGTTGATGAATTGATTGTTGGATTTAGTGATGAATTTTGAAGTAAACCTCGGAGCTTGTAGTCATTTTTTTGTTGATCCACTGCAGATGCATGACTCAGGGTCTGTCTGCCCACCAGGACGATGCCACCTTGTGGTGCAGTGAACATGATTTCAGAGACCTTGTGTGTTGTTGTTGTTTTCAGGGTTGTCTGTCTGCCTGGTTAATGTTGCCATGGCAGCAGCCACGGTCCCCATGTCAAGGGCCACAGAGTGGATAGATAGCTGGCTGCTGGATTTATTATTCCGTTTTCAACAAGAGACTTGAGTTAAGCTAAGACTTAACTGAGGAGCTACCGCAGATTAAAATGATCTCTCAGTATCTGACAGAAGATGTGAGAATTATCTCTCTGAGCTGAAAGTTTTAATCACAGATTCATTGTGTTTCATTGTGTTTTTGCTGCTCCTCTGTCTTTATCTGATTGGTGTATATTAATTCCTCATGTTGACCCCTCTGACCTGTAGGACTTCTCTCTGTTGAATGTCCAATCTCAGAAAAGTGTTTGGAGTTGTCATGTTTTTGTGTTCAACATAACTGTGCAGTAGTTTTAGTTGAATCATGGACCGATGGATGCCGATTTAGTGTAGTTCTGGTCCAAGTACAAGCTGATCAGTAATGCTGAGTATGTGGAAGCAACTCTGTGAAAGATACTTAAATGTAAATGATGAGGAAAGGACATCGGAGTTTGTTTTTTGGAAAGTCAATTGAGTCTTTTTTCAGCTTCATCACATTGATAAAAACCTCCTATAAAACCCAATTTTGACAAAAAAAAAACAGTCATGCTGCTGTGTAACATTGAATTTGATATTAAAGGCACAGCTACCTCATTAGAAATGGCATTCAAATTCTCTGATGGTTGACAAATATCTTTTGATTGGAGATATACTGTTTATATCATCATGTTGCTTAGTCTTTTATGGCTGTAGTGTTAAATATAGACATGTATGTTTTTCTTCTGTCGCCCTAAATTTACACTGCAGACTGAACACATTTACATGGGCTATTTAATCCATTGCATTTGCATTTGGAACATTATTCTAGCTGAAATGCATTGTCATGCTTCACCCATTTGCTTAAATAAACCTTTCACCCATTCACCAGCCTTTCCTCCAGTCAAAATAAACTGTCAAGAAGTATTTCAAGGAAAAAACCTTGATGCATCTCTATTTCTGCTCCCTTCCCTAAACAATGGCAGACATGAGATTTGTCCTGTTTACTGTGTGACCCCACACCCTACTTCTTACCGAGCTTTCCTCTGTTTCTGTTGGGATATGGGTCACTTTTGTTTTGTAATGCTTACACTGCTGAATTGCCTCACCAATCATGGTGCTTCTGGCACTTTGGACTCTTAATTGTTCAATGTGCTGCTGTCTGCTTTCAGTCATTTAAAATGTTTTTATTATTATTATTTAATCGTCAAAGAGCACTTTTTAACCTTTGTTCTCAGTTTCTGAATCACAATTTGTTGGAATTATTTTGGAGTTAAACTACAAAAGCTTAAATATTTATTTATGTATTTGACAGAAGCAGTGCTCATTAATCAGCAGATAATAAACTGTAAATAAGATGGTTAACTTTAAAGGCACATTTACAGACAGCTAACTATCCAGACTGAAATTGACTTTAATAAGACAGATTTACATGAAATATGGCAAATGTGTGTTTGCTTATTCAAAAGAAATGACTTAATAGGGCCGATAATTTCAATAGAGCTGCAACGATCAGTTATTTCCGTCTGCTGGTTAATTTTAGTTCATATGAAGTCAGAAAATAGTGAAAAATTCCTGTCACAAGCTGTCAAAGCCCAAAGTGACCAAAAGCCAGAGTCAAAAGATATCCAGTTTACTGTAATGTGAAGAAGAGAAAGGCTCCCACTGTTAAATCTTGTGTCTCCAGGGAATGTTTGCTGCTAGAAAAAAGAAGAAACGCATCATTTCGGAAACACTGTGACGAGACGCCGACTCTTCATTGTCTCTTGTCTTGTAACATTATTAACTTGTGTGTCTGCTCTGGAGGCGTTGTTGTGTTTGGTATTCAGAGCGTGTTAATACCCCCGTCTCCTCGGCCCTTCCTCTCCCCCCACTCCACCTCCATTTCAGTGCGATCCTTCCCACCCGGGGTCGCGGTCCACTTATGAAACCCAACCCCTCTCTCTCCCTCTGTCTCTCTCTCTCTGGCCTCCTCTCTTCTGTAACCCTGACGCTGTGTTAACCTTGACAGTTAGCAAGGACACACAGAGTGGCTGGCAGAGTCCAAGTCAGAGAAAACAGTTGTCTGACATCTACATACTCTACCCTGCTCCTTTTTGAATAAATAAACCAGCCTTGTTCCTTGTCATTTCCCACTCAACTTAACTGTTAATGACTCTAGAAAAGAATAAAACCAGAATGCCTGAATAGAGAGTGTAATAAGAGGAGGTTCCTGGTATTTTGGCTCAGATTTTCACATTGAACAACTCATTTTTAGGGAGTGAAGTCTCTAATAGAAGAGAGGACAGCAGCAAGTGATTACTAGCTAGGTTGCGGTTATTGCATCGTCCAAAAATCAGGCGAGCAAGTGACCAATAATTCCCTTTTGTGAATGCTGAAATCTCATGCATTCAACCTCTCGAGGCCTCCTGGCTAAACTTGCTCCGGTGTTGCAACAGTGTCAGATTGAGCCGGTCTGTGTCGGAAATTATTCTTTCTCGTTCAGCAGGAACACCTGGTTACTTATTGCCACATGTTTTTGATACAGTTATTAGTGATCTCTGTGTGTTTGTTGTAGTTTGGTCTTTTTAGACTTTGACAGATAATGCTCGTACAGTTGATGATTGATGAAACCGCTGCGTTTTATATTGCTGTAAGCGGCAGATCTAATCAGCTTTATTTGTGTTTGAATGAACAGGACCAACACCGCAGCACCAGCATACTGTAGCTGAGCTTTGTCGGCTCTGTTCCCCCATTCATAAATAGTTCATAAGGTTACTGGTAAGGTCATCCAGCCTCTGGGTCTGTGTGCTTTGTTCATGACAGACCTGGCACTGTGTCTGTGGTTTGATGTAGTAGTAGTAGTAGTAAAAGTCTGGTGTTTTTGTTGTCATGATGACTGTCAAAAGGCTGTTGCCTCTTGATGACATGATTGTCTAAGTGTAGTTGCCGGTTGTAAAAGGAGATATAGGGATATTTCTTCATGTTACGTCATTGTAACAACCGCTTTGTATTATATTTTCAGACTTAATGCAGATTACAGCAGGTGAACTATCCAAATCGCTTCTTTGAGTGTCTCCATTTCAGAATCTGGATGTCTCTTGCCTTCGCTCATGTTCCTCTTTGTTTCTCCCGTTGCAGGGCACAGTGCAGATAAAGCCATGGTGAACGGTGACGGGGCACAGGAGCACACGGAGGAGGCGGAATTGAAGCAGGATGGGAACGGCGAGGTGGACGGAGGAGAGGAGTCTAACGAACAGGAAGTGATAGTGATCCAGGACACAGGCTTCACCGTTAAGATCCAGGCACCTGGGACAGAGCCATTCGACCTCCAGGTAGAGATTAGGTTTCCATTAGAGCTTGTGAATTACACCGCAGTGGCAGTTAACAAAATGTAGGGGGGGGGTGGTGGTGGGTGGTGGTATGCTCATATTTCCCATATTTCCCATATTTCTCATCTCCTTCCCCTTCCTCCTCCAGGTGTCTCCCCAGGAAATGGTGCAGGAGATCCATCAGGTGTTGATGGACCGCGAAGACACCTGCCACCGCACCTGCTTCTCACTGCAGCTGGATGGAAACGTGCTGGACAACTTTGCTGAGCTCAAGTCCATTGAGGGCCTGCAGGAGGCCTCGCTGCTCAAAGTGGTGGAAGGTCAGTGTACTGAAGATTAAATATGTAGCTGCTCATCAAGTACATGAAGCTGCACACACTGTAACCTTCTGCATGTTGAAGCTACAGCAAAGGTGACAAAGCACCTAGTGTCGCCTTTCATCTCGCCCTCGTTGGTATGCAGTGAAAATGTCAAATGTCAGCGGCTCAAATATACTGTTAACTAAACACAGAGATTAGACAACACTGGCATCGTTTACTAGGACACGTTCAACCTGACAAACTTGAATAGTGCTTTGCAACATCAGCCACAGTAAATGTGGTGTCAAGTTGATTTGTTATTTCTCGAACTGCTAAGTACTGACATTACCCGCTTTTTGGGTTTCTGCTGTTTCTCTTCCCGTCAGAGCCATACACAGTCCGCGAAGCCCGCATCCACGTGCGTCACATCAGAGACCTCCTGAAAAGTCTGGACCCATCAGACGCCTACAATGGAGTGGACTGCAACTCCCTCTCCTTCCTCAGCATCTTCACTGACGGAGACCTGGGAGGTATGTGTGTTCACTGTACTCTCCCTGTGTGGCTGCGAGAGAGACGTTGCAGGGGTCGATGCGTCCTGCACAGCCATCTGGAGCATGCATTTTAATGCACATTGAATGCAGTGATATGTGACGCGTGCCTCGTTATTTGACTGCAGATAGCGGTAAGAGGAAGAAGAAGGGCAGCGAGCTGGAGCAGATTGACTGCACTCCCCCAGAGCACATCCTCCCCAGTAGCAAAGATCGCCCCCTGGTGCCCCTCCAGCCACAGAACAAGGACTGGAAGGTGAGGAGAAACCTACTGTAGTCTCGGCTCGTCATATAGAAAAATTACATTTTGTAAATAAAACATTCTGAAAAATGATTAATGCAAACATGATTTAGAACATAGCAGAACTGTGAATGAACTAATACTTTTAACACCTCAACAGCCTATGCAGTGCCTGAAGGTCCTGACCATGAGCGGCTGGAACCCTCCACCTGGCAACAGGAAGATGCACGGCGACCTAATGTACCTGTACATCGTGACTGTGGAGGAGCGCCACGTCAGCGTCACTGCCTCTACTCGCGGTTTCTACCTCAACCAGTCAGTCAACATTTCAATGTTGTATTTTCTTACAGCTCTGTGTGGTCACTCGTGTATTAAGCCTCATAATCTCTCATTACATAATGTATACACAAATAATTTAGCAGTCACTGTTAGGCAGAGCGACTTCCACAGCTCCTCAGTATTCATTATTTAAAATACTAACAGCTCTAGTGAACACGTTTGGCAGCAGTCAGATGTGATTGTCTGACTATATAAAGGAAAGATGCTACTGTGAATAAACTTCAACACACGTACATATAAATGGAGGATAGTGTGTAAGGTGCAAGTGCTGTGGTTTATTAGCAGTTTTAGAGTTCTAATTTTGGATTAGTTTTGGATGCCAGCAAGGACTTAGTAGTCCAATTAATGAGATCTAATTGGATTACAATTGGAGTGATGCTGTAGTGTGAGAAGCAGGGTGACCTTTCTCTTTCTAACGGTGTGATCACAGCCATGAACTCCTCAAGGTGTTTTGTAGTTTCTAAATCAGCATCTATGAAAGAAGAATTTCACACCAAGTCTTCTCCCTACATGAAACCTATTTCCTATCCAGGCCTGTTTATTTGTTTGTTTACCCCATATTCATTTTAGTAATAAAATCTTAATATGTGCTTGTATGTGTTCTCTAGATCTACTACCTACAACTTCAACCCTAAACCAGCCAACCCAAGCTTCCTGAGCCATTCTCTGGTGGAGCTGCTGAGCCAGATCAGCCCCGCCTTCAAGAAGAACTTCACTGCCCTGCAGAAGAAAAGGTAAAGCCCTCTCCATGCCTCCACTTCCATTAAACCTATTCCTCCTGCCAGTGGTTTCACACAGGATGATTCAATTTCATTCTGAGCTGCAGAACAGATTTTTTTTCTAATACCACACATCAGTATCTCAATACTCCACTCTGTGCTGTACAAAAACCTCCTTTCTTTGCCTGTGTTACATTTCTTTTTTGACGTGCTTCATTTCTAAGTTAATTTATTCATTAACTTTATTTAACCAAGTGAGCACGCATTCTTTTACAGTCAAGACCTGGTCAGAAAGTAGGAGGTCAAAGTCTTCAAGCACAAGAAGGACAAAATGAAAAAGACTAAATAATTACAAATATTGTTTAGACTCATCATTTCACCTTTGCACATCTCATTTTTTGTGGCCTGTAATGTTGGTGTTCTAGAAATAGTCCATAAGAGAGCAAACTCGCAACAAAAACAGACATATGAAAAGAGATAAAATAGGAATGGATCTAGTGATGTCTTATTTGCTATTGCTGCAGGGTCCAGAGACACCCGTTTGAGAGGATAGCCACACCTTTCCAGGTGTATAGCTGGACCGCTCCGCAGGTAGACCACGCCATGGACTGCGTTAGAGCTGAGGATGCCTACACCTCTCGTCTGGGTTATGAGGAGCACATACCTGGACAGGTGTGTGAACACAGCAGTACATCAGGCAGATTGTTGAATGATGAAAAATGTGGAAAAAACCCACATTTTTTTCAGTATGGGTAAATTGTCTTTTTTTTTCTCTGTACAGACAAGAGATTGGAATGAGGAGCTGCAAACCACTAGAGAGCTTCCCCGGAAAAACCTGCCTGAGCGTCTGCTGAGGGAGCGCGCCATATTCAAGGTACTGCTGAGCCTCAGTCTTTGTGTCACATTGTGGTCATTTAGCTTATTAAAGCATCTTTTACCAAATGCCTTCACGGTATCAGCAGTGGAGAACAGCAGATGCTGAATCACGCAAACTGCTCACTCACTCTGGTAATGAGCAATGTGATGCCAATGTCATGAGTAAATTTCCAGCTTTTCATTGGCAACAGCTTCTCATTCTTCTAAGTCTCTTTCTTTATTCTTTTTTTTAAATGTCCTGTAGGTTCACAGTGACTTTGCAGCAGCTGCCACTCGTGGCGCGATGGCAGTCATTGATGGCAACGTAATGGCCATCAACCCCGGTGAGGAAACACGCATGCAGATGTTTATCTGGAACAACATCTTCTTCAGCCTGGGCTTCGATGTGAGGGACCATTATCGTGAGCTGGGTGGCGATGCCGCTGCCCACGCTGCACCCACCAATGACTTGAACGGAGTACGAGCTTACGGGGCCGTGGATGTGGAGGGTCTGTACACTCTGGGGACAGTGGTGGTGGACTATAGAGGCTACCGTGTCACTGCTCAGTCCATCATCCCAGGTATCCTGGAGCGCGAGCAGGAGCAGAGCGTCATCTACGGCTCCATTGACTTTGGAAAGACTGTTGTGTCTCACAGCAAATACATGGAGCTGCTGGAGAAGACCAGCAGGCCACTCAAGGTCAGTAACTGTTGTCTCTACTGTATGATTATTTTTAGTAACAAAGGTGACTAATCCAGTTAAACGTTGGTGTTAAGTCCTGTTTTTCTCATCATATTGACTCCTGTACTGGATGTAAATCTTAGGTCCAGAGGCACAATGTGCTGAATGAGAAGAACGACAAAGTGGAGCTGTGCTCCTCAGTCGAGTGTAAGGGCATCATCGGGAATGATGGTCGTCACTACATTCTGGATCTTCTTCGTACCTTCCCTCCTGACCTTAACTTCCTGCCTGTGGATGGAGAGGAGCTTCCTCCAGAGAGTCAGCGCCTAGGCTTCCCCCGTCAGCACCGCCACCGCCTGGCTTGTCTACGCCAGGAGCTCATCGAGGCCTTTGTCGAGCACAGGTAGGTGTTTTGTGTGCATCATAATCAGCTTTACTGTGTTGACCAATAAAACCATGTCTTCATAGATGTGTTTAACCGTTGACTCTGTCCCAACCCAGATATCTTCTCTTCATGAAGATGGCAGCGTTACAGCTCATGCAACAGAAAGCAAACAAGGACACTAACAAGAGTGAAACACCTGCTATCACAGAGACCTCAGAAACAACCACAGAGAGCAATGCTGATACAACCCAGACACAGACCACAGCTTCAGATTCTCCTAGTGAACCTAATGCAGAGGTCTCTACAGACAACAGCACCTCTGCTGCCTCACAGGCAACGACTGAGGAGGAAGAAAACTCCTCGAAGCCCGCCAGTAACGGGCCTCTAGACCCCGCAACTACACAGAATGGGGAATGCAAGAGCCCACTGGAGGGTAAGGAGCTTGAGGAAATTATTCCAGGATTAGCTCAGGCCAAAGAGCTAGCGGAGACCTTAGTTGCCGAAGATGGATCTGGTATTGGTACGTCCAAAAATACCCCAAAAAGCGAGGCCTGGACAACACAGGGAGAGCTACACTGGTGGATAATTAATTCCATAGAGAAAAGCAGCATTTAAACATAAAAGCAACATTAAACCGAGAATAGCCATCTTGATCTCTCATTTTGAGAGAACATGCGTGTGTGTGTCCATAGCTTTAGAGTAGTAGAGTATTTGGTAGGACTTTAGAGTCTTAGTGTTTAGAGTTATAGTGGCTTCTCTCCACCTGACTAGCTGTCCCTGCTCAGTCCTCAGCCTGCGTTGGGTATGAGTGTTTGCCCCAAATCAACCCATCTACCCCTCTTCCAGCCTGTGGTGCCATTGCTGAATAATCGGTTGCTGTGTCCATTAATCCAAATGAAAACAATATCTTGGTGTATGATAAATAATGCTTGCCTATTGGTTGTAAATCAAAGTAATCTGCTTGTTAAACAGACTGACCTAATCTTTAAGTGTTTGCCGTCGTTCATGATCAACAGCATTGAAATGGTGGTGGGTACTTGACTAAATCCAGGTCTACACTCAGGCACATAATGTTTAAATGTGACTGTGGCTTGGTGGTTTAGTTCTGTCCACACTGAAATGCCAAAACAATAATGATTTAATTGACATTATTGTTACACATCATCTGCCCAAGATTAAAGTGGCAAAGCTAATTCTTGTTTTCCCTTTCTCACTCTCTAAACTAAGGTCATCATTCTCAGATTGATCTTCTTTTAGGAGGATTTTTGTGAAGCTGTAGTGTGGGCATGGCCAAAACTGTCGCTTTTCTTACATGTTGACAGTGATGTATATGTTAATTGTCTGTCACCATTCATTTAAATCTTTTAAAACCTCTTTCGTGTATTTGATCCCGTTTTCTAACAGATCCCAAAAGCCGCGAGGTCGTCCTCAATGCCTGCAAGGCAGTCGGCTCCATCAGCAACACATCTTTCGACATTCGCTTCAACCCTGATATCTTCTCCCCAGGTATGTATGATAAAGATAGCTAATCAGTAAGCTTCGAAATTTATTAAAATCATTAATAATAAAAACATTACTGCAAATATGCCAGAATTAGCCAGAAGTCCTTGGCTGTTTGTGAAGTTGGCAGACACAAGAATATGAGCACAGAAGTGATGATGTGTGTTTTGTTGAACCAGGAGTGCGTTTCCCAGAAGATAGCGCAGATGATGTCCAGAAGCAGAAGCAGCTACTCAAAGACGCTGCTGCCTTCCTGGTTTCCTGTCAGATCCCATCATTGGTCAGTGATGCAGCTACAGCCTCACATTCAGTTCCTGTACGAGGTGAAACTGCAAGATGTGTCTGAGTTTAAGTGTGTGTGTTTTTAATGACCAGGTTAAAGACTGTTTGGACCACAGCGCTCTGCCAATGGATGGAGCCACACTGACGGAGGCTTTGCACCAGAGAGGCATCAATATTCGCTACCTGGGCACCGTTCTGGATTTTGTGGACAAAACTCCTGCTAAATCCCAGCTGGAGCACTTCTATGTGAGTCTGAACCCTCCAAATCAAACATTTACACACCAACATGTACAACATCTTCCTGAATTTCAGCCTTCATGCTTCGTCATTCTAACATTGTTTTTTCTCTGTAATTTAGAGAATAGGAATCAGTGAGCTGATCACCAGATGTGCAAAACATATCTTCAAGACATACCTCCAGGTTGGTAACATTCAACATTCACTGTGTACCTTCTTTAAAAGACACACCTGCTTCTGTTTCAATAAAATAATTACAAATCTTTTCCTTGTCATGTAGGGCGTAGAGTTGTCTGCTCTCTCTGCCGCTGTAAGCCATTTCCTGAACTGCTTCCTGAGCTCTTTCCCCGACGCTGTTGCCCACCTGCCTCCTGACGAGCTGGTGTCACGCCGCAAAAACCGCAAACGCCGCAACCGGGTCCCCGGTGGTGGAGACAACACAGCGTGGGCCAGCCTGACGCCCAGCGAGCTGTGGAAGAACATCGCCTCTGAGGCTCTGAGCTACTATCACTTCACCATACAGTGGTGAGGATTCATCTGTTGATGTGATAAAAAATATTTACGCTAGTATGATGACCCAATGTTGGCAGGTTAATTTTACACATTTCCAATTTTTGTGTGATTATTAGTGACAAATATGAAATTTCTGCTTTCTACAGTGACAGCGTGGACCAGGTGGTGGAGAAATACAACCTTCAGAAATCCACTCTGCTCAGAGAAATATCTATCAAAACGGGCATCCAGGTAACACAGTGGCCTCTGATACCATTTTACCAAATGTCCATCATCATGTCTTCTCTGATTTTTCACAAATATCTGTTTGATACGCCCCTCTAGATTCTGATAAAGGAGTACAACTTCGACAGCCGCCACAAACCCGCATTCACAGAGGAGGACATCTTGAATATTTTCCCTGTTGTGAAGCATGTGAACCCCAAAGCCTCAGACGCCTTCCACTTCTTCCAGAGCGGCCAGGCCAAGGTGCAGCAAGGTGAGTCTTGCACACCTGAATTCACAAATGTTTTGCCGAGTATATTCATTTTATTTTTAACTTTGTATTGATTGAGCTGAATAGAGACCCGCCTCACTAGTCTTCCTTTTCATTTTTAGGTTTTCTGAAGGAAGGTTGTGAGCTGATCAACGAGGCTCTGAATCTTTTCAACAACGTGTACGGAGCCATGCATGTAGAGATCTGTGCCTGCTTGCGCCTGCTGGCTCGCCTTAATTACATCATGGGTGACCATGCTGAGGTAGACACCGGCAAATCAAAAAATACAAATAACTTGTGTCAGGACTTACAAACAAGGGTCCTGTTGATTTTGTGTCACATATTATAGTCACATATTTACTTGCAGGCCCTCAGCAACCAGCAAAAGGCTGTTCTGATGAGCGAAAGAGTCCTTGGCATCGAACACCCCAACACAATTCAAGAATATGTAAGTTATCGCATCTATTGTAGGAAAAATCTTTTTTTCATGCCAAAGATGTTTAAGATCTTTCTCACCTTTTATGTTCATTTCCTGTTTGCTTCCTAGATGCATTTGGCTCTGTACTGCTTCGCCAATGGCCAGCTGTCGACCGCTCTGAAGCTGCTTTACCGTGCCCGTTACCTCATGTTGTTGGTTTGCAGTGAGGACCACCCAGAGATGGCACTGCTAGACGTGAGTTCATTTGTATAAACTGCTGCCTCTTTGATTAAACCGTCTAACCTACCGAGTCTCATTTTAAATCCAACCTGACAGAAGAAAAATACATTTTTGTGAACAGTGCTATGTTCTCCTGAAATTATAAGCACTGATGACCGTTGTTTTTTGTCTCTCATTCCACAGAGTAACATCGGACTGGTACTGCATGGAGTAATGGAGTATGATTTATCTCTGAGGTTCCTGGAGAACGCCTTGACCATCAACACAAAGTACCATGGACCCCGGTCCCTCAAAGTAGCCCTCAGGTGGGCAGAGGTTCATCATCTACATGCCTGTAGTGGTTAAAATACTCATATTCCTGATGATTTACATGATGCGTTTCTTCTTCCAGCCATCATTTGGTCGCGAGGGTTTACGAGAGCAAGGCTGAGTTCCGCTCGGCACTGCAGCACGAAAAGGAGGGATACACCATCTACAAGAACCAGGTAGATGCTGCGGGACTTCCACTAACACTTCGCATTATCGGCTGTGAGGAAGTGATGTATTTAAATGTGTGTTATTTTGCTTGTTTCAGATGGGTGAGGCACATGAGAAAACCAAGGAGAGCTCCGAGTACCTGAAGTACCTCACCCAACAAGCTGTGGCTCTGCAGAGAACCATGAACGAGATCTACAAGAACGGCTCCAACGCCAGCATCATGCCCCTCAAGGTGGCTGTTTGGAGTCAAGACATGATGTTCTTCCATCTGATTCACCCCAAACATTTGGCACTAATGCTGTGTTTTTATATCCTCCTGTTCTTTATCAGTTCACTGCTCCCAGCATGGCCAGCGTCCTTGAACAGCTCAACATTATCAATGGCATCATCTTCATACCTCTCAGGTAAAGCGCGAAAAGGAGTTTTATGTTATACAGTATGTATATAGGAAAAAAACTGACATTTTTAGATGATTTCTAAGGTTCAAAGAGAGGTGACAACATGAAATTGTCTTGAACTTAGACCGAGCCAACAAGTAAGAAACTCTGGTTTAGTTTTTGACACACAGAACTGAACTTAAAGGCTCATATAGGGTTTGTCACCAAATCTGCTTTTTATCATTTTATTTTATTATTCATATTATTGCTTAAGCAAATAATAATTTCTCCCTGACACAGAGAGACTAATACGTACTTTTAAATCAAGCAGACCGGACTATTGTAATGCTCTATCTGACGTACCCAAAAAAAGTTATAGATCAGTTTAGAGCTGGTTTCAAAACTCAAGTGCTGACCGGGACCAGAAGGAGACACATTACACCTGTTTTAAAGTCCTTACATTGGTTGCCATAAAGATTAAACTTGCAGCATAACGGAAGTGTTCTGTGGCCACTTAAATCAAATAAATGCACTAAGAATCCAAATCTTCATCATTTACCACGTTATCTTCTGCATTTACCTCTCTGTCAACGGTCTGTTTAAGAAGAGCATGCATAGTAATGACAGACTTTTGTTTATGGATCCTGCTGCACTAGCTGTAATTGTCTGATAGGGATGTAAGCTTTAAAGGAGTAATTCAATATTTAGGGAAATGCACTTGATCACTTTCTTGCTGAGAGTTGGATGAGAAGATCAATACCACTCTCACATCTGACAGTGTGTCTGGGAAATATGAAGCTACAGTCAGCAGCTGTTTAACTTAGTTTAGCATAAAGACTGGAAATGGGGGGAAAAGCTAACCTTGCTCTGTTCAAAGGGTAAAAAAAATCCAACTTCCAGCACCTCCTTTGGGAGTCTTGCCAGGTGACTAGCTAAGACTCAAGACTCCCGGCCAAGAAATAGTTTGACATATGACTTTGGTTTGATAGAGATTGAACAATTTAGATATAATTGTTAAGCTTTAGAGCTGCTGATTAGTGGACTTTGCTGCCTTTGGACAGAGCAAGGCTAGCCCATGGCTTATGTAGCTTCCTATTAATGGATGGATGACAGTGGTCAAGCTCCTCATAAAACTCTTTGCAAGATAACAAATAATTATAAAAGTTGGCCAGAAGGACAGAAGGCTAAGAAAATACAAACTGCATCTCCAGTTTGAGTGAAACTCAACTCTTTCATTGAAACACTCTTTCATTCATCATACTGTTGTAAGGTCCTACTCATGGATTTCTTTTGAGGAGTATAAATAAGCTGCTTTTAATTTAACTCCTTTTTATATCATCAGGCTATACTAGAAATTAATTTTCCAGAAAGCGTGCAAGAATCCAGCATTGATGTATTTTGTGTTTCTTTCTCTCTTTCAGCCAAAAGGATTTAGAAAACCTGAAGGCAGAGGTGCAGAGGCGGCAGCAGCTGCAGGAGTTTGGAAAGATTGAGGATCCCAGTGATGACAGCCCACTGGAACTAGAGGACAAAATTCCCATTGATTAATGTCTAGACGCCCTCAAACACAACTCCTTTCTGCTAAGGGGAGGGGGGAGGCCGTGACGAAACAGCCATGTCACTAAGCCTGCGGACCCGAGAACAGAGTGGTCTAAATCAGCATTGAAATAAACAGGGGGAGGGATGGGTCAGGGCAGTCCAGAGAACAAACTGTATGAACTGTAGGACAAGGAATACAGAGCAGAAATTTCCTACAAGGTAGGAAGGGAGGGAGGAGAAAGTACAAATAACATAGAATCAACGTAATGTGCAATGTGAAAAATCCCCGGCGCTAAGAACTTGGTGATGAAGTCACTCAAGGTGTTAGTTGCTTAGAAATATGGTTGCATATGAAGAGTGGTGGCAGCCGGGGGAGGGAGACCAAGGATGACCATGACATTGTATACCAGAGCCTTATCCACTGTATCATAATCCCCAATCACTGCTTCTATTCAGCTCAAACATCCCACAGCACAGGACCACATTTAGCCCCACTATTTCCCCCAAAGAGCCTCGAAGAACCCAGGGTATAGCCACCCCCCACCCCTCGATGGTGCTCTAAATTATACAAAGCACTTACCCTGTCCTAGAACTCAGGGGTACTTTCTACTGTGCACTAAAACAAGACAACAGTCACAAAATTTGAGATTTTCCAAGTGGGGCTTTAGAATGTAGATTTCCTTTTTTTTTTGGTGGTTCCTTTTGAGCCGCTCCGCCGCAATCGCCCATCATTCTTACACGTCCCCGATGGCTAATTAATTTAAACCTTCTATAATTTGTACTTACGACATCCCAGGTGGGTGCCTGCTGTGTCCTATGGTTCCGGTTTCTCCAAAACAAACAACACAGTGACACATGATGAATGAGCTTTCAACCGGTTGTTTAGTTTTCAATTTATTTTGCTGGATTTTTTTTATTATTATTATCATTATTAGTAAATAATGGATTTTGTAAAAGTGCACAGGAGAATTAAGAAGGTATTTTAGGCCTGTTAATCATCATTTAATTTAAGCCATGTCTGTTTTATAGAAAATGTATAGAAGTGGAAAAAAGATGTATAAATCTCTATCAGATTTAGACAGGTATTTGATTGATGTTAATGGGAATCGCAGATTTGAAAACGTCCACCTTTAAGCAGTAGATTTATCTATATACTAACTGTGTTCAATCTTCTATTTTTACACATTGAAATAATATGTGCATGTATGTTTGTATGTGTGGCTGTGTGTGTGTGTGTGCGTGTGTCTTTGTGTAGTCCTACAGAAAATCATTGGCCAGGGCTGCTGCTTTTGCTGCTGCATAGTTTGAATAGAGGCTAAAAGTGAACATTGGCTTTCCGAATGTTTTATTTTTCTACTCATGGTAAAGCTGTTGGATGGCTGACGCCTCTTTTCTTGAAACACTCATGGCCACCAATGTTGTAAATCTGTTTTTATGTATGAATTGGTCCTGAAATTAGCCCCTTCTCACCAATTGGACAGGTGCTCAACATTGGTTGTAGTGACTGATTTATTGTTTCTGGGTGTTTTTGTTCCTCTTTTTTTTTTTTTTCCCCATCATTGGATCTTGTCATCTTTTCATATGTAATGGATACAAAAACCAGCCAGGCGTGTCTGTTCATTAAGCAGTATTTAGTGCTCTTTCTCATGCTGTTTGGATGTGTGAACATATTCACAGCACCACCAAAAGTGGACAAAAGAAGGGCTGTTTCAATGAGATGTACCAAAAAAAAACAAAAAACGACTGATTAAAGGTTTGTGTGCGCTTGTATACATGCAATGTATCCCTCCCATGGCAATTTGTTACTTAATTGTTGCCGTGTCTAAAAGTATGTGATTAAAGCAATAGAGAGATGGTGCTGGAAATTATTGTTTTTAGTAATTCAGTTTTTACTTGGCATACAAAATGCAAGATGGACTACTTACTGTACCGGCTGAAAAAACTGCAAATAAGCGAGCCTTTAAAGAAAAAGGAAAAAAAAAAAACATAAACAAAAGGTGAGCTTCTCAGACTGGGCAATGAAGTATCTACAGTGATTTTTTCCTGATTGTGCTCCTAAAATAAGATGTTGTAACATCTACAGCACAGCGTGGTGTGTATTGTGCCTATTATTTATGCTTCAGAATGGAACCAGGGTGAAAACAGGTAAAAACTACAGTTTATAAAGGTGAAATATGCTTCTTGGTTTTGTTTTCTGGGCTTCTGTATCATCATTTTTCAGTTTCTTTGATTTTGTTTTTAAAAAGGTTCAATGTTTATCCCTGCTCCTTATTTCTTTCAACAAAAAAAATCAATCTTGTTCAACTGTTATACCAACAATATCCATAAGGTGGCGCACTAACATTTTTCTTTTTGTGATGAATATACCTTCATCTAAACAAGAGGGGATCTATTATACACATGCATCAGGTGTTCAGACAAATTGACGGTAATTGGCTCCCCGGCCTGAAATTACAAAGACTGTTGAACATGTTCTGAACTTGTCGAAATCCCAACAGCAGTGACTGTTGTTTGGAGAATTTCATAGTTTATGATGTAGAATAAACTCAGTGAGATTGATGAAATTATTTGTCTGCAGAGATAATCTATGTTTATGGACCATTGCAGCACAGTGCTACTGTTTAGTTGGACGCACTAATCTGACTCCTCTCTAGAGTTCAGTGTAACATTTTCTGTTTTTAATAGTTTAGCTGTTAAAAGTGCATGACGTCATTTACTGTTATTAGATGTATAAACTTCAAATGTGGATGAAAAAAACAAGAAGGCATTATGGTTTTATATTGCATAAGATGGAAGTGTATTTAACACATTTCATTTGCAAATATTGTATACCAGTTGCAGCTTCTTTGCTAAACTAAATGACTCAAACCAAAAGTAAGTGTTGAATATGAATGTTGACTGAAATCACATATACATACAGACAGTTATTACAAATTATGCAAGCAATTTTCACATATGGATCTTGCACAAACTGGCAAGAGAAGAAATAATCTTTTATTTGGAGGAAAAAATGTATCTAATATCTGTCTCATTATGTACTTTGGTGCCCACAAGTCATCTTGCAGTTATTGTCTGTGTGATGCCCCAAATGTCTAAAGGTTTTGTGTTTACCCAGTTGATGAAATTTCTTCTGCAGAAGGGCCTTTTTGGCTGAGTGTTTGAGTTTGCTTCCCCTGATGATGTGTGCTATTTGTGTGTTGCTATTTACAAATTCATAATCTAATTATTTTTTGGTCTGAGTATGCTTTTATATTAAAATGAATAAAGTAAAACTAGTTCAAGTTTGCTTGGAAGTTTGGATAAATCTTACAAATAGCCAGTGGTGGAAGACATGTTGAGATCTTTCACCACAAGTATACTGCGTGAAATTATTTCATTCAAAACTTCACTTAAGTCAAAGTACTTAGCAGCAAAGTGAACTTGGAGTATAAAACGTAAAATGACTCATTAAGGGGCAGAATGGCTGACAACCTGTTACAGAATATAATTGCATTAGTCCTGAACATAAGCATTTTCTGTTTTAGCTGGTTTAGGTTGAGCTCATTTAAGTGAATGTACTAGATAGTTTACATTTTATGAGGTTTTTACATTGAACATAATCAACTTTTAACTGTCAGATAAATGGGTTAGGGTGAAAACTACACCTTCTGAAATGAAGTGGAGTAAGTAGTACCATAGAAAAAATACATCAATACAGAAGTACAATACTTGAGTTAATGTGCCCAATTACTTTCACCACTGCAAGATACATTCGTTCATTCAAAGTAATTTTCAGTATGAGTCAACAAAACCTACTCAAGCCCCCTATCCAAAATGCATGTCCAAACTCAGAAGTGATGTAATACATATTCATAATGTCTCATACAACATTTTAATGGATTTTATTTAAAGTAGTAAGATAAGATGTAATTGATTCCCAGAGGGAAAATTGGGATGTTAATGCAGTGCAGGAAACAAGGAAGAACTAGGAGCAATAAACAAAATGAAGTCAAGTAAAAGGATTCCAATCTATAAACATTATGAACATTATACAGTACTTAGACTTTATACATGACCCAGGTTCTGGTAGATGTAGCTATAGTTGTATCTGCACTGAATACTAAACATTATTTGAATGAGGTAAAACTATTAGAAGTTTGTTTGGAGGTTTGGATAACTCCTAAAAATAGTGGATGAGGTATTATTTTATTACGGATATACAAAAGGAAATTCCTTCATTCAAAACTTCACTAAATTAGAGGTAGTCAGCAGTGGCTATAGTTGTATGTATATGTCATACAGGTGAAGTAAAGAATACAAATATAAATAACATATGCAGTGGTGTAACAACACAAGCCAGCTACATTTCTATGAATTGTTGTCCCTGTGCAAAAGTATCTGCAAGTTCAATTAATGGATGCTGAGGATGAATTAATTAATTTTATTTATATGGCATCTTTCATGCACAGAATAAAGTGCTTTACAATTCAGCAGCAACATTAAAAAAAATACCAAAACACAAACTTAAAACCATAAGCATAGATATGGAGGAAGAGAGAAAATAAGAACACTGTTACTATGTATAAAATAGTATTTACATAGTTTCTTTGGATAAAAGAGAAGACTGTATATACAATAATGAGAGAATATAACAACATATATGGCTACATTAAAAAAGATACGTTTTGAGTTGATTGAAGGTTTAGATAACTCCTAAAAATAGTGGATGAGGTAGTCCCTGTACAAAAGTATCTGCTAGTAAAATTCATGGATGCTGAAGATGAATCAATGAATTAACTTTATTTATAAGGCACCTTTCATGCACAGAATACAGTGCTTTACAATTCAGCAGCAAAAATTAAAATACCAAAACACAAACTTAAAACTAGAAAATAAGAACACTGTTACTATGTATAAAATAGTATTTACATAGTTTCTTTGGATAAAAGAGAAGACTGTATATATATTCTTTAAAGAATAAACAAAGAGATAATATCATAACAGATAAATGGCTACATTAAAAAAGATACATTTTGTGTTGATTGTAATTGTCCACTGAGGCTGCAAAGCTCATCAAGGCATGTAAGTTTAGGTTAATCGTTAAAAACAACCATGGTGTTTGTATTTTCCTTTTTTTAATGTGCTGTCAAGGACGTGCGCGCTCCAGTCCCTTCAGTCTCTGTGAACGCGAGCACCGTGCGCGCTCCCAACTGAAGGCGAATGCAGTAGGCGACGCAAAAAAAAAAAAAAAAGAGACAAGACTGCCACACAGTTTTACCTCCACAGCACAGCACACACAAGATCATAGTTTAGGAGCGGAGATTTCACGCCCTGCTGGGTCCATGTTACCACCAACAGACTGCTGAGGATTCCTCCCCGAAGCTGAAACAACAGAAGTGAGTATTATATTGCGTGTTTTTTAATCATGAAGCCGGTGAAAAGAGAGAGAGAGGAAGGTCGAAGGAATCTGAAAAATGACGATGTGGCTGTGAATTTGTGCACCTCCTTTTTTTTTTTTTTATATGTCTCAAAATGGCGGATAGGCCGCTTGGACTGGACTGGAGCAACAGCAGGTACCTTGTTGTCAGTGGAGTTAAAAAAAATACAAAACAATTAATGTTGAGTTTGACCTTTTGCTAAAGTTAATTGTCGCTGTGTGAAGTTTTAAAAACGCTTACAATGAACCTGTGGTTTATATTGAGAGAGAGAGAGAGGGGAGAGGATAGTGGCTAACTTTCTGAGTTGCTAACTTGAGCTAACATTAACTTTAGCCCAACATTTAGCTGATGATAGCTGCATATAAACACCATTAAACTAGTCAACGGTCATGCATAACATTACATTATAGTTGCATTTGGTGTCCAATCCCCCCCAATAATTAGCGTTTGGTAATATAATAACAAGTAATAATTAGCATAGTGTGGTGCAATCGCAATGTTAAGTGTTGAAACCACTGCAAATATATGTGTGTGTGTGTCTCAGTCTCAACATGATGGCACTGCTGACATCTGATGTAATGTGTGTGTGTGTGTGTGTGTGTGTGTGTGTGTGTGTGTGTGTGTGTGTGTGTGTGTGTGTGTGTGTGTGTGTGTGTGTGTGTGGATAATTGTGGTTTATTTGGTTTGTATTGTTAAATCGACGCAGGCTCACATCATCTGCAAAAAAAAGGGCGTGCTAGGAGGATTTTCGTCATCTGCTTTGCTTTTGTATGATTTGTCATGCAGATTATTGTTATTATTGCTATTGAACTACAAACAAGCCTATTTTATTTTTAACATGACATGCCGTGTGTGTGTGTGTGTCCCTCCCCACCATGCTCAGCTGAATCCCCCCTCCTCTCTCTCTCTCTCTCTCTCTCTCTCTCTCTCTCTCTCTCTCTCTCTCTCTCTCTCTCTCTCTCTCTCTCTCTCTCTCATCAATCATCCCTCCTGCAACTTGCCTCTCTGCTTTATGCGGGTTTGTTGGCTCGGTGTGAGAAAATCAGGGTGGAGCACATCATCGGAAGCCACCCGTTTTGTATGAATTGCGTTTTCCTGATGATTCATGTGTGTGTGTCTGCCTTGTTTGTGTGCCTTTACACGTTTTCTCTCTCTGTTTTTTTTGTGTGGATCCATGATTGAGCAATAGAGGAATTTGTGGATGGAGGAGGGCTCACACCGAGGGATGAAAGCTTGTTCATCGTTGTGTTTTGAATCCTCTCTTTTAGATGTAGTTTCTTTTTTCTTTTTGGGAAGCAGCACCTTGATTTTAGATTTATAGCATTGATTAAAAAAATAAAGCCAAGGATCATTGGCTGGTTTTACGATCTCTCAGCCACGCCTGTAAGGACTGTGCTGCAGCTGATCATCTGGATCCATTGGATATTGATTAAGGTGTTTATTTTTGAAAACAGTGATCAACAAGGCAATATCCTTAGTGTTTTGACCCGCCTGCTCTCCTCTCAGGTAAGAGTGTGTATTATTAGACAGTTGTGCCTTTTTTTCTATAAATGATTAAATTGAGTATACTCATGTAGCACTGATGCCTTTATGCCATTTTAAGTAGTAGATGATTAACATCTGGCCACCTGTGGGCGATCAAAGTGTGGTGACTCCTTGGTTTTCCTTTCAGTTTAGGTGGAGTTAGTTTGCTAAATGGCTCACTCTGTTATTTGAAGATTAGTGTATGTCTTTATCAACCCTTTTATCCAATATTATTTACTTAGTAACGCTCCGTCCTCACAGTTGTTCCTCAAAGTAAGTCGATTCTCTTGTGTTTTTATGAATTTGTGTATTTTTTTATGTGAATGCTTTGGTGTTTTTTCTAAACTTGAAAAACTACAGGAAGTATAATGTAATCTATGACAGCATGTCATAAAGGCCAGAGCTACAGACTGAGCATGATGTTGAAATGGCTCTAAGTTCAAACTACAATGCACAGTGCATGAAGCCGACTGACACTGTACATTGTTAGACGTTTATCAGTGTTGGACTTCTTGAGGGGGAATCCACGTTAAGAACAGCAGCTCTGTTTTCTGACATGCCTCATTTCACTCCCAGTGACTGTGGTCAGCTGGTTAGACTTGAAAGCTTTCTTAGTCAGTCTCGAGTTTTTATCTGAGGTTGATTTTGAATAAGTGCATTCCCGCAGCCAGGCTCTATTCATGGCCGTCAGCAATAAAAACACAGGAACACCATTTGTACAGTCATGCTAGCAAATGGAGATGCTTCAGCCATTCGCGAGTGCTGCTGTGCTGTCACTTGTTGCCTGTTCAACAATCGTAGAGTAGTGTGCTCCTCTCTGATGTAGTTGGTGTAAAATTAAAGACAGACAGGAGCAGGATTTACAGTTTTGCTGAAGATGCTTCTTATTTATTCTGTGTCAACAGACTATGAAGAGAGTGAGAGGCCGTTTGTATTTGTGACTGTGGGCAGGCTGAAGGACAAATTTCTGTATTCCTCTTCGTCCACGAGGTGACGGCGCCACAGAGGTTGACCTTACTCACAGCCTTCCCATCAGCTCGCTGACTGGTCGTTTATGACTTGCTGCCAACAGCGACTGCCTGTCAGCCCACCACTGACTGCTCTGACATTGTGTTTGAATTAACGCTTTATGTAAATTTTGAGGAAACATTTGACAGCGTTGGCATGAATCTACCTCTTGTAATGAGCTCTGGAGGCTGCTGAATACAATTTTTAACAACCAGTTATAATGGTTGCCAAACTGTGTGTGTGACGACTGAACGGTTTTATTTGAACACGCTTCAGACTTTCTCCAGTATGTCAACAACAACTGATAGAGTCAGCACACATGGTTGTCAAGTCCAAATTTAGAGCTAATTTTAATTTCAACCAGTAACTTGCTGGCATTGAAGCGAAAATGCCTCGGTGAGGTTCAAATATGCCAGAGCTGAACAAGCAGCTGACGGCTGCCAAGTCGAACTTCGCTCGCACTTTACAGCCAATTAAAACATGTATGAATCGGGGAAGTTAACGTGTGTTGATGGGGTTGTTTCTGCCTGTGTGTTTGGGTTGGTTGTCGTCGTTGCTGCATGTGAGCTTCCTGTGTGTGTGTGTGTGTTTTTGGGGGATGTTGACCTCCTAATCAGACCCCTTCATCAGAGGCCTCTTCTGGTAGGATAATGGCCCAGCAATTAAATTAGCAACATGCATTTTCTAGTGAATGAGGTTTTTTCACAGTGTGTGATAATGTAGTGTTGCTGCTTTGGTGTGCTAATGCACTCTCCCTGTCCTTTTATTAGCCACTGAAGAAAAAAACATTATGTTACTTTGCTTTGTGTTTTAATGAGGGTTGGCTGAGTTGTACCAACCCTCATAACGGACGCTGGCACCTTGCAGGTTGTAACGGCCTCAGATGGAAAGCTGAGCCAGACTTACGCTGGGTTTCATTATCAGTTAGTGATCAACTACTGAGATCATCTCTGTCAGAGAGCGTTACCAAAGAAGAGAGATTCACAGAAGCTGCAGATGATTTACAGACGATTCAGCCTTTCTGTCCTGTTGTTCTCACAGTTCAGATTTCTTTTTTTTTCTTTCTTATTATCTGTTTTGTTTTGTTTTTTTAACAATCTCTAGACAATTTGTGATGAATATATTTCTAAATGAGAGCTGTGTACTGAATTATTCATGTTTCCATAGCAGTGGAAGTTACTGTGTCCTCACGGAGAAATGTTGATGCTAGAAATGTGTCTCAATCATGATGTGAGGGGGCGGCTTTGGCCTGGGGATCGTCCACTTTAGTCAGAAGGTCAGCTGTTCGATCCCCTGCTCTTCCTGTCTGCAGGTTGAAGTAGCTTTGGGCAAGACACTGAGACTGTGTGTGTGTGTGTGTGTGTGTGTGTGTGTGTGTGTGTGTGTGTGTGTGTGTGTGTGTGTGTGTGTGTGTGTGTGTGTGTGTGTGTGTGTGTGTGTGTGTGTGTGTGTGTGTGTGTGTGTGTGTGTGTGTGTGTCAAAGTTAAGCTGTCTAATAAAATCTCAACTCTGCAGCAGTCCATTTCAGCTCATTAAACGATGTTTACTAATCTACTTGAATGAAGTTGGATAGTAAAATATCTTGGCTATGCTGTGTTTAGATCACGTGGCAAGTTTTTTCCTGACGTATCAAAACAAGCAACTAATGAAACAATCTAAAAATGGGAGCTTCATATCGTGAGTCAGTTTGGAGCTGTTGTCGACCCCAGTGATAATTATGAAGCAGATTTTTTAAAGTGACGACGCAAAGTTGAAAATCTGAGTTGCTGAAACTCTTGAAAAGGGTTTTACACAGTTCTACACTGTCTTTAATAACATCAAGAAGATGCAGGCTTATATTTTAAAAACATAAAATATGAATCGCAGAAGAATAAACCAACTTTTTCACTGGGGTAGTTTTCCTTCACCAAATTCAAAACTGTGTCAGTCACTGAGCAGAAGACTTTTGTGTCTGTTTTATGTTCAGCTTCAGTTGAGCTTTGTCACCTCGTAAAGACTCATGTTACCTAACAGTGACTCTGCATGTTATGAACAGCAGCCTGAAACACAGCCGCCCTTTACCATTTACTTTCATTCATATTTTTTAAGCAAGTTTGCTTTAGCATGTTGCTCCAGTATTTGCTCCATGTGTGTTAAAATATGACTATAATGTGATTTCCCTGGCGTTGGGAGACTTTTAGGTGAAGTCAGCGACAGAAAATCAAGGCTCTCCAGATTCCAGCTGCGTGAGATGACGTTGTGAGGTCAGCGGAGAAGCCTGAGCTTATGATCATAAATCAGAGGCGATAGTGATGTGGTAACCATCAGCGTCGTCAACACTGCTATCATTGTACATATTCTGTTGAGCTGCTTGGACTCAGTTTTACACTCGTAGTTCGATTTAGACTCCAGTGTTTTTATTTTCCCCCTCCAGCGCTGCATACCACTGCGGTGTGTTATTATGTTTGCAGACGTGGAAGTGTTGATTACCAACAATGTTGTTTACATACCTCGCTGTCATATGTGGCTGAGGGGTGATGTAAATGTATTGTGGTGTTGATATGTTACTTGGCTAGCTGCCTGAAGTGTAGATATATGATCAGCTTCAGTGATGTAACATGACCTGTAGTAGATTTGCTGACACATTAACCAGATGGTTCCTAACATGGTTTTAAAATATAGTTACATGGTTTAATTTTAGTGTTGAGACTCAAACTCAGCTTCTTTTACATGTGTTGGAACAGTTCACGTGCTTGTCTACATATAAACAGATAATGTGTGCACAGACAGTGATTCAGTGGGCGTGGTTCGGTACAGTTTTGACTTGGCATCTGGTTATTGCTCTCTTTAATTTCTATTATTCATTTTGTTTTTAAATGGCATCTTAACAACAAATAACCTGCGAGGACTCATCAGGAAATTAAACATCTCTCAAAGCGGCCGGCGCTGTTTCTGTAATGGGCCCTTTTTTTATTGCACAGTTCCTGCTGCGACACAAAGACAAGAGAATCAATGGGAGGAAGAAGAAGCGTCAGCAGGCAGATTTATAGACACATAGCGGCTGCGGCCCGTTCCCACTTCCATCAACAAACGACCATATTTCGTGCAAAGCCAATAAGCCTGATTATATGTACATGCAAACATTTTGCTCAATACTGCAGCCACAAATGAGATATGCAGAGAGGGGAGCCTCACACTTTAACGGGTACGCACAGCGATGACTGCAGAGCCGCCAACAGCACAGAGGGAAGTATTGATACTGTGTGGTTAGATGCCCCCGTTTCACACTCGATGGCAGTTGTTCAGGTTGATGTAGCGGGCGCACGGATCTATTGTTTGTGCGGTTAAAGACTGAGCCATTTTTAGCTTGTGTGTGTTTGTGTGTGCCGTGGCCTTATTGTGCCACCACGCCGCTGTGACCCTGAACCGTGTCGGTGTTGTTGGGCAACAGCCAGAAAACCCCGAGCGTGCTGTAATCCACACACAGCCACGGACATTTGGACCACTGTCAGGCGGTGACATCAGGGTCCAGTAGTCCGCTGTCAGCCGTGTCAGGTTGCTCTCGGTTGGACAGTGTCAAAGTGTCAAGTATGCAAATAGGCAAACACTAGAGTTTATTTTACTTTAATTCAGTAGGAGGATTAGATCTGCCACTTTCATGTTTTGAATATACAAACCAGGCCTATAAACTGCTGAGCTGTTTGTGTGCAAGCAAATATTTTCCTTACTGGTAAAGTTTGTCCTGAATTTTCCTTCTCTGCAGCTTCTTGGGGAGTTCCTAGTCCTCCTTCTTACTCCAGATGCATCACTGTGTCTCCCTTACAGCAAATTTCAAGCCTAGCATGTTAAGATGTGACCGAAATCACCCCCCCCCCCCTTTAGTATATAGTGCACCTTATTTATGTCAGATTCACTAAAGTCATGCACAGTACAGTGTCCATGGCATTAATACGACTCATGCTAATAATCCCACAGTGCATTATGTCTCATTGTATGAAAGACTGTCCAGTAAGTGATGATTCAAAATGCTAATGACTCATAAGTGTTGAACTCTCAGTTGAATGCTCACTATAGAGTAAACTACAGTCTATTACCCAGTGATTAATGAATGGAGGCGTTGTTTCAGTCACCACTTTTGTCTCCTGTTCTTGTGTCCAGTCAGTTTTGTTGCAGGTGTCCACGACGAGGTAAATTGGCTTTGTTTGTACTTTTGTTTACTGGTCTGGCAGAGATTTAGTTGGCCTGCTCCCAGTAGACTAAGAGGCTTACTGTGGCTCACAGTCTGTATTCTTGTGGGTACCTGCTTTGGTAAAGACTACAATGCGGTGTAAAAATCATCATTGTTAGCCGTATTGCATTTTGTTGACATTTGTTGTTCAATACTCTGACTGTAAATTGATTTTCACACCAGTACTCAAACATTCACAGTGATTTCATTGGGCCAACACCAGGCCAGTCAGCTCTTGAGGAGGTGTCATAATGAGAAGATGGGGTCAGGAAATATTTTATTTGAGGTTTGCATACAAGTGCACATGTCCATTTTAATTCACACATGTTTAAAAAGCCTAAAAAATACAGATATGACAATGTCAGAAAGAGTTTAAACCCAGAGCACAGCCGTTATTCGAGCCCACTCGGCTGTGTCCTGTTTTTCTTCTCTGTTGGCAACCTGGGAGGAGAAGGACGTTGCTCGGAGAATGTGGGTCAGCTCTTGTATGTACACGGAGAAAGGAATTTGCAGCAGGAGCAGACCAGAGCTTTCATAGCAGACGGGTGACATGACGGGCAGATCATGAAGGTAGATAGGAGGAGCGGAGCTGAGAAGCAAATGAAGGAGTGCTTTTATGGAAAGTAGGTGGTTTTAATGAAATGTCGGATGGATGGGTTTACGCTGTGTCTTCATTTGCAGGACATTTGCTGTCAAAGCTTCGCTATGGGAGTCAGATTCTCTCTCTGATAGAAAATACAGCTGTGTTGTTTCCCGCTTGTTACATTTTCCATTGTTGACAGATTCTTCAGCCATTTTATCTGCATATAAACTGCTGCAGGCATCATTGCAACGCTCCTCTGGCCTATAAACATTTTCGTCCCCACCCACTCCTCATGTTATCTGTCATGCATACCTAATGTTGACTTTACCCTCTCTCTTTCTTTCTCCACTCTAGATGCAGTGTAGACTTGACTGGTGACTGGTCTGCAGGCTCTCCACTTCTCTCGTCCCTGGAGTCAGCCGGTTGGGGGGCAGATTCCTGAGTTCCCCTCTCAGTCTGAGTCTCTGTCTGGACAAAACTGCGCGCCATTGGAGTACACAGTTCATCCTCGCCCGTGTTGCTTGGATCAGCACAGCTCATCTCCCAACCGAGGAGAGCGCAGCAGCTGCACAAGATTCACCTTTAACCGACTGATCCCTCCCGGCCCCGCCCACACTGCCCCATCACCATGGTGCTGTCACAACGGCAACGAGATGAACTGTAAGTTGTCAAAACACCTTTCATAGCACGTGGCTTTGAGTTTGAGATGTAAAGACGTTAGAGATTGAAGATGTATGCATTCATACAGAGCGGCTGCACCTGGCCAGACATTCAAAAACATCCTTTGCTGCTGCGTCATGTGATTTCTGTCTTCAAAGTTCAGATTCACCTTCTCACACTAACACAGATTGTTTGCACAGCTGCTCAGCACAACCACATTGTTCTGATGTTACTGTGCAGCGCTCCAGGAATGAACCAAGTTCAGGTGCTTTTCTCGAAATGGTCATGACAGTGTTTTTTTAAGAAGGGGAGATTCATTCAGATTTGTGATTTTATGCTAGTCTTCTAGACATTAAAATATTTCTAGAAGGATAATATTTCATTTTTAAGGCTAAAATAAAAATGTGGATTCTAGCAAGTAATGGTATACCAGTGGCAGCAGGCTGATGTTTGGCTAATTTATAGTTGAGTCTTGTAAGTCAGTCATTTCTTATTCATCCTAATTATAGAGATAATGCCTTAGCTGCTGTCCACACTAACATTTTCTTATTGGTATTTGTTGGATCTTTTATTCCTTTTTATCCCAGAGTCGATCATAGAAAGATGACAGGAAAAGAAGGTTAGATGGAGATGAGCAGCAATATGTAATAAAGGCCAAAAGTGTTTGATGATCAGCACTTTAAACCGGGGAACCCCACGATTAACCTCTCAGTAAGTTAAGGCCATGTGATCTCAACTCTTCTTTTCAGCTTGTGTTTCCTTACTTTTTTTTTTTGCTGGCATAGTGCGGCAGCCCGTGTCGTCCTGACTCATCAAATCAAATAGGAGGAGCCGAACGAGGCGAGCTGCTATCCTGCTGATCTGAATCAGATGTTTCTTAAAGCTGCCCAGTGACATGAGCGCCAATTAAGAGTATCAAAGAGCTTGATGGATGATCGTTACGTGGGCCTGGTGGCTCCACCGAGCTGTACTATGTGTATTTGTGCCCAAGCAAAAAGAGACTACTCCCAAAAGCACTAATACTTTGTTTTGAAAGCCCAAAAAGCAACATTTGTTTTTTTTAATGATAGTAGACAATCTGTTCGCTTCCAGACAAGGATGTGTATTGATTACTAGAATCCGTTTAAATGAGGAAATTTTGTTATTTTTCTCCTTGGTGCCCCTCAGGAAGAATCAATGAGTTCCTGAGCTCCCCTGAGGTCCGCAGCACAAATGTATTGATCCTCAACCTACACGGCCTGCCCTGAAAATGTTCAGTATTCAACATTTGCCTTTTTGTGACCTAAGGAGAAGCTTAGAGTGCTACATTTGCCACAACACAGAGGCGAGAGAATAAACAGAGGTCTCCTGTGTCCTAACTGCCTCTAGTCGCAGCGTATGTTGAATCGTCTCTGAAGTGGCAAAACAGACAAAGAAATGTCTGCACATGTGCTCTGCAGCCTGTGCCGAACAAGTGGGATAAGTGAGACTGTGATAACGGGGGGGTGAGGGGTGTAATTTGGCTCTGCTCAGTCTGTGGGCTCGGTAATTAACCCCTGAGGTGTAGGATAAAAAAGTTCAGGCAGCTCGATGTGAGATACAAGGTCATGAGAAGGAGATGAGATGATCTCGTCGAGCTTCAGTCTTTAAGAACTTCCCTCCGTTCCTGACACACATTTAAACGTACATATTTTAAAAACGCTGTTGAGCTTATTTAGATGTTTGTGTCCGTCTCGCACCGTCACTGAGAAATGCGAACTTTCTCATGACAAGGCTCTCGGCATTCCCAACAGTGTTTCTGTGTTTTTTAGATTAGCACTGTAGGCGGGGTCTGTTGGTATGGGGATCTCCATTGGAATGCTAATCTTTCATTAGCTATTTGCTATTCACAGGAAGCTACCGGGACCCCCCACGGCCCCCTCCTCTCACCCCTCTTTTCTCCTCTGTTGCACAAGTCTGTGGCCCCACAGCTCAACAGGAAACTGCTGTGCCACCATCGCACCACTTGAGCCGCGTTCAAGCATCTGTAGCATTCCTGCCGTCGGAGATGTCACTCGGCTCAGTTGGTGCTCACATTCAGTTTATGGACTATAAGAGATCTCGGAGGTTTCCTTCTTTTCAAAAAGCTAGTTTGACGCCCAGCGGCAGCCCATTTTGAGTCGGGCGATATAGCAGAGGGTGCAATGGGAACAGTGACCGCTTGACTGTCTGCTATTCACGCTAATTTTTCATCCGGCCCCCTTCTTTCTTTGTCAGAGGCTTGTTTACTCATGCAGCAGGCAGCAAACAAATAGATGTTCCCATTGCGTTGAGGCCTCCTGTGCTCACGTCTCACATTTTAAAGCTGATACTTGTGAAACTTGATGAATAAACTGCACAGAGTCTGTCAGAGCTGCACTAACTTTACTTTGAGTGTCGTCAGGAAGAATAAGATTGTTTTATTTTATATATAGTAATAGATAAAGCATATAAATGGCAAAATAGACCAGTAAAGGTTGCTTATTTTTCATTTTTCTCGTTTCTAATGGATGTTGACCCGCGCTTTGACGTCGGACGCATTCACGTCGTATTAGCCCGGTGTGTCTAACAAGAGAAATATTATTTGTCCCTTTTTAAACTGATGCAATTTTGTCAGCAAAGCAGTCAGATGCTGTGATTGCGCAGCATCTTCACAACAACTCTATTTTTGTGAGCGTGGCCAATGAAAAGCGCGTTTGTGTTTCTTTGCAGGGTCAGGGGACTCATCCCTGCTGGCGTGGAGTAAAAATAGACGCAGAACACAAACTATCTGCTCCCCTGAAAGACCTGGAGGCACCCGTGTGCAGATGGGCCTTCGCTTTTTTTCTTTTTCTTTTAACTTTCTCTTTGCTTCACAAAGAAATTCCACTCAGTCGCCTCTGTGTCTTCAGCTTCATGTGATTTTTTTCTTTTTCTTTTTTTGTGCTTTTTTCCTTCGTCCCCTGGCTGTGAATGTGATGACATAACAGATTAAATGCCAGGACCTATGCCAATCAGACATAGAGGTGACTCAAACTAGGTTCAGTGAAAGACTGCAGTTTAGAGAAAGCGCTCTCATCTTCATTTGTACTAAACTGTTCATATGAACATTTACTTTTCCGCTAATATTTCTTTTACAAATTAGCAGTGTTCCCTTCATCCACCTGCGCCCTCGAGCAAATGTGGTCGCTGAGATGTGGTGTTTACGTGTCCTAACGTCCTGGCTACTGTCCCACCTCCCAGTGATCCAGCGTGTGGCTCCACTGCAGATATTTTCATTATTAAGTACTTTTGGACGTATTAATTACAGAATGAATGAATTATCCTGCAGTGAGCTGTTAGCCCGATTAGCTCGTGCTATTAGCTGTTGCTCTAAGTAACCACTTAAGTCTCAATGTTTAAGAATACAGTAAATTAATAGCATTTGGCCAGCTGTCTTCTCTGCAGGCAAACGCAAAAATCCTTCTTCTTCTTCTTCTTTGGATTTAATGGCGGACCAAAAAACAAAATTAAAGGTGCATGCCAACACCTCCTGTACCAAGTGTCTAACATCCTGCTATTCACACAGAGATAGAGATACTCCAAAAATAGAAAAATCAATATGTGGTGGGCCACCACTGATAAATGCATGTATGAAAAACCCCGCAGTTTTAAAAACACAGAGCAGTTGCACCTGATGAGTATTTCTGGTTGGTCATTCCTGGTTGAATAACACCGTCTACAAGAAGGGGAACTGAACCCACCATGTTAAAAGCTTGTATAGAAAAACTCAAACCATCGTGGTCGAGCTCACGTTGGTCTTGTTCAGGATGAGAGTAGTCAGGGTTTTCCTATGAGTGAAATTATTGCTGTGCCTACAAAAACACACGTTGATATTGATTCTGTATGTTGTTAAATCTGCTGACCTTTGCGTAAACCTCTTTTTGAAGTAGTGCTGTTAGTTTTAAGTGTCAGTGAGTTAAAGACAAAGGCTTTACCTCCTTTCTATTATTGCTCTGATGGCTGATTCACACACACACACATGCACACACACACAGAGTTTGTATTGCATGGTGGGTTTTTTTGGTGCTCATTGTACTGAGCATGGCTGGCTGGATCTGCGGGGGGTCCATCAGCAGCATGGATCAGGTCTTTGCCCGGGGACTGACACACAGATGGATTGGCATGTTAATAGTCTGTGTGTGTTGGATCATCACGCGTCAATCATTCACTGTCCCTGTAATAACAGATTGTTATTTTTATGCAGAGGGCTGGTGTAGAAACATGCAAACATTGAACACTTGAGTTTCCACCGGCGTATCTGACAGTAGAGCTGAAATGATTAGTCGATTAATCGATTGGTCAGATAACAGAAAAATAATCTGCAACAATTTTAATAATTGATTAATAGTGTCAGCCACTTTTTTCCAAGCAAAATCCAACTCAAACTCCTCTGGTTCCAGTTTTTTACCTGTGAGGATTTTCAGCTTTTCTCTATTTTCTGTCATTATAAACTAAATATCTTTGGGATTGTTGCTTGAGCAAAACAAGATATTTCAAGATGTTACCTTTACAGTTTTTCCAATTTTTTTTAATAGTTTATAAACTAAACAATAATCCAATAATGAAAAGGATAATGTTTACATGAATAATCTTTTGTTGCAGCTCTGACTACGTGCCTTGTTCACCTTCATCCTCATTCGTCAGTTTTCGTTCTTTTCACTATCATCCACTTTTTTTGTTTTACATTGCTTCCACTCATTTAATTTTAGATCAGTTTCATATGTTCTTCATTACAATCATCCTGTTCATGTTGTTGTATGTAACATTACGTTCATAAAAAAGTAGCCCGTCTCATTTTCAGCACTGCTCACAATGACATAATACAACCAGAGTAGGAATATTATGTAGTTAACAAAAAAATCTAAACTACTCCTTTCTATGAAAAATGTGACGTCTCGTCTCAGTCTGTGCTCTGTCTATCCTTGTTATCCTTTTGTTTATCCAAGAATGAATTATACTTGCCTTGTGGTGTTCGAGAAAGTACTCATAACTCGTTAAAGTTTTCACTTCAGCTTAGGTCAAAAAGTTGCATCATCACTGTGAGTCATAAAACGTGTGCATGTTATACACCCATTATTTTAAAAAAAAATGACTTCTTTGTGTGTTTTGGTGTGTACCAGACTGCTGGGCTTTCAGTCTAGTTATATTTTTTGATCTGAAACTCTCCTGTGTGCACATACATGCACTTTTTTTTATAATAGAGGACATTGTAGCTGTTTTATTAAGATTGGATTTAACAGGAAAACTCCTGGATCGGACCTTTCCTCATCTGTGGAGCTCACTTGGAGGGAGTTCCCCCTTTTGAAGTTCTTCCCTGGTTTAAGGGTTAATCCTCACTCCATTGCTCTCAACTTTATATATGAAAGCAGGCAATCTATCCATTTCTCATCGAAATTAACTACATTATGATAATCAATTTTCTAAGAGGCTTTTTGTGACGAATCAAACTTTTATGGATGATTTTCTACCTCAATATTCTTTTCCCTTAAATGATGAATTTTCTGGTTAATCTGTGCTGTGCTTCATGTCTCCATTAATCGAAGCCTGTGGCTCATCTTAATCAGTCAAGCAATAGAAATAGTAGATTGGTTACAGTTTGCATGGAGATCCTAGTGTATGCGAACAATTATGTAATCCTGTCATATGATTTTAGAGGAATGTTTCTGGTCTCTAAGAAGTTATCAGCTATTCAGCGCTCAGCTGCTAAAACGAAGGAATAAGCTTAACTCAACTTTCTTAGCTCGCTACCTGCCAGCTGCTTCTCTTGACTCACTCTGTGCTCTGACTTTGTCTCTTGTCAATTTCTTTCATCAAACCTTTCAGCAGAAGCGGTGGTTTACTTTATGTCAAATGTCAGTGTGGAGTTTCGGCCATCCTGCCCGTCATTTGATTGAGTAATAGCTCTGACATTTCGTGGTCCTTCCAGTTGTTAAAAAAGTCTCACCCCACCAGTTCTCCAGGCGAATGCTTAACTCGGGTAAATTGCAGAGCTTTTGTTTGTACCAAAGCTACAAACTAGGTCCCAGGAGTTTCATTAGGTCTTGAAAGGGAGAATTCAGAGGGAGCTTTGTAATTGTGACTCCTGTTCACGCATGACCTGACACCTGACATGAAAGAAGAAAAAAAAAAACAGCAACTTTTCTCAGTAAAGCTGCGTGTGTTGTAGGATTTAGCTGTGCTTTAGCCCAGAAGGCCACTCAGTCCAACACTTAATATTATTAACAACTGTCTTTAGCTGAATATAAGGATTGTCAAATCATTCAAATCAAAAAAAAAATTTTTTTGTCAAGTAATATTATCATTCACTGTCAGATAGTCGGTGACCCTGCTACTTGAATATTTATACTTAGCCATGTTACATCACCACTCTGCTCTAGCCTTTCATCGTCCGCTGTGTTGATCATCTACACACCTCTGTCAGCTTTTAATGCACAATCACAGCCACCACAAAATCATCAAGGGTTGGTCAAGTTTTTGTCCAACAGGACAACACGAAGCATGTGCTTAATCTGCTCATAAAAATGATCTACGCCTCTGATATAATCCATATGACAGTGAATTCTATATGTGCCGAGGGACCTTTCAAAGTGATTTCAGCTTCTTCATATTAAACATTTATCAGCAGTTTTGAAAGATTGAACAGGTCCATACTTCTTCTCGAGCTACTCTTTATTTTTTTTTTTTAAGGTTTGTGGACAGATACGACACAGTTCCCTCAAGAGGAATGAGGTACAACACATAGTACTGGATATCCAGCCCACGCGTGACCTGACTGAAGAAACCTCTATTCCTGCCTTTAAGGCAGATGATCTGTCGTGACCTATTGAGGCCTGCAAAGCCCCCAATGCTGCGATGCCCCTGGCTGAATGTGCCCTCACACCGTGAGGCAACACGAGACCTCTGCTGTTGTAAGCTAGTTTGATAGCCTCCACAATTCAGTGAGAAAGCTGCTGTTTAAATGGGGCTTTCCCCTGACCGGATTAGCAAAACAGACAAACAATTGGTCACATAAACGCACACTCTGGGTGTGGTCTATGAAGGAGCGTAGTATGGACTCAAGGAATGCAACCTCGTCTGCTCCTCTGATACAAAAGGAGGGGGACAAAAGCTTGAGAGCTCAAAAGACACTATAGTCTGCAAGGATGATCTGAGGCAAATACACACGTTTTGGTGCAGTGTAACCATCTAAAATGAACTGAGTACAAGAGGGATACACAGGTAAAGCAGAAAGGTTGCCCACCTGCTTTGCGGTCAAAGTGAAAAGCAGTGCAGTTTTGTATAAAAGGAATTTCATATTTGCAGACTCAATGGACTCAAATGGAGGCTCACAAAGAGCCTCAAGCACCAAAGCCAAATCCCATGAGGGGACGCTGGATTTAACCACAGGCCTCAGCTGGTGGACTTCCTTTAAGAAATGCATGGCAAGAGGATTAGTGCCTGGCGTCACTCCATCAAAGCCAACATGACAGGTAAATATACTGTTGCTGCCAAATAACACCTGAAAAACATTTCAGTCCTGACAACTTTGCTTGAACACCCGCCATTTATAGGCATACTGGCCTCTAGTAGATGATGCCCTCGTACTTTGGATCATTACCACTACACTCATGGGCAGACAGAACCCTCAGCTATTAAATTGGACCTCTCAGCAGGTAGGAAGTGTAACCGGTAACCCATGGCAACGGTTCTCTGTACCCACTTAGAGGCTTTGCATGCACGCCGTTGAGGGAGGTGAACTGCTAGCTAACCTGCAGCGCTGTCGGAGAGGCGCTGTCGCCCTCTGGTATGTCGGAGGGGAACGACGTCACCAGTCTGGTGTTTTGAATACAAAATGCAACATCGAGCATGTCATCATCACCATGGTGACTAGCTCAAGCTGCTGCTGGCTAGAAATATCGGAGGTCTCCAGCTCATACTAAGACGGCTTCATATGGAGAGCGCAAGAACTGAAAGGATGAATGTGGTGACGGATATTGCAATGGCATGAATGGAGGTGTCCTCGGTCAGGTCACATGAGGACACGATATCCTGTTTATGCTCTATGTGTTGTACCAAATGAACCAACTGGAACATAAACCACCTTCCTGTCAGATTTATTAAAGACATTACAACATGGCTGTAGCTAATGAGAGTGCAGCGGGCACAGTGATGGTTAGTATTTAAAACATAACAAAACATGAATGCAGTGTTTGGGTATCCAGATGTGTCTGTTGGTTGGTTGGTTAAGCTTTATTCTTTAATGTTTCGCAGGAAAGACATGAGAACAATATGTCTCCTAATTGATGCTTTGAGAGGAGACTACTGGAGTGTATAAGATTCAGACTTAAAAATAAATTCAACCCAGACATCAAGTTTTTGATATTGTAAGCACTCAGATGACATCAGTCTTGGTTTTAGGAACTGCTGATTAACCTTTTTAGTCATTATTTTTCACATATTTTCGAAAAAAAGATTATTAATCCATCAATCGGTACCGTAAATAATTGTTTATGTTTTGCTTGTTGGTGTTGAACTGGTGTTTGTGTCAGTATAAAGTTAAAAATTGACATTGCCAAACATTTTTCAATTGTCTTAATAGTAAGTTTGTTTATAATATGGTATTTTAGAAGAAATACTTTCTTAGCAGAGTTTGTTCATTTGTTAGAACAGAGTTTACTGTTACAGAGACAATGTTCATTATACTTACTGAATTAAAATGTCGTTCAAGCTAAAAAAAAATAAATAAATCACAAAACACTGGTTTGAAATGATGATAATCAAATAACTATTGAAACAGAACGGCCCGACCAATATTAGGTAGAGCTTGTTCTGTTTTTCCAGTACTTCAGATGTGCCTGACGTATCCGAACAGAACATCTCAAAAAGCTGACGTCAGTTTTTTAGTCAGTAAAACATTTTTATTATCTGGACAGAATGTGCTGACGTCCGAGGAGAGGTGGAGGCTCTATCAGAGGAGGCTGTTCAGCTCTAAAGTGAAAGTGTGTACGATTATGAGGCAGGAATTAGGAGGAAGTGATGTCACTGTCAGTCGTGGTGGACGGCTGACTCACCTCTCTTCTCAGAAGGATGAGGTCATGTGCGTCCCTTCTCCGCCTCATCCCCGTCCCTCCGTTTTGTGTCACCGGCTGCTTTCCCTCTCACTCTATTAAATGTTAACAGAATGTGAGACAGCAGCATTGATTTGATTAACTGAATGACGTAAAATTGTGTTCTAGTTTTTGAAACGTTGAGGATGTTTCTTCTTTTCTTTTCGACACTGACGGATCTCATCTACTTTCTGGCTCTCTATTGCTGTGGTTTTTTCCGCCTCTTCTGTCCTTTTCGTCCACTTACTCTCCCTACCCTCTTTCTCACTATCTCTCCATCACGTCATCTAGCTGTGGGCTGCTAGTAACCATGGAAACCAACCAGTTTGCTCTCCTTCTGTCTACATTAGTACACATCTCGTCCTGCTCTCTGCCTTGCAGTCTTTGGGGGCTCCGCAGAGCTGCTGGTCAAACAGTCCAACTGGCTACTTTATATTAATTTTTGATTCTTATTAAAATAGTTTTAATATTAATACGTTGTGATTCATCGTGCGTGTACATTTACGACCCCAAACCTCTGCTTCAAAACAAAGCAAACATGATCATATTGAAACTGGCTGCATCAGTCCTGCCCCCACGTGCTCTATATATGTTTGTGTGTGTGTGTGTGTGTGTGTGTGTGTGTGTGTGTGTGTGTGTGTGTGTGTGTGTGTGTGTGTGTGTGTGTGTGTGTGTGTGTGTGTGTGTGTGTGTGTGTGTGTGTGTGTGTGTGTGTGTGTGTGTGTGTGTGTGTGTGTGTGTGTGTGTGTGTGTTTGTGCGCTCAGCTGAGATGTCGAGTAGTGAGTGGATAGTCATCTTCACTGTTTCACAAATATCAGCAAGACAATTGATGACAAAATACATTAAGAACCACATTGTTTGCACAGACAGGGGACGTCCTCATTAGCCGGGGTACTTTGGGAAACACCAGTGGCAGCAACTCGATAATTGTGCAGTAATTAAAAAGTTCACTGAAAGTGCTCCATCCTCCATACCCATAATGAATGAATTACCTTTAATTACTTTACAGTTTTAACAGCAGAGCCGTCTCTAAGACGCATTACAAACAAACATTAGAACAAACCATGTTGTCAAATTAACAGCCTTATGTCATATGATGAAAATGGAGCCTGTCTCAGCCTCACACTTTAATTTAACACTTTAAAATGTCCTTAGCTTATGTCCAAGGTTATTTTGATGTTCCCCCTTTTTAAAATAACCTTTGTTTATTTTCATTGAATGACAGTAAATTTATGTAAACAATACATCAACCATTGTTGTGGTTGTATATGTCTTGATAAACCTTAAAGTCCAGTTATAAGTAAATAAATAGATAAGGTCTAACAATTTTAATTACAAAGTTTTGAGCAGTCATTAGTAGGCGTGGTTTTACATATTAGCAGCTATTTACGGACCGTGTGGGCTGAAGCGAATAAGAAGCCTAAAACGCCTTTTACAATAATTCACTTCATGTTTACAGTCGAGTTGGCAAACTGATTAAAGTGTGCAATAATTACAATCAGTGTATATGATGGAATAATAGCATTGATAGCATGTACCAGAGGCCACCGAATTTGGGCTTTTACAGCTAAAATGTCTGTTTTGTTTTCTCTGGTGTGTTTTGGGTCCACTGTGTTGAAGTACGCTTCCAGCTCAGGACTCTTGCAGATGTTCACTCTGTTATTGTTTACATCTGCCTGGTTTTGTTTATTCGTCCATTTATTTGAAACTGTAACAAACAGGAGGTGTTTTGACAAAATACTGGATTTGGTTCACTTGCTTAGCTCTGTGGCAGCTTTGTGCAAATGATTTGGTTGTGTGTGTGACACATCAAACATATTTAATATGACTCACAATTATCACATCTTCCTCTGGAGCAACATGAAAACCTGCTCCAGGATGTAGTTTGCATGCAGCACAGTGCACCCTGCATAGAAAGTTGGACTTAAATGTTACACTCAGGTGATTTGTGTCTGCTGCTTTGTGTCGTTTGTTGCATCATTACTGTAAAATCACTGCGTCCAGTTACTGCAGCGCTGCTGTTGATGCAGAGCGAGCTGAAGTGTGTGTATATTTTGTTTTCTGTCTTCCTGGCCTTTGTGGCTGCAGGCTGTTGACATGCTTATGGGGCGTTATCAGCTATGTGTGAAATAAAATTCAGCCCTCACATTCGTTAATTAAAAAAAAACAACTAAAAAAAACGGGCTCAACTTTTGCAGCAGCACAACCCAACGTCATCCATCAAGGCCAATCACATACATGCACACTCCCTTTCCTGGTGGATTACTTTGTCATGTAAATGCCATATTCAGCTGTTTTTGTCGCGATCGTCACAGCGAAAGATAAAACTGTTCCTGATGTGAAAACTTGAGTCTCTATCCAGAGCTGTAAAATGCTGTCTGTGAGTATCGTAAACCGCTTTGCAGTGTTTTGGCTTCTGATGAGCCTTTTGAATGCATCAATCTGTAACTCCAACTCGACTGGATCATATTACGTCGTCTCATCAGGACCTCAAACAACATGTTGCCACCCTGCATACTCTCATACTGTTTGAACACAAGGCAGTCCTCATCTGAACGCAGCCTTAGCCTTGAGCATGCATCCTTTTATAAATGACACCATTTAAAGTCTAGTACACCTGCACTTTCCTGCACAGAAAGATTTGACTAATTGGGAATTCTGGAAATCTAAATTGGGACTGTAAATGGCTCGTCTTGCCGTCAGGTTTGGTGGCAGCGCAGCAGCCTCCACACACACACACACACACACTGTACTGACACACCCACACCACATCAAAGCGTCCTCTGTGCTGTAGCGTCTCTCGCCTGCTTACACACCTCCTCAGACACGCTTGTACACCTCGACCCTCCCCTGGTTATCTCGACTTGCGACAGGCGGGCTGTCAGAGAGAGCAGATAACCTCCTGCTAACCTTGAGCTGTAATAAGGTCTGCTCCTGTTGTCATGGGGATTCAGGTGGGCAGAGGGCGAAGGGGCTCTCAGCGCTCAGCGTTGACCACGAGGGCGTAGGGGGCACAGACTGGGCTGACAGATTGTAACCCCCCCACCGCCCCGCCCCCTCCATATTGGCACCTCAAAGCATTGCCTGCCTGACAGCTTGTCTGGCTTCTCCTGGCGCAAACACAGGAGGGCTGGAATCAAGGAAATATGTTTTACTTAAAGAGCAAAGTAGCATTTTTATCAGACATTCATGAATTCAGTGTCTTTGTTTGTGCTCTGTGCCCTGTCTGTCTAGTTTGTTTTTGTTGCCAGGTCTCTTTTGTAATAGAAAAACTGTATGCATAAGTAAAAATAAACCAAATCCAAAACTAACCCTGAAGTGAAACTGCAGCGGTATTTTCTTTCTTTGTATAAAAGGAAATCCCAGTCATCTGTCATAAAGCTGAGGGACTCACAAAAACAAAGCAGCAGAGGCCCAAATACTCTGACTTTGAGTAATAATAATAATAATCAGAGTAGGACTGTGCTGTAATTGATATCTTTATTAATAGACATGCCATTGATATTGATATTTACAACATGGCAACAGATGCTAAATCAGTTGGTTTTTGTTCAGTTTGCCAGAAATCATAATTTGATCAACATAATTTGATTAAAAACGATAATAAAACATTATCATATTGTCTTGATCTGCAATCATGTTGGACTTTAACTTGATTAATAAATCCCGGTAGCTGGATCTGTGACTGAGTCGTAAATCCAGACCTGTGTGTGTGTGTTTGTGTGTCGGGGGATTTTGTGTGTGTGCGTTGGTTTCCCTCACAGCAGCCCAGGGGACAAAAACAGGAAGTGTGCGAGGAGCTTCTTTTCTTCTCGCTTTCAGCTCTGTCCGTCCCGTCTTATTGTCCGTCTTATCCTGACATCTCTCTTCACATATTTGAAATAGCGGGGCTGTTACACACCTTTTGTGTGACGACTTTCTGAAAGGTCTGATGTCACTGAATAGCTTCTCGTGTTTGTCTGTAAACTTGTGCGTGAGGAGGAGATGAACGGGAGTATAAATTCCCCCCCCACCACCACAAAAAAAAAAAAAACCCTTCAGTAGCCAGAAGCGTATTCAGTTCACAGGGATAATCCTGCCTGCCTGTCTGTCTTTTTTCTTTGTGTGTGTGTATATAGGTGATGATGGGAAGTACATTGGCTCTCATTTTCCCCATATCTGCACCATGGGGAGCCATCCCTTCCCATTATTTGCCCAAAGCAACAAGAGCTCATTATAGAAACCAGACAGATGTGCTCTCTATGAGAGAGAGAGAGAGAGAGAGAGAGAGAGAGAGAGATGAGAGAGAGAGAGAGAGAGAGAGAGAGAGAGAGAGAGAGAGAGAGAGAGAGAGAGAGAGAGAGAGAGAGAGAGAGAGAGAGAGAGAGAGAGAGAGAGAGAGAGAGAGAGAGAGAGAGAGAGAGAGAGAGAGAGAGAGAGAGAGAGGAGAGAGAGAGAGAGAGAGAGAGAGAGAGGAACACTTAATGCGTGCAAAGCATTTTTTATTACAGATGCAAAGGAAGAAAAAATGACAGATGTACATCTTTGTCTGACAAGTTTCCCCCAAACATGCTCATCTCTTGTCTGTTTTACAGTGATGAATACAACTCCATCACCCACGTCCTTTCCCGTGGCACTCTAACCACCATCTCGTCCGCTAATCAGGAGAACTAATTACGGGTCCTCTTTGTCTGTTTCAGAAATCGAGCGATAGCTGATTATCTACGTTCCAATGGATATGAAGAAGCATATTCCACTTTCAAGAAGGAGGCGGAGTTAGACATGGTGAGTATATTAAGGGTGGACACATACATCCGCACAGTCAATCAGACCAATTTATCACCACAATATGCCTTGATTTCCACTTCATTTCTCCTTTTAGTCAACAGTTCCACGAGTGTGACTTGGAGCACCTGCATCCAATTATGGTCGTTTTCTGATTAGGGGTCTGTGTCACATGGGTCTACTGAGTCTTGGGGAAACCTTTTTTTTCCACTTGAAAATATTGCATTTACATTATAGTCTAGTTATTTCCATTGCTTTCTTGTAAAATGAGAAATGTGTTGCATTTGAATGTTATGTTAAAATACCAACACCCCTTTTTAAATGTCCTGACAATCCATAAAATAAACAAGTCTATAAGTCTCATCTGTTACAAGCAGGACAATAATACCTTTTTGTTGCTCTTGGATTTAAAATTAAACTATGAATGACTAAAGTGACATTTGGATTAAACATGAGTCTATTTACGAAACAGTTACACACACACAAATTTGCTGTATGACACCTTTGATGCAAGTAAACGGACACTCCTGATGGTGCTCTGCTCAGCCTGCACTGCAGCCATTTTCACTTTTTGCTTGTTTCTTTTGGCTTTTTGCCTCCTATCATGTCATCAACAAGGGGAAAAAAAACCTGTTGGTGCTTTGGTTGTTAATTCATGATCATCGTCCTGCTTCATTGACCTAAACCTGGAGAAACTGTAGAAACTAGTCTACAAGTATGGAAGGGAACGCCATCAAACACTCATGAAGCTAAATGTCACCACTTCAAACTCATAATCTTTGTTTCATTTCAGTGTTACTGGAGTAGAAAGCCTAAACAATGTAAATGTATCACTTACACACGGCACAAGAAACTTTAAAGTAGATGTTAAAGGTAAATTATGGGCAGGATTTCCCTTTTAAAAAAAGAAAGAAAAAGATTTTTACATTAAAATTAAAAAAATACCAATCAATCATCACTTATGACCAACTAGAAGTTTGAAAGAAGTGGTGTATTTATCTGCAGGGACTATGTCTGTGTTTGGGACATTTCTGGGTGTCATCCTTTTAGGCAGTGGGTGTGTAGCCCCTGACCAATAACAGTGCACACAGTGTGAGGTCGGGTCTCGTAGTGTACCGACTATGTTACACCGCCTCTCCTCTGCTCCTCTCTGCTCTCTGTCTCATGGATTTATAAAGAGCTGCAGGTCTGTGTGTCTGCTTGACCGAGGGCAGGGCTGAGCAACTCTGCACCTTCCCACAGTGTTATGATGAGGAGCGGACAAGCTTATCTGAGTTTTAGATCGTAACTGCAGTGAGACAATCAGAAAAGTAACGTTTTATTTATCTCACCGGCGCTGCTCGCTCTCTTCATTCACGCTCTCTCTCTCACTCTGATCGCCCTGGTTGAGCTGAGGAGGAGGGGCCAACTTTAAATGTTGTGTTTACAAACACTAAGCAAGGCAAGGCAGCTTTATTTATATAGTGTATTTCATACACCGGGGCAACTCACTGTGCTTTACATAAAAACTAACATTTAACAGTGAGATTCGGAAGCATAAAAACATACAATTAGAAAGAACCCAATTATAATAAAAACTAAAACAAAGTACAGAAAAATGGAGAGAAAGAAAACAAAAAGCTAACACTAAACGCTAACCAACAAATTCTGTATAGTAAACCTTTAACAAACCATTCTCCTCAAATTTTATTCGTGAGCTTTGACACTCATTGGTCAACTGTTAATTCATAACTCTATTCATCATGTTTCTACTGTTTCATATCAGCCCCTTTTTGCATCTCAGCAGCCCCCCACCCCCCGTTTTCCTTCCTGCTGCACCTCTTCTTTCACCTCGCTTTCATGTGACACCTGCCCCCCTTTTCTCTCTCTCTCTCCTGTGTCTTTATTCGTTCTCCTCCCAGACGTTTGCTCCGTGGCAGCCTTTATGGAAGCAGGCTGAATAATAGATGAATGGCACAGCGGAGGGAAAGAGATAGGTGCACTCTGTTGGGTATAAGCTCTCAGCCAAGCGCACACCTCGGCAGCATCATGCTAACCAAACCAACCAAGTGACTTTTAGCTCCATTTCTATGCTCACACGTTGTTAGGCTTTCATTACCAGATTGTCTTTGTCTATTAAATGTGTTTTAGATGTAGCGTAGAGTGAATTAAGTGATCTTCATCATGGTCCTCTGTAGTTATTTGAGTAGCAGTTTAAGTTTAATGCAATGCGAGGCTGCGGGCACCAGCAGGAATAATTAATAAAGGTCATGCTCCAGTTTTTTTTGGTGATCCTCATGAAAGAAAATGTACATACCTGCATGCACACACATCCACAGATGCTTGCATGTTTACAACCCACTGCCAAATTAATAGACTGGCAGGCTGCAGTGAAGTCTGGCACTTCTTTGTGTGTGTGTTGGTGACATGGGCACAGCGTCCAGGCAGATGGCAGATTAGATGATGGCAGACTTGTCCAAACTGTGCTACCTCCTCTCCCTCTACGTTCGCTTTCTCCTCCGTTTCTCTGCACAGCCTCAGCTCACAGTCTTTGTGTTGTTGTTTTTTTTATACACTGCCTCGTATTAGTTCTGAGGGAATCACTTCTCGTCATTCACAAGTGTTAGATAGAAATCCGTTGATGCCCGCAGGTCTCCACACCTCCAGGACATCTGCTTTTGTTTCCAGACGAGGCTGAGGAGCTAGCTGTGAAATTGGAGTGCAGCGTTAATTTTCCCCCTCACTGACACCCGTGGCTGTCTGTCAATGTGGGATTTTGATGCTTTGATAGTTTGTAACAGCCTCGAGGCACCGGTATACTCAGCGGTACCAAAACTATTGTACTGTGTGTGTAGAGAATAAGGCTACACAGAGCAAAGTGTCGCTTTTTCTAATCTTTTGTGTTTATATTTCTCTTTAATGAGTCGACTAGTTGATCATCAGAAAAGAAATGAACAACTATTGACAAATTATTAACTGTTTAAGTAATTTATTATTATATTAAAGTAGAATATGCCAAACATTTCCCTGTTCCAGCTTGTAATGTGTCATTATTGATCTTGTTTGATAGTAAATTCAATATGTTTGCATTTCTGGGAGCTGGTTGAATGAAACAGACAATTAGAAACTGTCATTGACGTTTTTACTGTTTTCAGGCAGTTTCTAAGTCAAATGACTGTATAGCTGCAACTAATGATTATTTTCATTATCTATCTGTAAAATCTCTGATGGAGAACAGAGAAAAATGTTGATCACTGTTTACCAAAGGCCACTGGTGAAGTCCTCAAGTCTCAGATTGTCTTAATTTATCAGTTATGAAATTAGTTGGTGATTAAATGACTAATTGTTTAGGCTCTGTGTCCGTTTATGTAAAAGAAGAACATTTATAGAACGTTATAGTATTTATGAACTTAAACGACTCAGTTAGAGCTTCAGACCTTCATTAATATTGGCTTATTTGAGTTTTAGATTTTATTTAGAGCTGAAACAAACACTGATCTGGTTAGTTTGGTTAATAGATTCATTGTTAAAATATATTTTCAAACCCCTTTTTTTGCCTCATGTGATTGTAAATTGTAAATGTAATTTCAATATAATTTCATTTTAGTTTTTTAGTTTGATGAAACAATTGGAAGACATCACCAATTTCTTACCTAGACCAAACACATACTCCAGGAAAACATCAGCAGATCAATTATGAAAATAATTGTGGATTTCCGCCCTATTATTTTATTGTTTGTATGTAGCTACAGAGCGAACTTGTCATCTCCTTGTTTTGAGTTCTCTTTGCTGTACATGTAATCTCCTGGCAGTATGAGACAGAGACTGTGTGCGCCCGCGAGGTTAATCAGCAGGTCATTATGTAAAAGGTAGTGGCCGGCCGCTCGTATTAGCCCGCAGGTGGAATCAGCCTTATGTCTGCCGCAAGTTAACTTCCACCGCTGCCTACAGTACCGGGTGTGTGGCTGTAAGCTGCCTAAGCCTTTCTTGTCTGCAGGAGATTAGCTTGTGTGAGAAGGATTAGGACTAGTGTGTGTGTGTGTGTGTGTGTGTGTGTGTGTGTGTGTGTGTGTGTGTGTGTGTGTGTGTGTGTGTGTGTGTGTGTGTGTGTGTGTGTGTGTGTGTGTGTGTGTGTGTGTGTGTGTGTGTGTGTGTGTGTGTGTGTGTGTGTGTGTGTGTGTGTGTGTGTGTGTGTGTGTGTGTGTGTGTGTGTGTGCGTGCGTGCGTGCGTGCGTGCGTGTGCGTGCGTGTGCGTCGTACAGTAGGTTGGCTGTGTCTGGCAGTCAGCGTTGGCCTGTGAGGGGCGTGTAAATAATTCCCTGTGCTTTCTTACTATAGCCAAAGACCTCAGCATGCCACCCCAGCTGGTCCCCACCCACAGGCCGCACCGATTATGCTGAGCCCATGACTTTGATTGGCTTTCTTCTTCTGTTTTCCTGATATCGTTTTTTTCTTTTTTCTTTTTTCTTTCTCTGCAGAATGAAGAATTGGATAAGAAGTACGCTGGCCTTTTGGAAAAAAAATGGACTTCAGTCATCAGATTACAAAAGAAGGTTTGTGGGTTGTTGTTTTTTTTTCCCTCCTCAAAGAATGCTTGTGGGGATTGTAGTCTTGTGAACGGTTCGTGACATTACTGTTGAATCTGCTGTTAAGGCCGAATAAAAGTCATCCAGTGAAAACATTAACCCCTCTGTTGATGTCTGATCATTTGTTTAAAACAGTCTCACACAAAACTAAAAGCTAATATCTTAAGAATCAGTGTTTCCCCTCCCTTTAAACATGTTTCTATATACGTCACTCTCCGTCTCTGCACTGCTCACGTGTACCTGTGCACTCTCCGCAGGTGATGGAGCTCGAATCGAAACTGAATGAGGCGAAGGAGGAGATCACCCTGGGCGGGCCCGTCAGTCAGAAGCGTGACCCCAAAGAGTGGATCCCACGCCCGCCAGAGAGGTACGCGCTGAGTGGCCACCGCAGTCCGGTCACCCGCGTCATCTTCCACCCGGTCTTCAGTGTCATGGTGTCGGCTTCGGAGGACGCGACAATAAAGGTGAGGCTGCCGGATGGTGACCAAAAGCTCAAAAACTGCAGCGGGTTATTTCACTGAGGAAGTTTCTCCTCTATGGGTGAAATCAACAGCTGGGTTTGTGCTCCTCCTCCGCACATTGTTTGATAACCCTGATCTGATTTGTGCATCTGTTGATGTTTCTTTTCAGACAACCGTGTATCTCTCAGCACACCTCAAAGAGAATAAATACCTTCAGAAGTTTCACAATAACCTTGAAAAATCAGTTTTCCAGGAATTAAAACTGACGTCCACGCTTCACTATTATCTCATATTTGAATCTGTTAATTACCGAGGGCTTGTGGCCGCTTAAATGAAGAATCATAACAAAGAGAGAGAATGTGTTAGACAGTGATTCAGGAATAATAATCCTTTTTTTTTTTGCTTCAGGCTCTGAATGTAAATCAAATTGTTTGCAGGATTAATGTTGACATGATCTTCCTTGAGGACATTTTCTTAATGCTTAAGACTTGAGATTTATTATTAAGCAGAAAGACATAAATTAAGATTTAACCGTTCTGATATCAGACTGAAGCCACAGATGCCGACATCTGCTGTACAACTGTGTTTAGAATTGAGGAAAATTAAATTGGTGATAATATTCAAGATGATGGAAAGTCTGTCTGAAACACCCAGTGGACCGGTCCCAGTACCCTAAAGATGAATGTACTATACAGATGAATTCAGTGGATCAGTTATTGGATGCATTGCTTTGAAGTTTCCTTTCATCATCCTGATAAACTGACAAGTTCTCCTTGGATCTTGGTCAGATATCAGACAGACTGCCCCTCTTTTCTCTTGTTCCTCTCACTAAATGTTCACCCTCGTCCAACATGTGCCGCCATTTCTTCAAGGAATGTAAACAAAACTCAGCTGTGCTGGACCTCTGGTTGCTATAGTAATGTCTGAACTATAAGAACAAATTGTCACAAGTCCTGTCAGCCCACATGACACATTTCACTAAAATAATAAATTAAGCATTAGTGTAAAACATGTAGTCACACATGTCAAGGTGTATATTTGTATATGTTGAGTATAAATAACAACACATAATGTTGAGTTCAGTCCCGGCTACAGACCCTCAGACTGACCAAGGAGCACAGCTGTGACTCTGCTTGGGTAATATTTGGGTTGGATAATGTTTCCATGAAGATGTGATTAGATTATAGCAACTAGTTCCACTTGTGAGAAATGTTTGAATGTATTTTCGTTTCTACGGTTTCAGAGACAAAAACACGGCTGTAAAGATTTATCAGTTGCTTTCTCTGAGCTTCCTCTGTTTTGTCTGTCTTCAGAGATCGGAAACGCGTCCAATCACAGCGTGTTGTTGGACTGCAGAGAGGCGCGGGCTCTGTGAGACAGACTGCAGTCTTCTGTTTCTGTTATGTCAGATTTCAACATGTCCTCCCCACATTTAAACAATAGGACTCAGGTTTAAAGTCAACATGGTAGTAATTTAGTGCCAGCTTGGTGGCAGCTTGTGCTCCCTCTTTTGAAGTATTATACATCGCTCCTCATCTTCTCCTCCACTGCTCTGACCCTCCTCTGTAGACACGCCCCGGATTACACAAGTATCTCCCTGTGTGTCATCTATGTATCCCTCGATTCCATATATAAACACAATGGTTTGTCTCTGGGCTATTTCTGCAGCGGCGTCTCATCCTCGCCTCGCTGCACAATACCAATACTCTGCTGAGCTGTTTGTTCTGTATATTTTATTCATGAGACAATAAGAGACACATGTACATCTCCTCCTTGGCTACACCCACACAGCAGGGTTTCCTCTCTCCGTTTTGGCATCTTCCTCCTTTTTCCAGCCCCACCCCTCCCTCCCACCGCCACCCTGCATTTATCTTCAGCTGCCCCACCACGACTGCCCACCATCAGAGCCCTCCATGCCTCAGGAGGAGCCAGGCTTTGGGCTCACATCTAAAATTCTGCTCCGCCTCCTCGTACCTCTGCCTCCTCTCTGTCTGTGGCCTGGTCTGCACTCTCTTTGTGTCCTACTTTCCTCCCTCTGAACAGACCTGCTAAATTTTTAAGTGAGGAGAAGACCTTCTGCTCTTTACTCTCTGTCACTGACGGAGAGGCTCATCGGCTTTCCTCCTCACGCCAGTAAAGGCGACTGATATCAGGTTCACATTATTCTCATGATTTATGTTTTGAGTTTTCTTTGCTGTACATGTAATCTCCTGGCAGTATGAGACAGAGACTGTTGTCTTGTTTTGCCCTCATCAGTGAGTAGTGAGACATTTATCCTGTCAGCTAAGCTTAAACAGTTAATCAACTGGATATTATTTGTTCAATTATTTTAAAATATAAAATGTCAGAAAATAGGGAAACATGTCTTGATGATTTCTTAGAGCCAAAAGTGTGAATACGAAGATATTACGTTTTTTTTGATCATGTACGACACAGAAAAGCATCAAATTTGAGAAGTTGCACCCATTGAAATATTTGACATTTCTGTATTAAAACAATTTATTCAAATTATTTGATAATTATTCTTCAATTTTCTGTTGATTAACTAATCGATTTAGCTCTAAACATTCCCTATTTCCAGTTCCTCACTTTGCCTCTTTTCCTGGTCTAATGTGAAAGTAAATTGAATATTTTTGGGGTTTTGTGCTGTTTGATTACTTTAATTGAACAAGCTATTTGAAGATGGTAGTTTGGGCTTCCGCGAAGTGTGGCAGGTATTTTTGTCATTTTCAATATGTAGTAGAGTAAATGGTAAATAGATTAACTGACCGGATAATCAACAAATGAAAATAATAGCTAGTTGTAACCTTAGAGGAGTCAACAGTTTTCAGGACAGTCAATGTAATGTTGTGTTTTTGTAAGTTGACTTTCTAACCTGCACAGCTGGATGTGTGTAACCAGTAACATCAGCAGTCAAGTATGTGCGCATTTTGGGCACAACACCAAACTTGTATATAAATAAGTTGCTGAACAAGTCGGAGATATGCACAGAGAGTCAGAGGTCTGGCACCAGGCTGGAGACCGTCTTCCTGCTGTTTCTCCTCTCATCAGCGTGTACGGTGTTAAGTGTCACAGCGTTTTGCTTTCTAAGCCAAATTCTCTGTTTTTGCTTTTTCTCTTCTCACTTACTCTATCACTGTGTTTGTGTTGTCCCTCGCTTTGTTGGTTCTGTATTCCCCCTTCATTTGACTGGTCCTCTCCTCCTCCTCCTCCTCCTCTTGTGCTGGCGTGGCAGATCTTTGCATGCAAAGATGTTACCACGAGTTCAGGTCTAAACCTCTCACAGTATGTAAATCAGCAGGTCGTGAGTGCAGAGCGGTGCTCACTCAAACATGTCAGCCAGAGGCAGCTTTCATTTAAACAAGGGGCAGAGCGCTCGTGTGTCAGTTTACCCATCGCTTTACTTCATGAGCGGCACACACACAAAGACAGTCTTTGTCTTATTGTTGGCCTTTGAATGACTTAAGATCTGAGTGCAGTTTCCCCTGAAAGAATAACAACATTAATCATTGTGAAATAGGGCAAGTTATTTGGCAGCCAGCTTGCGTAAAATGATGCTCTGAAAAAGTGCCAGTAAGGACGATCAGTTTCATAGCATTGAGTTACAGGTAGCTAATGGATTATGTGCTTGAATACAGAATGCTGTTACGTGTAGGCTCGCTGTACCTCCAAACACATTAACTGCATCGATCTTCTGCAGGATAAACCCCCCCCCCTCCTGTGCATTTTGTACCTCGTGGCCATCTGTACTGTCTGTAGCTTCCTTTAGAGGGGGGAGGCAGAAGGGCTGAGGGGTGAGTTGTGGAGGAGGAGGAAGAGAGGGTGGGGGTCTCCTGTTAACCGTCTGCCCAAAATCCCCCCACCTCAAGAGAGGAACCAAGGAGGGTTTATCCCTCTGACAAACCGTCTGTCTGCTTGAAAGCCGGAGAGGCCGTAACAGCTTTCTCATGCTTACTACCCCTCACTCCGTATTCTGTCTGTTCTCCAACTAGCAGCGACAGATTCGGCACAATAAACTCTCTCTTGGCTTTTATGAGTCCGAACTGTAACCCTAATCAGCATCCTGGCACATGCGCCCTGTGCCATTAGCGACAGTTATGTGTCACGGATCCTGTAATTCAATATGCAAAGACGGAGCAGTATCCGCACACTGAGGCCTGTGTGAGCTCTCAAGACAGAAGTCATGGCGGCACAGTTTTTAATAATCTGGCATCAGTGTGTCGTACTGTCGAGGCTGTAATGTGACTTCCCCCGCTCCGCTCATTTCACTCTGTTTGTCCCCTCAGCGTATTTTGGCTGCTGGTCTGTTGAGCTGAGCGACATGGGGCCACAGATGATGTGACATTTGGGGGCTTTGCTTTTGTTTGTAAAGGGATTCAGCTCCGAAGTGAACAGAAGAGCTGTTTCTCAGCAGTGTTCAGGCTGCGATATTTATTTTCTATGTCCTGTAATATGTCATTGTCTCTAAATTGAAATCTGTGCTCTGTTTTTCAGGTGTGGGACTACGAGACAGGAGACTTTGAACGCACACTGAAGGGCCACACAGATTCAGTGCAGGACATCTCTTTTGACCAGACCGGAAAACTGCTAGCATCCTGCTCCGCGGACATGACTATCAAGCTGTGGGACTTCCAAGGCTTCGAGTGCATCAGGACCATGCATGGTGAGGAGATAAAAACGCAATTTCCTTAACAGGGGTTCTGCGGATCTTAAAAAGCATTTAATTGAGTTTCATCCAAAACAAAGTTTCCTTTCTTCGGATTAATTGGATTTACAAAAGTCTGATATTTTCTCTTGCAGGCACTAATATTAGTTAAAAGGTTTTTGTATCCGGTTGTGGGCTGTCGGGAGATGTTACACATCTAAAAGTCTGATTGCTCTGACAGCGGACTGTGCTTCAGTCAGCACCATCAGAACTGGAGCAAACAGTGTTGCTACTGTTGGCTCACAATGAACAAATGTGGTTGTTTTTTGGTACAAAATTAAATGAACTGCACTCATTTTTCCCTTTGTTTTCCTTTTGGTTAATTCATCTATTTTCTGCTGCTTGTCAGCATTCAGATTGTATTTAATTTAATTCATCATATCATTAGGAATTTAATGAAAAATGTGATTTTAAAAAAAGATTATTGTCCCCGCTGGTTTTCCATCATTCTGTAATACTTTAGACAGTATTAATGGCTTTCTATATCATGCTAAAATAATGTCTTGAATTTAACTTGAACCATGCATTCGTTCACCGTTTTGACATAAAGCACAAAATTTGCAGCCACATTAGCACAGACGCTACCATTCGTGTTCACATGTGTGAACGTGCTTCATTTGCATGGTTTTACGTGTCATCGCTGCATAAACGTTGCTTGTGTAAACCAGCACGTGACAGTATGCAGGGCTCAGGTGGTGGAGATGCTGTTCGTTAACACATTCGGTGCTGCGGACGAGGTTCAGTCTGCTCCAGTTCACAGCCTCACCCTCTGCTGAGACTCACGAGCAGCTCTCTCAAACGGACAGTTTTCATCTCTCTTAGTAACCTCTCCACTCCACAGGATACCTCCTCCAGGCTCTTTACAACACTTAACAGTAAAGAGTCACTTCAGGTGTTTTTAATGAGCTCTACATTCATCTTCCAATCATTGAGTCCATTACACCATCGGTCATGTCATCACCGAAACCGTCCTCAGGCGTTCGTCCCCCAGTTTTACACTCTAATTGCCAAGTAAATGATGGCAGCATAGCGTACATGTAGCTTAAGGCTCTTCTGATTTGAGGGACCACCACAGGAATATTTTCTTTTCCCCTTGTTGAAAATGTGTGGACCGCTCCCTCCCCCTACCCCCCCACCAGCCAGCCAACCAGCAGCAGTTTCAACAAAACAAAGCCTCAGCAGTTTTCAATTTATTTAGTTCTTGTCTTTAAACCTCCTCTAGAAGTGCCCATTAATGTCCAACTGTAAGCTGACATGAATGAATATCAATTAAATATATCTTCTTGGCAAACAGACAGGAAGCTCCCTGGCATTCATACATTAATGCTGGAGTTGTAAATCCTGCGTTTTTGTGCAAGTGAGCAACAGATTTAACTCCTCCCAATCTTCTTTTTTTTTTCTTCTCCTAAGTGTGTGTGTGTGTGTGTGTGTGTGTGTGTGTGTGTGTGTGTGTGTGTGTGTGTGTGTGTGTGTGTGTGTGTGTGTGTGTGTGTGTGTGTGTGTGTGTGTGTGTGTGTGTGTGTGTGTGTGTGTGTGTGTGTGTGTGTGTGTGTGTGTGTTGCTGGCACATTTTCTCAAACAGATGAGCTGTGTTCATGCTGCACAGTGCAGATACCGAGGTCTAAAAACCTTACATTAGACTGATGCTTTGTACTCCAGCTTCATTCACTTTTTACTCATCGTACTCAACCTTTCCTCCCTTTTTTTTTTTTTTCCATCCACTCCACTCTTTTTTTTCACATCTTAAAAAAACATGAGGCCAACTGGTGAAGTAGATTAGAGCAGATTTGGACAGCAGCTTAATTATCCTCTTCAGCACTAGATAGCACTTTTCTGTGTAGCTGCCACCCATTATTATAGCCCGGTGGCATGTGCGCGTGCACAGACGCACACTCACACGCACTGAGTTAAGCTGGCCTTTCAGAGAATACTTAGTGTTGTCTTCGTCTGTTTAGCAGCTTAAATATGGCCCAGCACCTTGGTAATTAGACATGTATTATTCTCCGTGGAACAAAGTAAGCTCCGGCAAATTGGCTTCCTCGCTTGTCATTTAATTGGCTAATTGCGCCTAAACCCATCGCTTTATGGCGCTGTTGGTGGCTGAAGATGTGTGAAAAATAAATAAGTAAATATATATTTGTGGTTGTCAAGTGAATTTTGTGTATCATTTTTCTGTTTAAAGAAGTGAAGATTAAAGGGATCATATGTTGAGGTTTTTTAATTATATCGGTCTGTGGTGTTAAACTGAGCTATTGCTGTCTCTTCTTTTGTTCTCTAGGACACGACCACAATGTTTCGTCTGTAGCCATCATGCCCAACGGAGATCACATCATTTCTGCCTCAAGGGACAAAACCATGAAAATGTGGGAGGTAGCAACTGGGTAAGCTTTTTCTGAAGACGCCTTTAAACCATTTTTTAAAAAAAACACAGTTGTATCATGATGTTCAGTTTCATTCGTCACATCCACTCTGACAACGTGATAACCCTTACTCTTATTTATTTATTTTTTGTCCATTAGTTATTGTGTGAAGACCTTCACAGGCCACAGGGAGTGGGTCCGTATGGTGCGGCCCAACCAGGACGGCACTTTGTTGGCCAGCTGCTCCAATGACCAGACGGTGCGCGTGTGGGTCGTGGCCTCCAAAGAGTGCAAGGCTGAACTGCGGGAGCACGAGCACGTGGTGGAGTGCATCTCCTGGGCACCAGAGAGCGCCCACCCAACCATCCTTGACGCCACAGGCTCTGAAGTAAGAGACTGCTCAGACTTCCTCCTGTTTTTGGGAAACATCTTCAGTTCTGGAGGGTTTGAGGCTTTTTTTAGGTGTTTTTTTTGGTTGTTGTTGTTGTTTTTGTTATACAGTTGAAGCAGAAACCATCAGAGCAGACTGATACACTGTGGATCTACAATTACTGAGTTTAAAGTTGAAATTAAGTGGAAAATGCCTTTTTAACCCTTTTAGATCACATCCCTATTTAACAATGTATGCCCAAAAAAAAAAAAAAATGTCTTTGTATTCCTATATCAAATTCCAATCGTGTTTCCTTTCTGTAAAACAAAACATGTTATCTTTTAGCAGCAAGACACACCCACTTTTCATCGTTCAAATCAAATTCCTCCCAACATTACATCCAACCTGTCAATCCTGTTTCACTCAGAAATTCGTCATGATACAGAAGTCAGACACTTTTGAAATCCTGTTTCATCGGGACTTCAACACACAGACCTGAAATGACTCTTTGAACTCATGGTGTTCAATGTGATTGATCATGAAAGCACAGCAGAGAGGGCAGTCGATCAGTAGCAGAACAGTCACAGTGCGCTAACTGGTTAGAAATGGTGAGAGTGGAAACATATTTACCAGATTCTGGCCCAAAATGAGACAGTGAATGACTCCTAAACCAGCCACACAGTCGCTCATTTGTTATTTATACAAACATTTGCTCCAGTCTGACACAAAGCGTGGTGATGGAAGTCGTGTATTCCCTTGAGTGAAAACAGATCTAACAGGTTTATGTACGTAGTTTTATTCTATCTGTTCTCTCTCTGATAAACATAATGTTTCTCTCACTATAAGATGATGGAGATTGTGTTCACCTTCCACATTTGTAGCCATGCCGGCGAGTCTTCTGCGTCACTGCTGACAGCCGTGTTAACAGACCAGCCTGAAATGATTAGTGTCTGCAGCTCAAACTTCCCTCCTCATGCCTCGTGATCAGCTCTGTCCAAAACAATATTTGCCCTGGCAGCAGTTGTCTCAGCCTAACGTGTGTGACGTGGAAAACAGGATTCATTTGCACAGAAGCTGATTTTTGTCAGTGTTTTGTATCTTAACAGAAGTAGTGTGCTAGTTCCCAGCAAAGTGAAAAACTCACAATCACCTGCAGGTGTTTTATTTGGGATGTTCTGCTGCTCTGTGTCCGCTGAGATGTTTTATAGTAAAACACGACTCCTTCACCAGGTTTCTGGTTATTGTTTAGATGAACCTGCAAGGCTGTTTGAACACAGTCTCCATTGATGGAGTCAAAGCTGTCAGGCATGTAATGACTGTTAGTGCCTGATGCAGCGTTCAAATGTCTTGTAATTTGTAGTAAATCTCTCTTCTCCAAAGGTGACATATGATGTGTGGATTTAAATTTACAGGTTTCCTTTTTATTGTTGTTGTAGTGAAACAGGAACGGGAAGGCCAAAATACAGTTCCTTTATTAAAAGCAGATTGTTTTAAGAAGGTAGATAAAAATAATAATTTATAATACTTTAGATTAGTTGTTATGTTGATTTGAGAGAGAAAATAATTGGCAGCTATTTTGATAATTGATTCCTTTTGTCAGTCACTTTTCAAGAAGAAAAAACACTATTTTGGTTTCAGTGTTGCTGCTAGAAATAGAAATATTGTTGGTTGGGAAAAGAACAAGGATTTGAAGATGTTACCTTGGATTCTGGCATTTTTACAGATTAAACAATCAAGACAGTAATCATCTGATTAATCTGCAATAAAGATAATTATAAAATATCTCTTCCTTTAAAATATTTGAAGGTGACGGTTTTGCTACTTCATGTTCGTGACCAAAATGCATCTAATTTGATAATAATGTTTAATATGATCTGTTTTCTGTTCATTAAGCATAAAATATTTTCTTTAAAGTTGCAAGAGTGAATTACACACATGCTGTATTTGTTTTGCACTGCTGTTGTTTTTCATTTTGGGTCTTTTCTGTCCTTTTTGTGCCCAACCAGTCCAAGAAGAGCGGTAAGCCGGGCCCCTTCCTGCTGTCTGGCTCCAGAGACAAAACCATCAAGATGTGGGATGTTAGCATTGGCATGTGCCTTATGACACTGGTGAGGAACCATTTCAGGCTTAATAACCTTTAAGAAAAGCTTTTTGGTATTTTGTGTAATTTCAATGTTTTGGGTCTAGAGTGAAAACACTTGCTCCATCAGTGAGATGATTTGGTCCTCAGTGAGCGTCTGTCCGTCTCTCTCACAGGTTGGCCATGACAACTGGGTGCGTGGGATCCTCTTCCACCCAGGAGGCAAGTTTATTGTGACCTGTGCGGATGACAAGACCTTAAGGATCTGGGACTACAAGAACAAACGCTGCATGAAAACCCTCTGTGCCCACGAACACTTTGTTACCTCTCTGGGTAAGCAACCCCCCCCCCCTAAGAAAAAGCATGTTGTTTACTCAGTGTGTCTCCTGAGGTGAACAAGGACCCTCCATATTTCATACTCAGTGTTCAGTGGTACAGAAAGGTTGAATATTTGTAAAGAAGCCCAGCTTCTCCATGGCTGGTGCGTTGAGCGTCCTCAGGGTTGCTGGCAGCTGGGGTTTAAGAGGTAGACAAGCGCTCCAGGATTTTCCCGTCTTCCCCCTCCTCAAATTTGCGGCTTTTCAGCAGATCAAGGCTCAGGAGTTCTCTTGAGGAGCTCTTCAGCCAACTTTTCCTTGGCAAGCTGTTTGAAACCCGGTCCTCTTAAGTCCTGCTTCAACTAAAAGAGGATATCGCTGTGAGCTATTGATGTGATGAATTCTGGAGGCGGTGTGGAAAATACAAAGCACCTTTTGTTCATTGAAAAAAAAAAAAGAAAAGAAGCATTTTTCCCTGAAACCACTGTCCTGTCTATCGGTACGATACAACAACAGTTACCTTGATAAAGTAACATGATAATCCAAATATATTTTGTTTCTTTCTCCTGAGTTTCTGTCAGCTGATTTCTGTTCGGGACTGTCGTTTGTTTTGTTTTTCCACCAACGAGCCAATCAGTCGCAAGTCACGCGTCAGTCTTGCTACACTTCTCATTGTTTGTTTGTTTTCTCTCTGTAAAAGAAAGATGGCTTCCCCTTTATTGATTCTACCTGCAAAGATCTGATAGGCGCGTTCTTTTTCTCAGAGAAAAAGTCAGCCATGTTTGAATCGCTGAATGTGGGCGATGATCCAGAAGTCTGGAACCAGGAGGATACGTTTCAGGTGGTTTGATTTCCTCACTTGATGATGAATGATATCCAGGTATAACGTTGGCTGCTCAGCTTAATTTTGACACATTTTAACGACACTTGGATTACTTGAAACTAAATTCCCGATCTGCAGATTTGTCACAAGGAAAGGCACATGTATACGTCCACATCTGCTTTTGTGCATTCAAACAGAGAAAGTGAGCAGTGACGGTCTAATAAACAGTACAACATGATGGGATGATGTGTTGTCGACAGGTTGAGAGGTTGTTGGTTTGAAACTGGAGCCTGTCAGTGTGTTAGTTACTGTTATTCACTCTGTTGACATTTAATGAATCTTTATTTTATTGTTATTGTGACTGAAACGGGTTGAAGAGGGAATAACGTGCAGATATATGAAATGTTAATTTAGCTTGTTGTTAAGAGATTTGGCAGTTTTGTAATATCGGAATAAAAGATGAACTGGATGGGAATTTTAGGATTAGTGAGGAGATGCTAGCAGCAGACATTGCCTGTAGAGCGGTCCGATGCTAACGTACTGAAGGATCTCTACAGGCATCCCCCCCTCCACAGACCACATCACATGATTGTACACGTCCTCTGAGTGGCTCTCCTTAGCGTTTGATCTCTGCGGAACAGTTCAACAGGACGGCTATTTTTGGGGGGGATATAACTGGTTGAAGAGGGAATAACATGCAGTAGTCTCTTTTTTCAGTAAATCTCATCATAATCAGAGTTGATTTCTCGTTGCTTTGTTCTGATGATCTTCGTTTCCTCCACAGATTTCCACAAGGCTGCACCCTACGTGGTCACTGGGAGCGTAGATCAAACATTAAAAGTGTGGGAGTGCCGCTGATTTGGACCTCAGAGGATTGGACCACCACCCCCAATTACCCAGGCACTCTTCTGGATCCCCCCCGACACCACCTCCACCACCACCACCACCACCACCTCCTCCTCCTTCTCCTTCTCCTCCTCCCTTCCTACCAATCATCCCATCTCCCCTTTCATTCCACCTTCCCCCCAACCCTCTCCCCTCCTTCTCCAACTAATCTAAACCTTGCCCGCACATCTTCATCTCCTTTGGCTGCACTTACCACCATGGTTATTTACCCATCGCGCTCTCTGGTCCAATAACTTTTGTCCTTCTATGTAAATTATTCCTGGATGTAGATCAAGCTATTAAATGTTACACAAAAAAAGTATTCTTGCATGGTAATCCAAAATTGTATACTGTAAATTTACATAACGTTGTCTAGAAGTACCATAGGTTTAACACGGGGCTGGCCGTCTGTCACGCAGCCTTACCGACCAACCGAAGGCAGATGTTTTTGACTGGGTGTAAAATGTAGGGCACTAAAAAAAAAACCTAAAAAAAAACCCACAATAATTTAAGAAATGACAGTGTCTTTATGTGTAAGATTTATTTTTGTCTATTTTTTTATTTAGGATTTTTTTTTTCCTTTGTTATTTCTCTCCTTCACTGTCGTAGTATGTTGGTGCCTAGCTTGGTGAAACTTTCGAGAGATAAGGCAGGAAATAGCATATACGATGCGATTAAGATTGTCTGTGGGGCTTTGTTATTGAAATAATCTGTAGCTTTATAACATCACTTCTCAAGTGTGCATACCATTTCTCTTCATGTGGAACTAGGTAATATTTTAATGGCTGTATATACGAATGTTTCAAACTGTTGTCCTTGGACCTCGGGGGCTTAAAAAAAATGGCTTTGTACTCTTGTCATGGTGGCACATGAACTACTGCTAGGCTTGAGGTGAATTATCCCATTTAATAAATTATCTGCAATCAAGAATTAAATGTTTTAAAGTAGCTTTGTGAATAGCAGCACTGAGCTATTCACCAGAAGCCCAATTTAGCCTGTTTGGCTTCTTTTTTTTTTTTTGCTGTCAGTGAGCGCCCTGGGTCACAGCAGCACCTGAACGAAGTTCAGGGATTACACCATTTCTAATCTCTAGCACTTGATAAAGACCTTGGGTGTGTCTCCCCTGTAGGAGATCATTTCCTGTGACCTTGCATGTCAGACGTATGTCGATCTGAATCCTCTGTGCACCTGTAGTACCCCTGACTGGTCGGTCCTGGTAGGCGGGGGGGGTTTGTGTAATATAGGAATTATATAGAAGATGCTCAGTTGTCCCACGGCGCCTCTGAAGGCTACAACCACAAAGCCTAACAAAGGCATGACGAGGAGTCAAAGTGAGCCCCCCAGGTTTGATATTTGGGATGTGCAAGGATATCACATTTCTGAGGGGTGAAATATGTTCTGCATAATAAAAATGGTTTTGAGTAATAAAATTTTTTTAAAAAGTTATAAAAAAAAAAGATCAGTTTTCTGTGAAAATATGAAATGTAAATTTAGCTTGTTATTAAGAGATTTGGCAGTTTTGTAATATCGCACTAAAGGATGAACTGGATGGGAATTTTAGGATTAGTGAGGAGATGCTAGCAGCGGACATGCTGAGTGATCTGTGCACGCTGATTGTCTGTAGAGCGGTCCGATGCTAACGTACTGAAGGATCTCTACAGACGAACCCCCCGCCCCACAGACCACATCACATGATTGCACACGTCCTCTGAGTGGCTCTCCTCAGCGTTTGATCTCTGCGGAACAGTTCAACAGGACGGCTATTTTTTGGGGGGATATAAGACTGGAAGATAAATGTAATCCAGTCCACGCTGTAGAAAACAACCATTCCACTCCCCTTGGAGGAAAACGATGAAACATCTTGCCTCTAACTAAAGCTGGCAAGGTGATTCATTAATCTTGCACATCCCTGTTTTCACTAAATCTTTGGTCCTTTTAACGACGATCAAAGACAACATAAGATTTAATGATGTTGATAAATGCATAAACCTATAATTTTTTTTCTTCTTTTCTTTTTTTTTTTTTGATTAGCCTTTTCATTCCAATGCAGTTCTTGGCTAATAAAGACTTCCACTGCTTAACTGAACTTCTTATCTTAGCTTCTTTGCCAAGTTTTCCTCTTCTTGTGTGTACTGGATGTGGTGATCTGCTGCTCAAGCTCCTGCTAGTGGCTACTGTGAGCCTAATGTGACCTGTTGATGTAGCATTGATGCATGTTAAAACCTGCGCCAGAGGCACAGCTGTCAGAACGATATTCTTTTAAAAATAAAAAAATACCAGAGCCGCCTTATCGGAGACTCTGTGTACTCAAAGAAGAAGACTTGGTGGGTTCAGACAGCTCTGTTCCCTGGTTGTAGAAAAGGCTGGTTTTGTTGTGTGTGATGCTTCTTGACAGAGGTTTACATCCTCCTTCATCTGTAAATGCAAATGGGATTGTGGCAGACTAGGATTTTCCAAAGGAGAAACCCTCTCTTTCAGGGAATATTACTGATGTCTCCCTTTTGGTGTGCACCCCCCCCAAACAATTTTTTTATTTTTTATTTCCTACAAGCTGTTTCCTCTGTCTTGGAGAGAATCGGCTCATTTTCTAGTGCAATTTGGCATGGTTGATTTAAAAATAAATAAAGCCAAGTTGTTAAATGTTCTAGCTGAAGCCAAAAATGGAGACGTTTGTCAGTACAATCTGGTTTATCTCGAGAAATCAGCCTCCTCGTTGGTCCGACACAATGTGACCAACTTGTGAAAATTATTCTAGTCCCCTCAGGATCACATTATGACTGTAAAATAGAGATAACAAAAAAGCCTCCTTCTTTACTTGGTTTTAGGCGAAGAAGGGCGGTAAATCAAAGGTCAGGACGTTGTGTGTTCTGCTTCTTTTGTAAGAATCAGAGGAACACAGCTACTGGTGTTGTATGCAAGTGTGTGTCCTGTTGAAGGAACCTCCTCCCCCCCAGTTTTGCTATTCGCAGGTCCCAAGCAATCCCTGTGCTCTCTGGTCTGGTCTGGTCTGGTCTGGTGTGGTGTGGTGTGGTGTGTGTGTGAAGGGACCGACGGACAGTTTTTCACTGTCTGTGGGTCGTTTCCTCCGGCCTCAAGTTCACCTGTCCACTGTAACCTGCCTGTGAAAACACATCTGAGGGCTTCAGACTGCACAACAAAGCTCCTACAGGAGAGCTCATGATGTTCATGCCACTTATGGTCTCACTCTTCACTCAGCAAACTGTTAACAATATACCTGGATGTCATTATTGTTTGCGATATAATAAAAGAAGAAATCTGCATCTGCGTTTTCCTCGTACTTTGCTCTGGAGAAAGTGTACCTCACCACTCTGAGCTACATTTTAGTTTAGCAGCGGTGACTCAATTAATCAGATGTTGCTTCTAATAAATGATTAAATAAAGGTGAATTCGATTTTTTGATCAAGATGTATTTCCACTTTCCAAAAGAAAGTGTTAAACAATGTAAAAGTCAAGCTTCAAAAAAGTTTAGTAACAGACTTGAAGTTTTTAGAAAAGGGGAAAAACTAAACTAAAAAGTAGCAAATTAACTTGAAACTGTTTACAAAAATGCAGTCATATAATTGAATGTCAATACTTTTGTTTAAAATATATGAAAACAAAAATGGGCTAAATGTGTTAAAATTACATTTTAGAGATCTTAGTCCAGTGAAAATTGTTTTTAATCTTGTTTAAAAAGCTTTAAAAAGACTTTTCTAAAGTAATTAGAAAGACATTTAGGCCTATGTTTGTATAATTTAGCTGACAAATTGTTTACATTGTTTTGGTCGTCTTCTCTTTAATATGATCAGTGCAGATTTAGTTTGACATACAATTTTAGATTTAGACCATATTTCTAATTAGTTTAACATATATAATTATTGTTATTATAAACATCTTTATCAAGCAAAGAAAGCAAGTTTTGGACTAAAAGTTGTAATAAAAAAGTAAACAAAGTTAAATAAACATCTTGTAAAGCTTAAAATAGTTATACATGTTAATAGTTTGTATTTTAGATGATCAGATATTCAATACATGTATAGTTTAATATGGACAGTCAGATCTTTGCTGAATAATTAGAATTTGTGAATATAAAATATACAATCAAATTAATTAAATAAAAGTTCCCTATCATATTCAGTTAATACAAACGCTACACTTTGCCCAAAATAATGTAAAAATTATGATGAATATGAAATAAGAAATAAATCCTGACAACTACGGCAAAACCAAGCTGTTCACATGACAACCATGACGCCATCACGCACTGAAGCAGAGCCGTGACGTACCACGCACACAGGAAGAGAGTAGCTGAAAGTGAGGAACGTTCGGACAACGTGAGTCGTGTGTGATTTATTTCTCCCCTTACACATTTATTGAGTTTAATAAAGTCTAAACAACAGACGGAAAATATTAAGAAGCTTCATCGCTGAGAGAAAAGCTGCAGGAGAGGTAGGCAGAGAGAAATACGTCAAAGATTAGCTTCCTGCAACAAAGTAGCACCGAGAAGCTGGTAGTTCTACCCCCAGTTTGACTAATTAAACATGTTCATTCCTCATTTTAATGCAAAACTAATTGATTTAGAGGGAAGTCTGAAATGTGCAATACTTGCTATTATTAAGAGCAGCTGCCCATATTGATGGTTAAAGTTTTATGCAGATTTTCTGTCCATATTTTCACACTTTTGCATCAAAAAAGTTGAATTACTCTTTCATTACACTGGTTGTTTGTAGCCTTTTGTTTCTCATGGTTTTTTTTTTATAACCAGACAGGACCCTGATCATGGCTCTGAATAAGTCTATGCACCCCAGGAACCGCTACAAAGACAAACCCCCAGACTTTGCTCATCTGGCTGCCAAATATCCAGACTTCCAGCAGCATGTCCACACCAGCCTCACCGGGAGACCTGTGTGAGTACCTGAGTACCTGAGAACCTGACACAGGACATAAACACAACAGCTTCATCCTGACACATAAGCACACAGGCTTCATCCTGACACATAAGCACACCAGCTTCATCCTGACACATAAGCACACCAGCTTCATCCTGACACATAAACACACCAGCTTCACCCTGACACAGTACCTAAACACACCAGCTTCATTCTGACACTGGACATAAACACACCAGATTCATCCTGACACTGTACATAAACACACCAGCTTCATCCTGACACAGTATAGAAACACACCAGCTTCATCCTGACACAGTATAGAAACACACCAACTTCATCCTGACACAGTACATAATAGGGGCGGGAATCACCAGAGACTCCGCAATAATATATTATCACGATACGATATTATTGCAATTTTAAATCTATTGTGATATACTGCGATATATTGCAATTCATTACCTTTTTTCAAATGTAAATGACTGTCACCTCTGCTGACCTCACCAGAAAACAAACTAGAGCCATTTAGTGGACTGAAAAGCAATTCATTTCATTATTTTATTACCAAAAACTTAAATTTTATTTGCAATTTATATAATAAAAGATTGATACTTGGCATCCATGTATCGATACAATATTGCCATGCAAAATATTGCAATACTGTGCTGTATTGATTTTTCCCCCCACCCCTAGTACATAAACACACCAGCTTCATCCTGACACAGTATAGAAACACACCAGCTTCATCCTGACACAGTATAGAAACACACCAACTTCATCCTGACACAGTACATAATAGGGGCGGGAATCACCAGAGACTCCGCAATAATATATTATCACGATACGATATTATTGCAATTTTAAATCTATTGTGATATACTGCGATATATTGCAATTCATTACCTTTTTTCAAATGTAAATGACTGTCACCTCTGCTGACCTCACCAGAAAACAAACTAGAGCCATTTAGTGGACTGAAAAGCAATTCATTTCATTATTTTATTACCAAAAACTTAAATTTTATTTGCAATTTATATAATAAAAGATTGATACTTGGCATCCATGTATCGATACAATATTGCCATGCAAAATATTGCAATACTGTGCTGTATTGATTTTTCCCCCCACCCCTAGTACATAAACACACCAGCTTCATCCTGACACTGTCCAAAACTGTTTGCTTTTGCAGCAGCTTTTCTTAAAAACAGCAATGTTTAATTTATTATTTTTGCGGTAAAATTGCAGGAATTGGGAAAATTTGCAAGCAAAGAACAGTAATGCATTGATTTTTTTCTGTAAAGGACCAGTGGGTAGGATTTAGCGGCACCTAGTGGTGAGGTTACAAAATCACGAAAAACACTAACGACCCTCTCTAGAGGCAATGTTTGGTTTGTCCATTCTGGGCTACTGTAGGGTAGGATAGGGTAACTTCATTGAGCCCCCTAGGGGGAAATTCAAAATTGACATGACAGTATTTCCAAGTAAAAATAAAATAAAATAAAAATTACATTAAATAAACAATAAAACCATCTCAAAGTACTATATACAATAATATACATAACATTAGTGTGGGTGGGAGGTACTGGGAGCTTTGGTGTTGTACAGTCTGATGGCTGATGGTATGGAAGAGCCTCCCTCAGCTCGGCATAGAGGGGGAAAAAAAACATGGTGGGCTCCATGGAAGAGGACCCGCTTCCTCTCATGGATGTATTGCAAGAGCTGGATAGGGCTCCACCGCTTAGCCCTGTAGCAGATTTTCCCCAGTGGAGAGTTGTGGTATTGCAGCAGTCCAAAAATAATTTCCCTAATCGACCACCATTGTAAGAGTAACGTCTGTAAAACTGTTGACAGTACACCTTGAACTGCAAACAAAGTAAATTATGACTCTTTCTATTATGAATTTTTCGAGGTCCATGGAGGCTTTATATTTCTAAAATCTTCCTTGAGCTGAAAAAAAAATCTATTTTAAAAACTGTGATGTCATCACAGTGTAAAGTCTAGGGCCAAGCAGGAAACTAGAAAGCGGAAGCAAACCTGTAAGCTATTAACTTTTTATGGTGTGTATGCAAGCCGAGCAATACTTAAAGGACTGAATAGGTGCCATTTTTGGTCCGGTATCCTGCTCTTATAATACATCCATGCTCCTTATGGAAATATAAAGGGTTCATTCTGAATGAATGAAGAGAGGGATGGTGTTAGGGAGAACAAAGCCAGTGAATGAGAGACGTTCTAAAGCAGAAATAAATAAACATCAAGCACTCAACAGATGTTATACTGTAGAGACAAACCCTCCTCTGCATTTCTCCATTTCATTTATTCATTACATCAGACTCACTCTGTGGTGTTTTTCTTCTAATGTGAATGCTACGTTTCATGCGTAGCCATCATTTTTAATTCTCCATTGGTCTAATTTGCATGATCTACCTCGTTCCTCAGGACACAAACACGACTGTACAACAGGGACTTTAAGTTCCAGGTCCTTTGTTTCCAAAGTACCAGGTACTTTTGGTCTTAACACGGTTTTTATGTGTGGAGATCAAAGGCTTCTGTGTCTTAGGCTCAATGCACAGCCTGACAGCAGCACAGAAATGTTCAATCATCACATTTTGAAGTGAGCCTCACATCTAACCAATCAGAAGAGTCAGATGTGGGAGCTCATGGCTGTCAATCACTCTGACTGACTCACAGGTTAGCAAGCTCCCGACCTGAATGGCAGAGCTCCATTACTTCCAGCCCCCGGGGAGAAATCAATACATGGAGTGTGCTTTAATTGAATTACTTTAATTATCAGTAAGTAGCGTTCATGCTGACACCCTAAACGTAATTATGACTCTAAAGTTCTGATAATACTTGAGTGGCACTTAATATTATGCAAGTGTCTGAAACATGTCCGTCAAACTCCATCATGTGAGGATAATTATACCCAAACAGAAACGATAAAGTGCCATATATGAGCTCATACACCTGTTTTGAGCTGTTCGAGTGCAGTAAACATGGGAATCCATCCCACATGATGTAAACGCTGTATTATCACTGGACATGAGCATCTGACTTCATTATGGCTGAGGTTTTAAACACATATGGCTGTAACATATTTTGGCCACACAGTGTTTTTTATTAAAGCAGAAACACAAACATCATCTCACCAATATGTCAGCTTAACTCACATTCAGCACTGCTCGCGAGCTTCAGCTTCTGGTAACAGCAGGAAGAAGCAGCCTGGACCAATGATTAATGGATCAAACATCAAAAGATTTTTCCCTCCTTTTCCGCTGTGTTCATCCGCCGTTTGCTGCCTTCTTTATTTATTAGTGAGACGTGCAGAGTATGTAGGAGCCCCCTGTTTAGATGCAACCCCCAATTTAAAAAATGGGTTAGTGTGTCAATCAAAAAAACTGCCTGGTCAGCTTCCTGTGTTTGGCTGTGCACTCAAAGTGGACATCGCAATTAATATCAGTGCAACACCACTAATGCATGTGCGTGCATGTGTGTGTGTGCGTGCCCACGTGTGTGTGTGTGTGCGTAAGTGCGCGCTTCCCATCAAGATGCTGCTGAGAAGTCATGTTGTGAAAAAGTCCAGGCAGGGGAACAAAGGTGGGATTAGTGTAGGTGAGGTCAAACAGTGTGAGCTCATGATTGCTGCTGTGGGAAAGAAAGATGAACAGCACTCCATCTCTCTTTCTCTTTTTGTCTTCCTTTTGTCTCTGCACGGGACAGATGTGGCACTGGGCTGAGCTGTGGTTTGTTTGCAGGATTTAATATAAGTGCTTCAGTCCAGTTTGACACAAGCATCAGCACCAGAGAATAGTATATGTACTTTAACTTGATTTTCATTCATTTAATATTGTTTATTATTCAAATATCACTTTATTAGATATTTATAATTTTAAATACTTAAAGTAGCTGTAATCCACCATGAAAACACTTCAAACAAATCTTGTCCTTTCTGCAACATCTAATGAAATCTACAATACTAAATTATCACAGTTTTCTTTATTTGAAGTACCATTTATCTCAGTTAAGTTGGTTCCAGTGTAGCCTGACAGCTCCATGCTTTGTTTTTATTTTTTAATTATTTTCTACTTGTTGAAAATCCTCCACAAAACAAAGCAAACTGAATGAATGCAGGAACTGACAGTTATTGTTTACGCTCTGCATCTGTCAGGACTGAGACGCTCTCCTCCTCCTCCTCCTCTTCTTCTTCTGTTTGTGTTTCATGAAACCGGTAGCACGTCTGCTCAGTGAGGGAATCACTCGTTATTGTCTGTGTTATGCAGATGAATGCAGACGCGGTGTCACCGCAGCAGGTCTGAGCATCTGTGTGTGACTGCGAACATATCGGTGTGGGCTGATCTTTTTGGGGCTGCTAGGTGGCCAGTCAATCATCTTTACCGCGGGCCGGGCGTGTGCGCGTGTGTGGGCACGCTGTGAAACTCGACTTGATGTCCGTATGTGACAGGTGTTAATTATCAGTCTGTAGCGTCTCTGAGTCTGTTTGTGGCTCTCCAGCAGACAGACAGACGATGAACAATGGGTTGGCAGTGTGTTTGGGAGACACCAAGCAGGGTCCAAAATGATTTTTTTTGGCTCACCTGCAAAGGTGGCTGGTAGAAGATGTACAGGCCAGACGGCCAAAAATAATAGACTGATTTTTATTATTAAAGTTTGCTTTTATTACTATTAAGCATGTCATCTTGGTCTCATGTGAGATTCACAATCAGTATTATTGTAGTGTGCAGTAATAACAGTAACAACACTACCTGTATGCAGAAATTGGAATTGATAAATTTAGTGATATTTGCTTTTTAGTGCAGCCAAGAAGGATAATTTATTAAGGACTTTGAGTATATTACAATTATAGAGGAATTGACAATAAGTAAAATAGCAGTCACGTGTTCAGAGTAGTAATGATTTATATATTTAGCGTGTTCAGTTCCCTCTCAAAGTGATTTTCTTCCTTCTTCCTCCGATTTGAAGTCTGGCCTTCTGCTGCTGGATGGTGTCTGTGTGCCATAAGTCAGTGGCAGCGGAGGGTCATACTTCTTCTTTTATGCCTGCGTCCACACTACTCCACCACCGCTGACCCCAATTTAGTTTCATTTCAATCATTTGATGTTCTTTATGATCTTCATGATGTGATCCAGCAAGCAAAATGCTCGCCAAGTGAGTCTTAAGGGGTAAAAGGTTTTATCGACGTACATTGGTTGGTGTCTTCTGTCCAACATCTGAGCAGAATTAATTAATCCTTATTAGAAACAGTATTGTACAATGATCAGACACTGAGTCTGTTGCCAGTTTATTCGACTTTCCTTCAACATTAACGGACGTCCAGGATGTGTGTGTGTGTGTGGCAGCTGCTCTGGTTAACCGTCAGCAGAAATTCGTCTCTTCTTCTTTTTCTTCCTCAGTCTGTCGTTCCATCAGCGGAGGGATTAACGTGGTTTTGTATTTCCCGATGAATTCATCTACTGGGTTTTTAAGTATTTAAGCAGCGAGTTGGAGGATGAGAGTAATCTCAGGGAGACACTCACTCAATCCTCGGGGAGATACTACGTCTCCCCTCATTTTGGGCCCGTCAGTGGAGCGGACTGATAGCGGTGGGCAAAGAGGGGAGCTCAGACCAGAAGCAGGAGGAGGAGAAATATGGTGCATGTGACTGGAATTGAAGTGTGGAGTAGATAAACCCTTAAATAGTCTGAGTGTTTGTTTCAGTCTCACTTTTTGGGGGAGGATGAGGGGGGCTCAGATCAGGCTGATAGTGGGGAGGGGGGGGGGGGGGGGGGATTAGGAGGCATGAATGGGGATTAAAAATGCAACAGCCTGGCTGACATTTAATTTGGAAGTCATATTTTTCACGCGCTGGGAGAATATCATGTGTGGAAGGATTTTCACTGCCGTTATTAATGAAATGTTCAATTTTCACACTCATTTCATTCAGAGATACATTATTAAACGTGTTCTCTGCAATAGAGAAGGAGGAAATTAATAACTGTGACCTCCGATACGACGATGCCACGTTTTAAACTGATGATAGTAATGATCAGCTGAAGTACTTTCCTCCCTGGAAAGCCCAGCAGAGACCTAACTGATTTTTTTATTATCTAATGGGAGAAATGACTGACTACTAAACCATATATGGCATTATTTAGTATTATAATAGCAGAAAAATCTGCTAGGACCATCATCACACACCAAATAATTTAACAGTTAATTATGGATTATAGTTTGTGTTTGAGCTTCTGGTCAGCAGCTTCAATTAGCTTTCATTGGCTTTCATCTCATTATATAAGATCATGTGATTGATTAATGAGTAAACTTCACCCCAAAAACAAGTGAAAATACACTTTAATCCAGATATTGTATGGTTAATTCTTCCTGTTGTATAAGAGCTGAAACAGTCAATTGAAATTAATTGACAAAATATTAGCTTTTTTCCATAATCAATCAAAAGTTTATGGCTTTTTTTCCCCCTTTTTTTAAAGCAAAAACAAATAATTCAAATGCGAAGATTTGATGATTTCTTCTGTTTCAAATCATTATAAACTGAACATGTTTGACTCTTGGACTCTTGGTTGAATAAAATAAAACATTTGACATCATCGTGTATGTCCAGAAATTGTGTTTTTTCACACATTTCTGTCTTTTTATAGAACAAATGATGAATCAGTTAATCAAGAACATAATAAGCAGACTAATCATTAGTTGCCATCCCAATGTCCAACCACATTAGAGCTGCAACTAATGATTAACTTCCTTATTGATTCATCCGTTGATTATTTTCTCTGTTGTTGTGTTTATTCACTTCTTTTTGCATATTTGCTCGAATAATGTCTTAAACGAGTAGTCAGTTATTAAAGCAGATGAAACAGATTTCAGCTGTATTAGTCTCCACATATTAATTGTCAGTTTCTGTTGGCATGTTTGCAGTATTGAAATGTTGCCCTCAAATCAACCACTGCTGCTGTCTTATAGCCAAGTTGTTGTCCAAAAGTGCAACAAAAAATGTTATTATTAACCGTGAAATTCAAAATAATCTTTCGAAATGCCTTTTTTTCATATTTGTGCAGTCCTGCAGGTTTTTAATATGAGGATCCTGATTGGTCGTCTTTACAGCGTCAGCACCTTTGCAAAATTGCAAAATAGCTCAGAATTTGCAAATTTGCATGAGCTCATTCAAAAAAAACAGTTCAGCTTTAATGTCATGGTGAGTTTTCAGTGGTGCACACACCGTGAAAAACCTTTTTGAGTCCTCACAAGATCAGCTCAGCATTAAAAACACACCTGACATGGAAAAGGAAGTTGCTGCTAATCAGCACAAAATTTTTCCCTGCACACTCAGAGTGAAGTAGATGTAGCTTGAAGGTCACCTCTCTGAGGTCCGAGATTGAAAAAGTGTGTGTGTGTGTGTGTGCTTTCATGCTGATCGTGTAGTGTGGAGGTGAGAGCAAGCTGTTTGTCTCAGCAGTAAACTCCCCTCCGGTTTAATGATGTTGCTCTCTTCATCCATCTGAACCTCGACTCAATATTTTTCTGCCTCTCAGCACCTGAAACATTTTTTCTTCTTCACCTGCACTCCTCCTCTGGGTGTTTTCACCTGAACACAAGTCCAGGTTTTGAGCTGACACTGACTCCTCATCCCTTCCTTCACTCCTCAGTCTCTCTAATGACGGTGCAGCACATCTCATCTCATCTCAACTTTTTCACTCAGGTTTGTCCCACGTCGCACCCCGTCCGCCTCCGTCAGGACGTAAGCACGCATGCGGCAGAGAGACGTATAAATTGCGGGCACGCTCACGCTCCGCCTGGCATCAGCCATTGCTCCAGCGTGGCCGGATTTGCGTGCTCTCTCCTCATCTGTTCAGTAGGTGGGGTTGCCATGGAGACGTGGCATTCGCAGTGCTGCTGATGGGAGTGATCGGTCTGCATTGTACATACACACACACACACACACATGCGCTCATCGAGAGCTAAAAATAGAGGGCTGGCCCGAGCAGCCTCTCTCTCTGAATATTGATCCTTATCTAATGATGCCTCAGAGGAGAAATGAACGAGGGCAGAACATCTGAGAGCCGGATCAGATGAGAGAGGCCGGCTCTCGGTTTGGATATTGTGAGCGTTATGCTGATATATCTCTCTGCCTCCTCTGAGCTCGAGATGTTTTTAAAGTGCAAATTCTTTGAAGTGGATTCATCGTTTGAAAATGTGTCGTACCTCCCTGAAGGAGCCAGGTGTTTCTCCTGCAGGAGGTCACTCTCCTTCAGCAGCTGATTGAACTGGACCATTAACCTAATATGTTCATTAGGTGTAGAGACACTTGGTAAGATTAATGTGAGACTCTACAGTTAAATCGCTGCTCATTTGTATCCATCGCACACCTGGCTGCTTCGGGGTCGTTTGTTTTTGTTATCACTCCTGAATGAAGACGCAGACTTCAGTGACCGCAATCACCTTAACAGCGGGACAGTGGAGTCCTCTATACTGCACTCAGTCTGTCTCATGAATTTCAATTGAGATCAGTTTTGTTTTTTGGGGTTAGTTTCATACCTGTGGGAAAAAAAATAATGTGTTGCCAAGATTACATAAACACAACACACCTATTTTATCTTCTTGATCAGGTGAAGTTCTAGTACACGTGTTACTGTGGTTAGAATTAAACCAAAAGTCATAAAATCACATATTAACAATCACAAAGTCTGTGGTTTATCCTCTTTGCTTTCTCACAACAAACAAACCCCTCCAGAGTCCAATCAGAACTGAATTGAGTGCTCATGCTGGACTGCAAAGATGATCTGTAGGCCTCTGAACTCTCCACTACAGTCCCAGAAACCAACCTGTATTTCTAGACTGCAGTACCTCCTTGCTCCAGGTTGGCTGTATGTCAGTATGTGATCATCTGATGTTATTTGTGTAAGGATATACATAAACTGATGATTATTTTCTTGATTAATTGTCAAATCTATGAAAAAGCAAAAAGAAGTGGAAAAAGGTCCATCACAACTTTCCAAAAAACCCCAAAACATTTAATTTACTATCAAATATCATAAAAACAAGCAGCAAATTGTCATTATTCAGAATCCAGAACCAGCAAAGTTTGGGTGTTTTTTTTATTGAAAAATGAAAGAAATTATGAATTGATTTTTAAAATAGTTGCTGGTTAATTTCAGTGGACTAATCATCAATCAGCTAATCGTTGCAGCTGTAGATATGAATCGTGTAAGCTGCCGTTTTTCATGCTTTTGTTGGATTTGGTCTGAATGAAGCCTAAAAGATGAAATTACTGCTGCTGTGATAACTTTCCAGTGGTACAATCCTTCGTCATAATATCATAAAAGCAGTGTTTTAGCATTCGAAAAGACTTAAAACTAACAGATTTATGTCTATAAACAGACTTCCTTGTTTACATTACACTGTCCTCAAGCCCCCCCACCAGCTCAGCCCCTTGTATTGTTTTATGCAGGGATATTTTTAGTCTGAACGCCAACTCAAACCTATATAGTCAGAGGTATTCTGGTCATTGCAGCGGCCTGGAAGAAAGAAAAATAACTGGAAATTGAGATGACTTAAATTTGATGTTGGGATCCTGAAGAGTGCCAAATACTATGAAAGTAAAATTTCACTGGTTTGTGAAAAGAAATGGAAGAAAAAATCCATTACCAATAAAAAATAAAAAGCATAACAGAGGTTTAATGGTTCCTGAATGTCTTGGATCTCTGCAGCGGTTTTATTCATTCCACTTAAAATACACTCGCGTTAAACTTGTGAGGTGGCAGACGCTCCACATCACCAGGATGTGTCTAATTACATCTGCCAAGGTGCAAATGCGCTCAGCAAAGATTTAATTATACCTATCTCGCCCACTCGTTTTGTCTGCTGCACTCGCTCCTGCTTGTGTGACAGCTGAAATCATTAAACACGTCGAGAGGAGAGGAAGGGAGAGCCCAGCGTTTGGGACGCAGAGTTGGGAATAAAAGTGGGACGTCTTGGTAATGTTGAAAACATGAATTTCATTGTCATTAGCAGGGGATTGTGAATTGATGGGCTGCTTATCTCCCTATTGTCTCATGTGTGCGTATGCGTGCGTGTGTGTGTGCGTGTGTGTGCGTGCATGTGTGTGTGTGTGGAGAAGTAATTGGGGGACAGTGCAGAGAGCTGCCGAGGGTTAATGAAGTGCTGCATTAAGAGCAGTCTGGTAAATTGCTGTCAGGTCTTCTCGCTGTAAAAACAAAAGGATCAGCAAATCACTACACTGAAATGACTCTTAAAGGGATATTTCACTTGTTAGATTTTGGTAGTTTTGCCCTTGGTTCCTATTAGTATTACTGTTAATATCATATTAAGAAGTTAATCGCTGAGATCTGATACATTGTTAAAAAAAAAAAAAAATGGTTAAAAAAAGTCATACAGGGGAAAAAAACAACTGGACAGGTTGTAAATGAACTAAAGTATTATTTCAGGAGCATTTACATGATTTTATCTTCAAATAAAGAGGTTTAGATAATTAGGCTAAACTGTTGGATGATTTCTTTCTTACCTGTTACGTGTTTCTGGCCAGATGGAACCAATTTCTATCAATGTCACCGAGTTCCCACAACTTAGCAATTCAATTACTGATCACAATGATATCCTAAACTTTGAAATTAATAATTAATTGGAATAAATTGGAATTTTCCTTTAACTGTGACATAAAGTTTAGGTCAGAAGTGATATATCTTTTATATTATCAGCACATTTATATCTATTTTTCTCATTTAAAACACAACGTATAATTACATATTAAAACACTGACATTTGTGTCTCCTTTAGTGTGAATTTCAAAGAGCCGGAGGCGGTGCGAGCACTGACCTGCACCCTGCTGAAGGAGGACTTTGGTTTGACCATCGAGATCCCTCTGGAGCGCCTCATACCCACCGTCCCTCTGCGCCTCAACTACATCCACTGGGTGGAGGACCTCATTGACGGCCAGAAACAACCACGCCGAGGCATCGACATTGGTACTGCCACACAATGCTCTGCTCTCTTCTCAGTGCAGGTCGAAGATGCCACTAATGAATCGAGCTGAAATCACTCTTCATTGAGCTAAAGGATTTCCTGAAGAGTTCAGACTCCGCCACAGTGATTTCATCTGTAACTTCAATTTTATATATGATGAAGCTTAAAGTTGACTGATTACTCATCATTTCTGTGAGGACATCACATTATATCATCATAACATCTTCCAGATGTTTAGAATTTGATGTTAAATTTGGTCTTGATTTTTTTTTTTTTTTTTTTTACTGAATCCCATTTTAATTATTCCCTAGTCTCTAATCGTCTGATTTTGTTACAAAGCTGCAAAATCTAAGCCCATAAATTGGGTATTTGTTTGACATTTCACTCATTTCACAATCATGCTGTGTGTAACTGCACAACCTAAACACTTCAACATAAAAGAGCTCAGACAAATTATTTATTTGTGTGGAGATAAATGTGAATGCCACATGTCTCATGAGGAAGAAAAAAATTGTCAGTGATTTCAAGCAGCTGCTACACTGAGCTGAAAAAAAAAAATCCTCTTCTTGATCAAATTTCATGACTTTGCTCCAGAGAAAGACAGCCAGCGGCACAGAGCAGCACACTGAATACCACTTGGTGTTCCCAGTAGTTGCACATGAACCTAGTCATTCCCAGTGTTTCCAGTGTTCCAGTACTTGTTAGCCCAATTTTCATCCACATGTCACTGCTTGTTTGCTGCTCTGTCCATCAGAGGAAGGGCCGCCTGTCTTTGTGTGTTTGAGTCACTGATTGGTGACCCCCTAAACCGGTCTGTAAGCAGATTGAAGCTGTCTGCTCCAAGATGGATCACCACCGGGCGTTTCCACCACTAACGGGTGCCACCTCTGTGTGACTGAATAATGCAACTTTGGTCCTTGTTGGATGTGATTTATTCAGTAATAGCTGTTGGAAGTGACATTTATTGTGTGTTACGGCCCCCAAGTTAAAAATAATGCATTAGAAACACAGCGTCTCAGAATCATTCACTTTAAACAGCCTCACAGCATATTTCTTTGTTGTTCACTGAAGGTAAAAACCATTAATCATCATGAATACATGCATCATTTTTATGTTCCACATTGTGTGTTGTCGTTTTCCTCAGGCACAGGGGCGTCTTGTATCTACCCCCTGCTGGGAGCCACAATGAACGGCTGGTACTTTCTCGCCACAGAGGTTGATGACATCTGCTTTGACTACGCTACGAAAAACGTTGAGCAGAACAACCTGTCTGACCTCATTAAAGGTGAGCGCGGTCCAATAGTGTAAAGTTTGTGAAATTAGAGCGCTTCATTTAAACTGCAGTCTGAGAGTCTCGTGTTTGTCATCTCACCTCCTGCGCCTTAATGGCAACGCACACTGTGAGATAACAACTATCCTGCAGGTTGATTGCATGTCACACTGTGCGAGACTGTTCTCAATCTGTGTCTTTGTGACTTTACTAGATCTCAAACAATTAGGTGATAAAGTTAATTTACTGAAAAAACAATCAGCTACTATTTAGGATAATTGGATAATCACTTTTTAAGCACAAATACCAGACATAACTAAACACTCTCTGGTTCTCAGCTTGTAAATTATAAAAATGTTCCGCTTTTCGTGGCATCATATGATAGCAAAGTGAATGTTTTGGGATTTTTGACAGAAAGAGCAATTTGATATCAAATTGTGACAGGCGTTTTTTTTAGAAATTATTTTAATTTTAATATTATTATTAATTGGCATGTAATCAATAATAAAACTAACCTTTTGTTTCAGCTTGACTGTACAATGTCAGTTTTGAAGGAAGTCAGATAGTTGTTGATGTAAATGGCAAAAAATATTAAACGAGAGAAACGTCATCACTGTGGTAAGCGTGCTCAATGCATAATTTCATGCCATATTCTGAGTTAAAGTCACATAGTAAGAATTTGGTGTTTCACAGTTTGATCCAGCACATACTTTTGGACTGATGACCAAAGATTTCCCCACATTTTTCTCATGATTGTCAACTTTCGTATCGGACAACCTAAAGTCGTCCAGTTTATAGACGCACTTTAGACTTTGTTTTATTTATTTATTTATTTTATTTTCCATAAGAGCTGCCATGTTTACCTAAAACCTTGTCTCTCCCCAGTTGTCAAAGTTCCCCAGAAGACTTTACTGATGGACGCCTTGAAAGAAGAGACAGAGATCGTGTATGACTTCTGCATGTGCAACCCTCCTTTCTTTGCCAACCAGCTAGAAGCTAAGGTCAGTATTCTCCTGCCTTTTTAATATCCTGACACATTTTACTGGTGTCCTCGTTGAATCTTTACCGTTTGATGAATTCTTTGACTCATTGAGACTGAACACAACAACACCACAAAACAGTATTTGTTTACAAGATAGTAACAGGCCTCTAATAGGATTTTGTCTTAATCTCTGTCTGTCTTGCTGTTCTCTGCAGGGAGTCAACTCCAGGAACTCACGGAGACCTCCTCCCAGCTCAGTGAACACAGGCGGGGTGACGGAGATCATGGCGGAGGGTGGTGAACTGGAGTTTGTCAAGAGGATCATTCATGACAGCCTGCAGCTCAAGAAGCGCTTGCGGTGAGGAATAAAGCTTGACCTGCGCTTTTAAAATGAGTTTGCAAAACCAAACCAACCTTAAACATTTGAGGAATTTATCAAATTACTCCCCTACATGTTTATGCTCAGCAGCAGTGCAGTTATGGTATTTTTTTGAGAGGTTTAGATGAGAGCTCCCATGAAGAGAGGTGAAACGGGCAGATGGGTTGCTGAACATTGATGGAGCTGTCACCCAGTAGGTTTAATGGTTTTGGCACACAGTCACCCAGTGCTGTATCTGGGAGCCCACAGAGAGCAGCTGTGTTTGGGTGGGCGGGGGTGTCTCTAGCGGACGTCACTTTACCCTCCCCTGTTACCAGGGCTGTCACCGGGGCAGCAGAGTGAGACTCGGATAGAGGGAGCTGCAGAGTGGTGCTATTAAAACTAATTAGACATGCCACACCTGCTTGGCCTCCAACAGGGAGTGCTGTGTGTGTGTGTGTCTGTGTGTTTTTCTGTGTGTGTGTGTGTGTGTGTGTGTTTCTGTGTGTGTGTGTGTGTGTGTTAGCTAGCTTAATGCTTGATTAGAAAGACGAGCAGCCCTGAGAGGCGCTGATGTGAACACCGGCCTGCTCTCGTGTACAGAGGAGAGAAAAGCAAAAATGAGCCCGGTCTTCGTTTACAGGTTTGGCGTTCCGACCAAGCCAACCGGAGCCGGCTGTCACTCCCAAAAGCATGCTGGGACACCAGAGCCCCCAGGTGTCCATGGAAACACTGCCAGATTGGTCCTTGGAGACACGCACCCCCGCCTCACCCTCTTCCTGCCCCACCCCACCCTGCTCCTCTTTCCCTTTCTTCCACTGAAGTGTAATTACTGTCGGATAAGGGCGAGCCACCTTGGCTCCGACTAAAGCACACATCCAAATACCCAAAACCAGTTAGAATGAGCTAATGCTCCCCATTTGTCATGCCATTGATATGAAAATTGCCACCTCTGGTAATAAGGTTGTAATGCTGTGAATAGAGGAACATGAATATGATCCTGATCTTCACACAGCTGCACACTTTAGGATGTTTGAAGAAGCCTCTGGTAGAGGTGGGAAGCCGAGCTGTTTGGGTGTTCCTCCCCACTGTGCCGAAAAGTGGGAAACATCTGTGGATATTAGAGCTGCTCAATATTTCATTGTGTCGACTGAAGCTGACACTGCTCTCCCCGCCCCCTTCACCTCTCTGGGCATTTTTCCAAGTCGCCATCTTCGTACACTACGGCACCCTTCCTTAATCTGTCTACAGTTTTTAGGGACCGAGCCGAAAGGCAAGAGGGCGAAGACTCCAGAGGAGTCCTGCCCTTGCCTGGAGGCAAGGACCCTATTGAATTTGTACCGTTTTTTATTATTAGGGACCGAGCCGAAAGGCAAGAGGGCGAGGACTCCAGAGGAGTCCTGCCCTTGCCTGGAGGCAAGGACCCTATTGAATTTGTACCGTTTTTTATTCTTCTACCGCCTCTTTGCGCCTTAATTTGACCCCCTAAACCTGCTCCAAAACTCACCAAATTCGGAACGTACATCAGGTCTGGCGAAAAATTCGATAAAATGGAAAAACAAACAACGTCAAACTCTCTAGCGCCACCTAGAAACACTAAAACGGCCACTACGCCTGATAGGAATGTCGTAGAAAAATCAAACCAAAACTCAATTGTTTGTCTTATCAAGACCTACAAATCACGCGCTGACAACCCTGACCTAAATCCAACAGGAGGTGCACAATTTGCTGTTACATATGCGATTTTTGACGATTCTTGGCCTGCTACAAACGCTATCTTGTCCGAGGGCGTTCATCGTGGCGGCTTCAAACTTAAATAGCTGACTGAGCACACCCTGCTGCACAAACGATCTGAACAACTTTTCCATTACTCGTCCGGTTTGGATTTTAGAAGCCCTCAAAGGTCAAGTGCCCAAAAACCCTCGCCAAAACGCTCCCATAGACAATGAATTGGAGGAATGTCTCATGCCACTTTGACCCTAAATTTGACCACCTAAACATGCTCCAGGACAGACCAAATTCAACACGCACATCAGGTCTGGCCATAAATTTGATAAAATGGAAAAATTAACCCCAAAAGTGCCAAAATGGACTCTCTAGCGCCACCTAGAAACAGTAAAACGGCTGTAGCACCACCTAGAAACAATTAAAAACGGCCACTATGCCTGATAGGAATGTCGTAGAAAGATCAAACCAAAACTCAATTGTTTGTCTTATCAAGACCTACAAATCACGCGCTGACACCCCTGACCTAAATCCAACAGGAAGTGCACAGTTTGCCGTTACATGTGGGATCTTCGACGATTTTTCAGCCACCTAGAAACAGTAAAATGGCCACTACGCCTGATAGGAATGTCGTAGAAAGATCAAACCAAAACTCAATTGTTTGTCTTATCAAGACCTACAAATCACGCGCTGACACCCCTGACCTAAATCCAACAGGAAGTGCACAATTTGCCGTTACATGTGGGATTTTCGACGATTTTTCAGGCTTTTCAAAATATATATATTATTCCTGCATACTTTCAGTTACAGACTCCATTCAAACGTCGAAATGTAGCCACAAGTCTCATCTATAGATGTGTGTAATTTGGTCCGGTTATGTTTTACACTTTTTGATCTGCGGATACACATGTACACCCTGTTCCTCTCCCATTCAATCCCACATCTCCAGTCTGCCAATGCTCTGCAGTCGTTAACTATCATGGCAACGACTGTGTGTTGGCTGAGCCAGGTTCATTTGTGGTCTTAGTGTGCCACCCAGTGGAGAAAACTTGTCATGATACCTGATAAGGAAGTTTTCTGATTCTTGTTCAAGTTTATTGACTGTATTATTATGATTTTAGATATCTGTGCAGTCTGTCAACTATTTCACTGACATTGCTGTCAAAGTCTAGATCAAACACGAATTACATGAGCATGAACTACAAACATATCTACAGGTTTCACTGGAAATAAGTTCCTCTCCTGTTTGACTCATCAAAGTGGCAGTTCATTTCAGTTGCTCAGTCTAAATGTCTACACAGACAGAGAGAGAGAGTGTGTGTAACGTGTGTCTACTTATTGCAGTGTCCAATAAATGCCCGGGTCTGAATGCGTTTAAATGCACCCGACGGAAACCTTTCCGCTTCGCCACGGCCCGACGTGCGCAAGGGGGCGAGGTCCCGCCCAACGCTGCTCGCAGCTTTAATTTAATTATTCTCGCAAAACTTGGTTGCTTTCCATTGTGAAAGTATAATATATATTTAAAAAAAGAAATGTTATGTTAATTGTAGTATTATAAAATTTTGAATTAAACCCCATTTCTGATACTACTGTACTCATGGTTGGTATTTTTAATTTATATATATTTACATTCAGTAATTATCTATTTACATGAAAGTTCTCATTATTAATGGGAGAGTCCATCATTCCTGTGTGGGGGATTCACAGGAAACAATCCAGCGTTGTTTTTCCCCATTATATCTAATTGATATCAGCGTCACTGTTTACTGTTCACTCTAGTTACATTATACCAGAGCTGTATTAAGTTCCAGCAAATGCAAACCACATGCTTCCTGTTGCTACTCACATCAAAAGCATTCAATTACTACTTCTTGCGCAGCAGTCAGAGAAAACGTGGTGTATTTGTCTCCACGGTTAACGCTGTGTACAATCACAGCGTTACAATTCAGTAAAAATCACTGAAAAAATGTGATCAATGTCGTCATTTTCGGCACTTTACATCAGTGGATCATTCTTAGTTTTTGCAAAGGTAGTAATGAAACAAGCAGTCACAGTGAGCTGTTAAATGAGCTGCAGCAAGGTAAACAAACTTACTGTGTCCCTCTGTTGTATGGATATCAAATTATGATGGCAATTATTGACTGACGACTTTTTTGAAATGATTCACGTTTGTTTTAAAAGCACCTTTTTAAGACCCAAGTAAGATGCAATTTCTGTGTTGCTTGTGAGACAAAATCTAGGGCTAAAAAAGTCACTGAATGACTAGTGGCTGCCTGTAAGGCTGTGATCACACCGCTGAAAGTGACTCAGTTGATAAATCAACATTTTGATCAACTTAGAGCTCCTATAATCTCGATTTTAGCAGCTGGATGATCAGAAGGACTGTTCAGAGAGATTTAAGTGAGTAAATCAAACTGGCCTGTGATCAGTGGAAAGTACACCTGTGAACATTTTATGATAAGATTTTTTTTTAAAGCGTGGCGGGTCGAAACCAGGTGTTTAACTCTATGGTATATCTAATCAACACTGAACAGACAAATTATGTAAAAATTAGAGTTTCCCTGTAGGCTGACTCCTGATGTGTTTATCCTGCCTCCATTCTCCTGGTCTAGACTCTTACTGCTTATTGATCAAAACCAACCTCATCCCTTTATTGCACAGCAGAGATTATTGATCAAGCCTCCACCAACGAGACCACTTCAAACCAGCTTTTTCTCTGCTGTGGACTCTACACACCCGGATGTTTTTTTGGCTTTACTGTTTCACTTTGTGTTTGTGTTGCTCCCTAAAGCCCACCTCAGCTCGTTTGATCTCTGCTTGCTGGTTCACTCCCGGGCAGCCGGCTGCTAACTCAGTCACACACAGCTGGTTAACGTGCTTCCTTCTTTCTGCAGGTGGTACAGCTGCATGTTGGGGAAGAAATGCAGCCTGACACCTTTGAAAGAGGAGCTGAGGAAGCAAGGGGTGAGTAGACCGTCAGACTCAGAATAAAGGCGAATACACAAATACATCGACTGCGATCAATAAGTATTACAAAGCAGCCCTGATTTTTGATCTCAATTTGATCATGCAGGAACACGCCCCTTTGTGAAAGGTGTGATAATGGCTCGTTAAAATAATCTGAGCCTACCATCTCAAACCGGCTCTTGATTTTAGAGGGCGTCACTGTCAGGGGAGCCACAACGGATCAGCTCTTTCTAATATGCCAGCTAAGCAGCATCACGAACGAGCCATGAATGAGCTGATTTCTGTTAGCGGTGCATGACTGGATCACACGGCACTGTCTCGCTAACATCCATTAGCATCATTAGCTTGACTAATAGTCCAGCACATGACTCCTGACTGCTGCAGGCCTCTGGTCCTGTGCCAGCCACATCCCTCACATGCTCGAAATAAATAAATAGACTCTGGTCCCCTGATCACTCCTCCTGCACCTGGTGTCCCTCAAACCTCCTCCAGAGGTTTTAGGATGCTGTCGCTGCTCATCAGCATGAGTGCAGCCTTGGCTAACGTCCAGGGAGAAAGAGTGTAAAAAGAAACCTGGCCTAGTTAATATGTTAATGCTTTTTATTTTTTTTTGCAGTGCCTTCTCGTCTCTCTTTGTGTGTTTAATTTAGCAAATGTGAATGTTTGTTACTCGTAACAAGCTGGCTGACCTCTGACCTCTTATCTTAGGGAACCCCTCCCCCACCCCCCCATTCCTATTTACTGAAGCAGTCCTGAGAGACTGTTGAAGTGCTCTGTTTGCACGAAGGTTTTCACACCCTATTTGTGTCTTTTTCACATCATAGATCCCAACTTGTCTTTTCTCACTCACGATTAGAGATGTGTAGAAGTCACTGAAAGTCACACAGGGAGACATTTTTACATCTGATACATCACCAAACCTGCAGACTGAGCATGTCCAGTATGCGTTGCGTCACACTGTCAAACTGTCAGGCTGAGTGCTACTAGGATGAAGCTTCAGAGTCAATTCCTGATCTGTTGAAAACTATTTGGTTATGTGGAACAGTTTTACATTTTATCACACGCACTGTTCACGTCATATCTTGAAACTCTGCCTCACTCAACTGTTTAGTTCAGTGGCTACAGCTGCTAAACTTGACCCTTAACGGACAGTTTTATGTTGTTTTTATCAATTTGTTTTATTTTATGGGAATTTATTTCCTGTGTTTTTTAACCACCATTAGCCAGTTAGGATAGGACCCACTGAGATTACTATCTTTTTTTTTTTTTTATAGATGAACAAATTGAACCTCTTTCACCAGCAGATATTATAAAGTTACAAGCTAAATTTAAGCTAATTTGCCTCAAAGGGCTTCGCAGTCTATACAGAAATACATCCTATGTATCCTTATACCCTTAATTTGAATAAGAAATAAACTCCCCAAATCAAACTTTAACATGGAGAAAGTGAAAGAAACCTCATGAATAGCAACAGAGCAACGGATCCCTCTTCCAGGACAGACAGTCAGATGTTGTTTATACAGAGTAGACCAAGACAGGATGACATAATTTTAGATAAATTGACTATTTTGATTTCTCTCAGGTGCCCAAAGTGACCCACACAGAGTTCTATCAGGGACGCACCATGCGGTGGGCGCTAGCCTGGAGTTTCTATGATGACGTCATTGTTCCGGTAAGTGCTCTAGTCCTCGGACCACCTTTAGGCTCAGTGGATCATTTTGTGGTCATCCTCCATCATCTGTTTCATCACCACGTGCTGATGGATGTTTCCAAAACCCTAGATCCCCCCTTCCTCAGTAATGCACCACCTCAGTCCTGCCCCCCCCCCCCCCAAATCCAGACTGCATCCCCTCTCCCTCCCGCCCCTGTTCCATTAGACATTAGACGCACTTATTATTTTCTCTGGGGAGATGTTTATGTGATTTTAACATGTCGTAGCCTGGCAACAGTTGCCAAGGCAGGAACGTAAATGTGCACATACACTGAGCCATTGTTTTGTCTGGACAGAGAGCATATTGGAGATATACAAAGCAGAGAGAGTGAACAAGCCAAAACATTGGATGGAAGGATTTTATCAATCTAAAAAGGGAAGTGAAAGGGTATTAAAGTGTACTAATGCCAATGCAAAATGTCAAAATTAAGGTGTACAGCAGTGATTTTTACGCCTGCAACTATTGATTATAACTGGAATAATTGATCAGTTTTTCAATGGAATGTAAGCAAATGGGGAGAAACATCAAACCCCAAGGTGATGTCTGCAAATATCTTGTTTTGTCCACAACCCAAATATATTCAGTTTTCTGTCAAAGGAGACTAAAGAAACAAGAAAGTATTCACATTTGAGAAGCTGGAATCAGAGAAAAAACGGATTAATGCAAAACGAAGTAATGATCATGATGATGATGAAGAAAATGCATCAGTGGTGAACATCCAACTTTGACCTTTAAAAGCGGAGTTGTACACATCAAACCTTTCTTTCCCATCATTCTTCCATCTGCTCCCAGCAGGTGAAGCAGTGTTGGCACCCCACCATATACACATTTACTTTAATCAGAACGCATGTGGCCTCCCTCTCTGCCAAAATTGTCAAGGCTGTTGGGAGCAGCCAGCAGTATCACCTACTGTAGGGGTTTGACGATACACTTAATTCACGAGACGAGACACGATATTGGGTTCACAAGATTGAGATGAGACGAGAATTTAACACTATTTTTAAGAAAACTTCAATGAGGAAATATGACTGGTCTGTCATTTGAAAGTCACCAAATGCAAAATAATGCAGGTACCTTTTGAAATGTTTTAACTAATCATCTTGTAATGAATGAATACTTTCTAAGTATGAATTATCATATGCAGTATGCAATATGCAGGCATTGTAAAAGGTTTCCCGATATAGATAGATATTTTATAGATAGATAATTTTGGTATTTATGAAAAAAATAACAACCATAAATACCCAAATATATGCAATCACAAATACCAAAACGTGAATTATAAAGAACTATTTTGTCCACGAAGTCTATTTTTTTTATTGATTTATGGTAACACACTTACATGTGATTGACATAGACATTGCTTACAATATTTACTTAGTCCATGGACCAAGACCAGATATCGGTACCATCTGAGTTTGCAAAACTTTACCTATACTAAATTGTTTATACAGTCGATATAAGTAAATTCATATATTATAGCCTTTCCACACCAGTAGCTTTTCATATTTATTTCACCTCCTTTTAAGTGTCTCTTTATTGGGACCTATGAATCGTTCTTAGTCTGGTCCCTCACCTGAGACCAACACAGCTCCCAGGATCACAGGGACACGCAAACCCCTCCACCACGATAAGGTGACGATTCTCGGAGGGGTGAAATTTGGATTGAATTTTGGATTGGATTTTGGATTGGATTTTGGATTGGATTTTGGATTGGATTTTGGATTGGATTAGATTTTGGATTGAATTTTGGATTGGATTTTGGTTTGGATTTTGGATTGGATTGGATTTTGGATCGTATTTTGGATTGTATTTTGGATCGTATTTTGGATTGGAATTGAATTTTGGATTGGATTTTTGATTGGATTTTGGATCGTATTTTGGATCGTATTTTGGATTTTGGATTGGATTTTGGATTGGATTTTGGATTGGATTTTGGATTGGATTTTGGATTGGATTTTGGATTGGATTTTGGATTGGATTTTGGATTGTATTTTGGATTGTATTTTGGATTAGATTTTGGATTGTATTAGATTTTGGATTGAATTTTGGATTGGATTTTGGTTTGGATTTTGGATTGGATCGTATTTTGGATTGTATTTTGGATTGTATTTTGGATTGTATTTTGGATTGTATTTTGGATTGTATTTTGGATTGGATTGTATTTTGGATCGTATTTTGGATTGGAATTGAATTTTGGATTGGATTTTGGATTGGATTTTGGATTGGATTTTGGATCGTATTTTGGATTTTGGATTGTATTTTGGATTGTATTTTGGATTGTATTTTGGATTGTATTTTGGATTAGATTTTGGATTGTATTAGATTTTGGATTGAATTTTTGGATTGGATTTTGGTTTGGATTTTGGATTGGATTGGATTTTGGATCGTATTTTGGATTGGATTTTGGATTGGATTGTATTTTGGATCGTATTTTGGATTGGAATTGAATTTTGGATTGGATTTTGGATTGGATTTTGGATCGGATTTTGGATTTTGGATTGGATTGAATTTTGGATTGTAAAATTTAAAACCCTTTTTGGAAAGTTTACAATCCGAAACAAGTGTTAGACCTTGCTGACTGGTAGCTTTTTAGTGGTTGTCCCCTCTTAAAGTATGGACTGCTGTCGTTTTATAATCCAAAATGCAATCCAAAAGTTTTACAAAAAAGTTTAAAGTTAGGTTTTACCATCAAAAATTAAATCCAAAAGTTTTACAAAAGAGTTTAAAGTCAAGTTTTGCAATCCAAAATTCAATCCCAAGGTTTTACAAAAGAGTTTAAAGTTCAGTTTTACAATCCAAAAGTATTACAAAAAAGATTAAAGTTAAATATTACAATCCAAAATTCAATAAAAACTTTCTTGGTTTTAACGACAGCAGTCCATACTTTAAGAGGGGATACCTACTGAAAAGCTACATTAAAACATAGGGATATAGATCAACACGCACGTGTTTGTTGGATGGTTGAAAATTAAGTTGTACTGAGGGTTGAGTCTGGTTTGGGTCTTGTTTTGTGTGAAGCTCAATAGAGGAGGGTTGAACTCTGTTGGGGTAGCTGAGCGTATCTGAGCTTATCATGACTCAGTAGGAGGGTGTTGTGGCGTGTAAGGACTTCACAATATTTGGAACTGACGTCACTGTGCCTCCTTCCTAGAGCAGTGTAATTCTGTTGCAGTTCGTTAAGAGCCGTTTTGCTCTCCTCCAGGGCAGTTTTCTGCTGTTCGCACTGGCATTTGTCATGGAGTTGTTTGAACTGGTACCTTGCCTCTGCCCGCTGTTGTTCCTGAAGCCTAGTGTTGCAGTCTTCAGCTTTCTGGAGAGCCACAGCCAATTTCTCCCGTTCCTCCATTATTTGTATTTGCTTTGTCAAAGCTTCCTTGAGCTCGACGCGGTGCTTGTCACAGGTGGCCTGTTCCTTCTGGAGAGTAGCGGCAATTTCATCGACTCTCTTCTGCAACTTGGAGCTTTTTCTCTTCTCTCGCAGCATGGAGTCCTCAAGCCCTTTCTCTCTGATCTCATCCTTCGACTGACGCGCTTTGAGCTCATAAACTGTGCTCTGGAGCTTAACTATGGCTTCTTGATTGTTAGCGATGATTTGATTTTTTTTGGACACCAGTTCATCATATTGGTCAGAAAAAGAGCAGTTTTGAGACTTAACTCTGTCATATTCTTTCTCCATAGTCCTGTATTTAGCCCTGACATTAGCATTCTCTATCCACAGTGTCTGCATGTCATACGTCATGTGGCCTGAGGGTGTACATGCTCCTCTCAGTTGATTATTGAGGAACAGTGGAGGGTTGTCTTCAGCCTGCTGCTGTGAAAGTGTCTGCTCAAAGCGCTTCTTCTCCTGTTCAAGGGAAGACTTCAAATACTTTTCAGCCAATAGACTGTTTTCCAAAGCTGAATTCTTCTCCTTGAGCTCTGCCTTTAGAATCTGTAGCTCTTTCAACAGCTTCTTGAACTGCACCTTTTCTGTTCCTTTTCTGTTCTCTTCCTGAAGCTGATTCCTGAGCGTATTCTCTTTTAGTGCAGCCTGAAGTTCACCCTGCAGCTTTGTGTTCTCAGAAGCCAGTTGTCTTTTTTCTTGAGTCAGACTCTGCTGCTGGGAGACAGCATGATCACACTCCCTCTGAAGTTTAGAGATCATTGACCGGTCCTCCATAAGGTCTGATTCCAACTGGTCTACTTTTTGTCGCATCGAGTAAACACTGTTGTCCTTGGCTTCAGTAGTGCCTCGAAGATGCTGAATATTAAGGTACAAGGATTGAATTTCACTGTCTTTGTTCAGCCTTTCATCGTTCATCTCGACGAGGCGTTCCTCAAGTGCCTTAATTTTGACACAAAGCTCCTTCTCACGTTTGTCATTTTCTTTGTCAGACTGAAGAGAGGACACCTCCAAATTATGCTTGAGCTCCTCAAGCTTTTCAATCAAGGTGTTGTCTTCCTTGCGATAAGCCACCATCTTTTCCACTTTTCCTTTCAATTTTTTGTTGCTGTCCTGGTGTTGTTTTAGTGACTTTGAAAGATCAGCAGTTTGTGTCTTTAGGTGCTCAATTTCACTACAAAGACGGGCTTTTTCAGCTTCATCCTTCTTTGGAGCCTCTTCAAGAGCATAATTGAAGCGCTTCTTCTCCTGTTCAAGGGAAGACTTCAAATGCTTTTCAGCCAATAGACTGTTTTCCAAAGCTGAATTCTTCTCCTTGAGCTCTGCCTTTATCATCTCCAGCTCTTTCAGCACCTTCTTGAACTGCACCTTTTCTGTTACAATGGCCTCATTAGTCCTACTGTAATCATCTTTGGCATCCTGAAGCTGTTTTACAAGAATATTATTCTCATTTAGTGCAGCCTTAAGATCACCCTGCAGCTTTGTGTTTTCAGAAGCCAGTTGTCTTTTTTCTTGGGTCAGACTCTGCTGCTGGGAGACCGCATCATCACACTCCCTCTGAAGTTTAGAGAGCATTGACCGGTCCCCCTTAAGGTCTAATTCCAACTGGTCTACTTTTTGTTGCATTGAGTAAACACTGTTGTCCTTGGTTTCAGTATTGCGTTCCTCAAGTGCCTTAATTTTGACACAAAGCTCCTTCTCACGTTTGTCATTTTCTTTTTTACACTGAAGAGAGGACACCTCCAAATTATACTTGAGCTCCTCAAGCTTTTCAATCAGTGTCTTGTCCTCCTTGCGATTAACCACCATCTTTTTCACTTTTCCTTTCAGTGTTTTGTTGCTGTCCTCTTGTTGTCTTAGTGACTTTGAAAGATAAGAAGTTTGTGTCTTTAGCTGTTCAATTTCACTACAAAGACGAGCTTTTTCCGCATCCTCCTTCTGTAGAGCTTCTTCAAAGGCATTATTTGCTTTTTGCTCTTGTTTCAGATGTTCTTTTACCTGCTCTAAGGCGCTCTTAAGGGCAGCATTTTCTTTTTGCTCCTGCTCCAGACATTCTTTCATTTGGGTATTTACTATGTGCTCTTTATCTAGGGCCTCCTCAATAGCTGCTCTTGCGGTTTGCTCCTGATCCGCAATGTCTTTAGCTTTTCCGTCCTCTTCCAGATCAATTGTTGAATTGTGTCCCTGAAGCCAATCATGTTTTTCTGATTCCTCACTGAAGGAAGAATAGGAGGATTTTTCTTTTTCAGAAGCAATGGACTTTTCCTCAACATCCTCAGCAACCTCCTCCTTATCATCTTCCTCTTCATAGTGGAAATGTTCCACCAACGTCTCTTCCTCAACATTGTTTGTGAGGTCCTGAAATTCCAACAATTTTATTTCATTGTCCTCCACTATTTCTTCCTCCACTATCTCTTCCTCCACTATCTCTTCCTCCACTGTCTCTTCCTTAATCTCCCCCTTAATCTCTTCACTATCCTCGTCATCCCCAGTGTCTGTTTGGATCCACGGAGAGCCCAGGGCCTCTTTAATTTCCTCTGCAAACTTAGAAAATGTCTTTCTTCCATTACTTTTCTTTGTGAGGTCTTCAAATACCTCCAAATTCACCTCCTCAATCTCCTCCTCGTGGTAATCCTTCGTTTCTTTTGGGATTAACAAATGATCCCAGTTCTGCATAGTAACAGGTCTTTTCTTTCTTTTAGAGTGATGGAAGGATGGCATATAACCATTTGTACCTCTATCTAGCGGGGGGGGTAAAAGCTGGCCTCTGCATTTGTTCATTTTCTTACCATGAAGAAATGATGGCACCTTACTGGTAACTTTGCTTCTATGTAGCTGGAATACAACCTGGCTATTTACAACGCTGTACAGTGGCTGCACCTACAGATATGGAATGTTCTAAAAATGTGCAAATGACCTCATAAAGGCACCTTTGATCTGTGTGACATCATAATTCCGATTATATTGTTCATGACATCATGATTCTGATGACATCATAATTCTGATTATATCGTTCATGACATCATGATTCTGATGACATCATATTCCGCATTCCACCCCAAGTGTATTTAATATTAATAATAACAGTAATAATACATTTTATTATTTGTATTAATCTTTCTCACAAAGACTTTCTAAAGCAACAAACAATTGACAATTGCTTAACAGTCGGTGTGAATCTACAGTAAGTAAAGTCACCAAGTCTTAACATCAGGATGGTGTGGCTTGTAAATTCATACTAAAAGATAGGGTTGAAGAACAAATAAATAAATGAATAAATAATTAATTGATTAATATTGAAAGTAAAAGCATGTCTTGTAAAACTTCAAACTTTTTGTAAAAGGTTTGGATTGAGTTTTGGATTGTATAACGTTACTAAACATTTATGTAAAACCTTTGGTTGTATGAAAAAAAGGTTTTAATTGATTAATATTAAAACTAAAACATGTCTTGCCAGCTTATAAATATCAGTCAATAAATGTGAATATTTTGGTTTTTTTTTGTTTTTTCCCTAATTTTCTGTGGTAATAAACTCAATATATTTAGGTTAAGTTGCATCTTGTGCTTTGGTAAACAATGATTGAGACTTTATAGACCGTATGACTAATTAATTAATCAAGAATGCAGCTCTAGAATCAACAATATCTTTTTTGTTCCCTCATAATATGGGTTGTTTCTCCCAATGTGTGCAATTCAGGACAGACAGAATTTCCAGTATTCAGATGTTCTAAAATTTGTAGAAAGGACTATTCCCCAAAACGTCTTATGACAGTGCACTTCCACAGCAAATGCTTTTTAAAAACCTGTTTTAGTTTTGCATTTAACACACTTCTCAGGTGAGAACCGTGTTATTTTGTTTATTTTTTCTGGGGTAAAGTCAGTTTAATATTTTAAATTACCGTTAAAAACTGGTAAACAGCAGCGTCAAGTAGGGGTGCAACGATTAAAGTAGGGGTGCAACGATTAGTCAAAAAAAAATCGATGACAAAATGAGTTACTGACTGAATTTAATCATCGATAATTGTCGGTTATGTCATCATGTGTGCTTTGCGGAGCGGTGAACTCCAGTAGTAACAAACAAAAGCAGCTGACCAACACACACTGCAGCATTAGACAACTTAAACCAACTCTGAGGTGAAGCAAATAACTCAATTTTTATTTTATTTTTTTGCATAAATTGGTCCTCAAAGATTTTCTCCAAGGTTGGCAGATCTGGTGTAGATTAAAGTAATCACAGAGAGAACAAGGAATAATGTTACCCCAAAACAGACAATAAACAAATATAAGAAGGTAGGTGGCAGATGTGAGAGCGGTTGTGTGATGAAGACTGTGCTGTTTGTGTCTTGTTGGCTTCTGTTTTGGCCTTTTCCACATAAAACCAGTTGAGCAGAAAAATTGGCCTACATTTTCTCTTGCAACCCTCCTCCTCCTCCTCCTTGACTTTCACGCAGATCCATCGTCATTTACTCTCGGGAGCTGCTCGGCAGTATTACCAGACAGACCCCTCGAACACGTGTGTTTGCTGTGTGTGTGTGCACATGTGATTACACGACAGAAGTTTCTGCATGTGTAAGTCCTTGCATGGTTGACCTGCTAATTGTGCCTGCATAGATGTTCCTATAGACCTATGGTATGTATGCATGTGCAGGGGGTTGCTCATTAATGTTACATATAGACTTTAACATATGTGACATGTATGCAACTGTGACCTACTTCACCACCTTATAACCAGGTCAGCCTCCAGACTACTGTTACTGCAACCACGTAATCTTTCTCTTCCCAGACTAAACTCTCTTGTGAGTTTTAGGTTCATACTGGGATGTGGATGAGACAGTTTGGTTAGCAACTAGACGGAGAATTCATCTGAGGTCCGACCTGGACTATCACAACAAAGAACAATGTATTTTCTCAGTATTTTCTCAAAGGACCTTTTTCAGCACCTTCTTCCTGTGTTTATTTTCTTGTTTCTGCACATCCGACCAATAAGTCCTATGAACGTTCTCACCTGGCCTGTAGCGATGCATTTTGGTTCCCTTAATTTTTTTCTGTGTGAAAAGAAACTGAACCAGGTGTAAAATGCATTTTATGCAAGTTTACCAGCTGTAGTTTTGAAAACACCCATAAGGAGAATTGCTGCTCAGACTACAACACATCAACAACAACAATTTACATCAAAACATCTGGATTCACATGGTTGACTTAAATCTCACCCAGGAAGTAGAATAGATCAAAAAAATAGTTTCTAGAGGGCTCAGACATCAAAATACATTCAAATATACAGCTATTCCATATTTAAACTACTAAGTCACTTCTTCTCCATCTACCTTTCACTCTAACACTCAACAGTTAAAGAAAATATCAATACATTTCCTGAAAAATCCTCAGCAGCTCATTTGTTTGGTTCAGTATATCTCGTAATGTCTTTTACAGGCTTTAGTTCAGTGCAGCTCCAGAAAACATGAGCATGATTAGCCTCCAGGTCCTCACAGGGACTCCAACGTGAGTCTGCTGTCTGCTTTTGGTCAGAGGTGTTAGTATGAAGAAAATCAACAATGTACTTTCATTTTAACGGTGGAATAATTTGACCTTTTTAGGGTAATTTTTATAGCAGTTTGTCATTGTCAGAGAGAGAAATGCAGAGGATGTAGCATTGTTGAGAAAAGCAAAAGGCAGATAAAGAAAACGTACAGACAAAAGGATGAAGACAGTGGAGACATTCAGACTGCCAGGCTTTATTTGAGCCCTGAGGCTTCCTGATGTTGATCATACAGGCCGCTGGCAGGAGGGGGTTCAGAAAGGTCCAGGGTTCAGGGTCTATGAGGTTTGGGACTTGACAAAAAGGAAAATGGGGGTTGGAAGGAGAGAGATGATCAGAGTACGATTTACAGTGTTTGCCTGAAGGTGAAATCAACATTTTGTTTCTCGTGTGTGTGTGTGTGTGTGTGTGTGTGTGTGTGTGTGTGTGTGTGTGTGTGTGTGTGTGTGTGTGTGTGTGTGTGTGTGTGTGTGTGTGTGTGTGTGTGTGTGTGTGTGTGTGTGTGTGTCTGTGTCTGTGTGTGTGTGTCTGTGTGTGTGTGTCTGTGTGTGTGTGTCTGTGTGTGTGTGTCTGTGTGTGTGTGTGCGCGCGTACTCAGGAGGTCGAGATGGATGATTGGATGACATTATATCTGGAGAGAGAAATGATTCCTATTGGACTAGAAAGCTTTTACTGTGCCTCGTTTTCAAAATTGGGCCAGACTCTTATTGTGAGGTTATCATTTACCCATGTCTCGTGCATATGTGTGTGTGTGTGCGTTTGTGTATGAGCATGAGGTGAGAGTGGGTAAGTGGGATTAATAATGGAGTGAAAGAGCAGCAGAGTGAGAAGAGGATGTGATTCAGTGAAGAGGTGTGTATGCAACTGTACACATGTGGGTTTCATACTCTTTGTCTTTGTGTGTGTGTGTGTGAATGAATCTATGTCAAGGATGCCGTGTAAACAGTCAGGTTTCGGCTTGATGGATTTTTATTGATTTTCTTTCCTTGGTACAATGAGCTGGGGGGCTTACAGAGCGCGGAGAGAAAGGGGGGCGACGTCTGTGAGAAACAATAAGAAATAAAAGAGGAAGCTCTAACAAGCAGTCAGACAAGGCAGCGTCCATTATCAACCCATTAATTAAATATGTCCACCTCTCATAAACGTGCATCTACATGGACAATCATTTCAACTAAAAATCAATAGATGATCAACACTAAAAAAAGCTCTCAGACAGTGAACATAAAGAGTTTTTTCAATGGAGAAGCAAACACAGGAAAGATGTGTTCATTTATTTATTAAACTTTATTTCAGGTTAGTCTTTTACTTATCTGGTTTATTAAAGGAGAAGAAAATGAATATACTGTAAGAGGAATGTTCTGGATTACAGACTACAATAAAAGTCCTCAGATGCACTGAAGTAAATGAGTATTCAAAACTTGACTCTCAGATCAGTAGCAGAGTGTGAAGGTCACAGTCTGCTCCTTCACTCTGCTGTTTGTAGGTCAGTCGGCCATGCTGTCTGCTCCGTCACAGTACTGCTGCAGACCCCCGCCGTCTCCCCACTCTCACTCAGCCTGCAGTGAGTTGCGGGTACAGCTTTGACATATTGGCCGCAGCGGACGCGTAGGGGGCGATCACTGCAGAGCGTCTGTTGTATGGAGATACGGTCGGATAATGACCTCCACCGCCATTACAGCGTGGCATTACAGGGGATTAGAAATAAGAAACAGCGTTGACATTCACTGCAGGTTCAGGTGGAGCTTGTGTGGTTTGAGCTCCCTCTTGTGGTTTGTAACGACGCTCCTTCTTCTGTTGGTATGTCCTCACTCTATCCAGGCATTCATGTCACTTTTTGGAGTATCGATGCCTCTTTTTAAATCTGAGAAACAATTAAATTGCCAAAAGACAATTCACTTTAAATGTATCAAAGAAGAAGTACTGACATTAATTATATATTCACTTTAAGAATTTAAGAGAGAAATTGTTTATTTGCTGTTATTTGTGAAACACTAAAGCTCTCTTGCTGACGGATGTAAGATTCAGGAATATTCCCTCATTCATCTACTCTCTTTTATTACCTGTTTTAATACGTGGTAATAATGTCATGGGGAATTATATATTGTTGACACAGTAAATCTTAAGTGATTCAAAAATAGGAAAATAATAGGAAATAATAGTTAACAGCCAAGTGATGAACAGCGGAGAGTTCACAGAAAGAGTTGGTTTACACGTCACGACTGATTATATATAATTGGTGCAAATGTTACTGGCAGGCATGATGTCAGTGTGGTTGACTCAATTTAAAAATGAGACTCTGGTGTCAGTCAGATGCACATTAATGACAGGAGTAAACAGGGCCATAGGTATTCTGCCTGTCTGGTATTTATAGTCTGTAGTATGGTGTCTGGCGCCCTCTACAGCATCTTTTCAGTTGTACAGTCTTTTGGACAACTTCCTCTGTAGACAGGAAACAGGAACTGAAAGCATAAATAGGCCAGAGGAGGCTGGATTCCAGCCCAACCATTGCTCAGCAACCCAATCTGCAGCCATCCTGTCGTTGTGCCGCAGAAAGCTTTGCCTGTAAGTTTAAATCAATCAATAAGCAGTTCAACAACATGCATTCATGACACTTTTGTAAATTGTGTACTTTAAAAGTAACTTTTGAGGCTATTGTATGCATGCTAGCATTTAACTGAGTCATGTTGGTTTCTGCAGTGATTAGCTGCTGATGTTTAGCATTTAGCCTTCATCCTTGCAAGTGCTGTGTTCATGTAGCTGTTTAATTAGCATTCATTTGGTATTGAGCCTTTTACTGATTGTTGTTACATAAGATTTAGAGAGCTGACATGCTTGTGCACTTTGGATCTTACCTCTGCATAGCCAACATTACAGTAATTATGTTGTATTCTGTGATTTCAGTCTCCACCCTTTCTTACATCCTAATGCACCTTGAGTCTGCATTGACATATTTAGAGCTTGAATTTTGGAGCAGCATCCTGACTCTCATGTCTATGAATGGACTTTGGCTAGCTGTCTAATTGTGGCTGCTACGCCTCAAGGAGGACAGTATAGTGAAAAGACAATAGACCAGAGGGTGACACAGCAGCAGATAAAGTGTAGTGCATCTGAGACGGCGTAATGGAAAGGTGCAAGGATGACAACGTTTCAGTATCCAGCCTGAGGAGTGGCTGTCCAGCCACATCATTGGCAGATGCTGCTGCAATAGCTCGGGCCAGGGCAGAAGCAGCACGGGCTCGTGCAGCATTTTCTGAGAAAGAGATGAGACTAAAAATTGAACGAGCAGAGACTGAAGCAAAGTTGCATTTGGAGAAGGCCAAATTGGATGCCGAGTTGGGGGCACTGAACCTGCAGAGAGAAGTGGCGGCTGCTGTTGCACAGGCTGAGATCCTGGAAGCAGCAGTAGAATTGGATGGTGGAGGGCCCTGTACCAGTGTAAGCAAATCTCTGTGGGAAACAGATGATACTGAGCATACCAGTAGCTCAGCTCAGTCTAAACTACACAGCCAAACAATGGATACAGCACATAAGACAGTATGTATGCCCCCACCACTGTATGTTTTTTTTTTTTACTTTTAATGATATGTTACCCAAGTTTTGGTACTGATACTAAAATAATAGATATATAATAATTGATAATAATAATAATAATAATAACAAGAATAAATCTTAATTTAGGTGTCACATTTCATACAGGGGGTGTAGATCAAAGTGCTTTACAATAAAGTGAAGAAACAAGAAAATAAATGAAAACAAGTACACATACTGACCAAACAGACAAATGATGACACTAAAAAGATGCTGCAAAATAAAGAACAGGTATGCTAAGAACAGAAGAATATGTGGACGATAGAAATAAAACAAAGGAAGGCCTAAGAACAAAATGTGTAGAGATGAAAATGGAGCAAATAGGTTTAACACCGCCCTTCTCTGCCCCCTGCTTGCTGCTCGGTTCAGGACACTGTATTTTTGGTCTCAAATAATTTCCAGCCTCTGATGCAGACATCTTAAAATATAGACCAACAAAACACTGATTGTGGTGTCTGAGGTTCTCAGCCGGCTGGTTTGACTCAAGTCACTGTGCTCGGAACACAAAACATAAAAGCACAGACGACAGAACAGATAAAAGAAAGCTGTGGACTTCATAATGTGATGCCATATTGTACCTGAAGTACAAGATAAGTGAAGTAAGAAAGTACACAATATATAAACATTTAGCTGGTTGAGAACAATGAAGAAATATTTTTTATATATATATATATTTCAAGTTAAGGGTGCAGGATACCAGTGATATCTTCAGACTGTAATACAGTTTTTTTCATTGCTGAAGTCACCTCTATTGGAACGTTTAACTTATCTGGAAGGTAAATGTTAATGCATATTTCAAAATGTACATAAAAACATATGAATGTATCGTGGGCTTATTGAAAAAAAACATTGTGTTGGCTTGTGCACCACAGATATCACAGGCATTGATGATTTCACCCTCACACACCTAATTAGTCTGTCCGGCCCTCTCTTTCTGTTTCAGATACAATATATATTTTCAAACCATTTAACTTTTTACTCTTTTGTATTTATATTACATGAGCTTAATCTCAAAAACAGATTTTGTTTAGTTAATTCTCTCCTTGTTTTTCTCCCTCTTTTGTCTTAAGTCTCCTCCCAATAAGAAGCGTAAACTGGAGAAAACTCGGAAACCTCTGTCGTTCACACTTCCACAAGCCGGGCTGAAGGAGCTCCAGGCTAAGGCCTCTGCCATCAACGGCTCCGCCCGTAACCCTGTGGACAGCGTCACTGTTCTGGTGGAGAAGAATCTCACTGACCTGCGGGTAAGCTTCAGGGCTTCACAAGTATAGTTAGAGTAAAACTGCAATATAAATGGGGTTAAAGGTGCAGTGCACACTTGGTAGAAGTATGTTTAAATTGGTTTATAATCACCTGATAATAACAATTGTTGTTTTCGTTACCTTTGGGGGAGGGAGCCCTTTATGTCTACATTGGGAGTGGGTCGTTTTCATAATGTCGTGTTGTGCCCCACTGCCATGTTTATACAGTAGCTCAGAACAGCCAAACCAAACTCTGGCTCTAGAGAGGGCCTTTCGCGTATTTCACAAGTTTCCTGACCACCATGGGTTCTCGTAGACTCCTGGAGGGGGGGGGGGCAAGGAGGGGAGAGAGGTATTCAGTTGGTCGCAGTCTGCAACCTCACTGCTAGATTACACTAAATCCTATACAGGTGCTTTAATGCCAGTTTGACGCTGCTGAAGTGATGATTGAGTCAATGTGGGAAAGTATTTCTGATGCTTGAATATTCTGTCAGGTTCTTTCTGCCTCTTGACCTCATTGTTGTGTGTATGAGATTGTATAATTACAGCGAGGAAGTGTCACTTTTGAAAGACAAAGTAGTACATTAATTCTCTTACAATGACAAGTTCAATGAAAGCCGCAAGCGGCGATGGCGGGCCCTCGCTCACCCAGGCCACTGCGGGGCCTGAGGCATGGCGGGGCTGTGGCGTGAAGCAGAAAGTGAGAAAAAACCTGGAAGGAGGCCAAAAATGCAATGTTTCGTTCATCCAGTAGGGGGCAGTCACAGGTAGTTACACATATGGTCTGGTGTGTTCAGGGCGGCCACTCATCAGTCATGTGAAGTTTGGAGTGAATTGGACAAAGCATGAAGGAGTTATGAGAGGTTGATGGTTCATCCACCAGGGGGCAGTAGAGTGTAACAAAACACAAGCGGTTGCGTTCAGGGTGGGACAGTGATTACACATGTGAAGTTTTGTGGAAATCGCACAATGATGATGTAAAATATGGCACTTCCTGTTTCCACTAGGGGGCGACACAAGTGAGATCGCCTATGAGCGAATGGAGACGTTGAGGTCGGCACCCTGGACCTGTGTACCAATTTTCATGATGATACGAGTTCAATAAAGCCATCAAAAAGCCAAACGTATTTTCATGGCGAGGAATTGATGGTCGCCGCGTCGCCACTCGGACGCCATTAGTCGTAACTTCACAGTCTTCATAATGTAGCTTCACCAACTGGTTCTGAATGAAGTTGATGGGGCAAAGTATGTAATTTTAATGAATCTTAGTTAACTTCCTGTTACCACCGGGGGGCGCTATGAGTTACGTGGGAAGTTAATATATTGGGACGTTCAGGGCGGAGCCATCATCAACTCCAGCAAGTTTGAAGTTGATTGGATGAAGTATGTGGGATGTCCGTGCAAAAGTATAAGCATTTTCGCATTTGGGAAAGGGGCGAAATTGGGGCACGAAATGTCGGAATAATAATAATAATGATAATAATAAACATTACAATTTCAATATAGCATTTTTCCCTGGGGGTCTTCCATACCACATGATTACTTGATTACTTTGGGGTCACTTGCACGTTGGGGTCACTTGCACGTTGGGGCATGAACAAATTTCAATAGGGCTTTCGCCAGGCGACTTGCAGTCGCCGCTCGGGCCCTAATAATAATAATAATAATAAACATTACAATTTCAATAGGGCTTTCGCCAGGCGACTTGCAGTCGCCGCTCGGGCCCTAATAATAATAAACATTACAATTTCAATAGGGCTTTCGCCAGGCGACTTGCAGTCGCCGCTCGGGCCCTAATAATAATAATAATAAACATTACAATTTCAATAGGGCTTTCGCCAGGCGACTTGCAGTCGCCGCTCGGGCCCTAATAATAATAAACATTACAATTTCAATAGGGCTTTCGCCAGGCGACTTGCAGTCGCCGCTCGGGCCCTAATTATTAGCATTAAAACACCCCCTTGCTCCATTCAATACACTCGGGGGTTTTGCTGCTACACCCTTACTTGGACTGGTAGGACCAATAACTTATGCAAACTTTGCATAGATATTGTCTCATAACGAACATTACTGAGTCAGTTTGCATACTTTATAACCATTCATGAATTGCTATGCTACATATTTGCATTGTGCATTACTCCTTAATTGCTTCCTGTAGCCAAATGGCTGCTGTTCAGTGAAAGTTACATAAAATAACTTTAAAGAAATATTTTTGGGAAATATGCTGGTTGGCTGTCTTGAACATATTTAGATGATAAGATTTTCTATAATATGGCAAATAAATAGTTAGTTTAACTTGGCACAAAAACAGTGGGAAACAGCCATAATGACTCTGTCCAAATATCCTCTTTAATCACCAGTTAACATGTCCTATATTGTGTCCATACATACAAGAAAACAAAGAGTAAAAACTACAAGTTGTGGTATTATAGGTGGCTGGTTTGTGTGCCAGATAATTTCTTGGCCTGGTGCAGTGACTTCTTCGAGCCTCTGCTGGTTGCATGGCAACCTCCAAATGACAAGAATCCAATTAAGTCATTTCCTGGTGTCTCGTTGTCATTTTGGTCCCTTCAGTGTTTACATTTGGTGCTAAAATGCACCTTGGATTAACCAGCAGACATCTTTAATCTGGGCTCACCAAATAAAGCGAATTAGGGGGCTTTTTGTTTTCCACACATGGGGGAATATCTTTCAATATAATGCAGTGTAGTAATGAACTGCCATGAAGCACAGCCTCAAAGTTCTCAGAGTTGATTCAACAACACTTAGACCTCACTGACAAAGTCCCCCAAAAACAAAAGCTTCAAAAAGACACAATTTATTTAATGTCTATACTGTCCATCCTCTCTGTCCAGTGAACCTCAGTTTACGGTCTGACTTTTAAATCAATTAAGGATAAGTGAGTGATCAGTTTGATGCTTCAGACACCTCCAATCACCCGGGTAACTGTTTCTCTTTTGTGTGGCTCTGCAGGTGCTGTACAAACACGTCCCATGCAGAAAGCAACAGCAGAGCCTCTTTGTGACGGCTGTGGAGAACACGTGGATCCACGGGCGGCAGAAACGACGTGAGCATAAACGTCAGTTGCGAGAGCTGCCCAGAGCACCTCACTGCGCTACAATCAGCTCTCAAAGCACTGCGGCCACAGCTGTTCTTGCCACAAACCCACCCTCTCAAAACCAGCTGTCACCCACACAAAACACCCAGGATGATGGAGCTCAGGACAAAACCGCAGAGGAGAGCAACGGGGCCTCTTCAAATGAGATGAGCTTAGAAGTAATGCACAACACAATCGGAGAAGAAAAAGAGGAAGACGTAACAGGTGAAAACATGGACATGCAGTCTTCCACCTGCACAGAAGATGCAGCGAGTGAACCGCCCTCAAAGCGACCCCTGAGCCCGAGTGCAGTTGAACACTTCCTGTTCAAGTGTCTGCTGAATGTGATGCTGGAGGAGAGTGATGTGGTGGTTGAGATGCACTGGGTAGAGGGTCAGAACAAAGACCTGATGAACCAACTGTGCACTTACCTGAAGAACACACTTTTGAAGTCTGTTGCAAAGTCCTGAATGGTAAAAAGAAAATTCTTGAAAATATTATTTTTTAGAGATTAGTATCAAGTTCCTGTATGTTTAAAGGTTTCTTTTTGTAAAGTTACAATGATCATACTTTACTTAACAACATGAAACTTTAAGATTATAAGAAACGGTTGAATCCATTGTGACTCCTGAAGGTTATACCAGTAATTATGTGTTAACGGAGTTCGCATCTAATTTTCCTGTACTTGTCAGTGAACCTTTACATTTGTTATTCTCAAAAACTGTCAACATTTGGAATAAATGTTCTTTTTAATAACATGTCTGCTTCTTCGTGGTGTATCTTTTATTCATAATCAAACATTTGGGATATTTTGAGATTTTTGAGGATGCAGTACCTTGAAATGGCCACAAGATGACAAAGATGTATGCATTTTTTTTATTTAATGGAGCTATTCCTGTTATGATCTTCTATATTAAGATAAAATAATTTAATGTGAGCCTTATTAGATGTTGTGAATAGCTTTTACTTGACAGTTGATCCCAAAGTGGTTTGATTAAACATACGGTGTGTAATCCAGGATGTTCCTGTAGCCCCTCAGTCGTCCCTGTGCCTGGAGAGGCTTCAGCATCGTTGCAGGCTATTATTACTGTGTTATAGCTGACATATTTCCTGAGTAGAGCTGAGTGAATAGCAGGAAGGGACCCCTGAATATCCACGGTCATGTCTATGTACATGCACATCCATTGTTTGTGAGCGTGTGTGTGTTTGCACTCGTGCTACGTGCCCCTTGGTTATGAGAGGACTTTGACTTCACTAGCCTCTGTGTGGGGAATGTTGAGTAAAAACAATGTCAAAACAAGTTCTTTGTGTTGTATCGTTCGATCAGATTACTGAAATGTACTTCTAATGTATATTTATAAAATAAAGCTTGTAACACCTGATGACTAATTTCTGCATGCCAAGACATTGCTGTGTTGCTTACGCATAAAAAGGAAATTTCATCTGAGGGTAGACTCTGACCGTATAAATCAGTCTGGCTTTTTTTCTCTTGCTGCTTTGATTAATCTAATTAAACCAATCAGAGCTAAAAACAAAGTGATGAATCGATAAGTCAATTGCCAGAAAGTTAATGAGCAACATTGCAAATGATCAGTTGATTTATCATTTGTCATTTTTTTGCTAGATAAATGACAAACATTTCTTGCCTCAGGCCTCTAAAATTGGAAGATTTGCTGAATTTTTACATTGGCTCTGAGAAACTGTGACAGGATTTGTTATAATCTTTTAACATTTTATAGAGTAAATTATTCATCCATTTATTTTAGTGCATTGCTGGCAGGTTACATATTGTAGCACATGACTACTCATCTAGTCCTGCTTCATATGAATCTGCTTGGTTTCAAATATCACATATTTGTTAACAAATGAATAGTAAAATTGCATTCACAGCCTTCATTTGCTGCCCTGTGTGCTTGTCATGTTAATTGTGCAGCCCTCTGGCACCATTTTTGGTCATTGGCCAGGGGTCTTGGAAACGTTAGGCAAACAGTCGACAGCACATTTTGCATCATTTCCTCATTTTTAGATCACATGCTTTCACAATACAGCCACTCCCCTGGTTAGCCTGTTTCCTTGTTTATTGTAGACTATTGCCACAGACTGAGCTGAGTGCTTGTTTCCATGTGTGCTTAGCCAGCGTCATACTTTGTTGTTCTTGACGCTGATAGGTGGATGAAGAGTACATTTAATGAGATGTAAATTTATCTCAATCGTGAATATTATTATGTTTTAATTACCGAGACTTTAGTCATCATACGTCTGATACAAACGTGTCTATTTTCGTCAGGCATAATTTATAGCACATTTAAAACAACAGCAGTGTGACATTTAATGAAAAAGATACAGTTGACATTGCAATTTTTTTTTACAAATATCACACGTTATCAGACTATGCTTGTTAAAAATATTTACCGTACCAAAAAAAAAAAAGACTAATGAATAAATAAAACAATATGAAGCCTAATTAACCGTGGAATGAAAGTTTTTAATTAATGTTGTCTCGCAGTTGGACTGGTGCGGTTGCTAAGCGACCTGCAGTAATAGCCACTCACGATTGCTTGGCAACATTTCGATTAATACCCTTAAAACGACGAAGAAGATGGTAAAAGTGGATGTTTTAAGGCTTTTTTATATTTGGCACAGTTGTTAACCCCAATCCGGACTGTTTTTTCCATGTTTTGTAAATGTCTCGGTAATGGGAGGGAGTGTGTCTTGCTGTAGGTGGGCGGATACAAACGATGCGTGATTCACAAACCGTATTTGTTCCTACTACTTTGGGCGCCATCTTGTTTGTAACTCTTCTACGTAAGTGGTAGAGTTTCTACAGAGGGGGTATCCGATTACCCTTTTTTTCTCCCCCCCCCCCCCCTCTCCTCTCCTCCAAAAGCTTTCAGACTAGGAACCTCTCCCTTGTACTTGTAACCTAACAGGCTCGTATCGCATTTTGCTTTTTTTTTTTTTTTTAATCGCCTTTTCTCCTTTAAAAAACAATAAGCCGCAGTCTTTTTTTTCTCAACTTTTGGACAGAAATGAGCATCGAAACGCTCCTGGAGGCTGCCAAGTTTTTGGAATTGCAAGCCCAGCAACAACAGAAAGCACGTGGTAAGTTTAGGCTTTTTTATTAGAAATATACTTTGTTTTTCTCACTTGTAACTACTTCATTTTAATCGCATGGTAGTCTGCAATTTTTTTTTACCAAAAAGCCTCTCTGGAAGATATATAATCTGAGCCACAGACAGGCGCCATTCATGAAATATAATGCACATTGCTTATTATTTTTTTTAATTAAAACCATGAAAGGAGACCTATTTAGTTAGTATATCGGTGGCGTCTTTTTTAGTTTTACTTTCATATCTGGTTTTCGTGTTGCAGCATCGCCTCTATAGTTAAATCGTCGCTATTAAACATACATGGGAGGCTTGCTGCTGCAGTGTGTGAGGAGTCACTGCATTGAAAAGCTGCTGCATAGACACAGGCTCAGTTAATGTGCAGCAGCACTGTACATTTATCACATCCTCCTGCTCCTGCTGCTTGCTTTTACGTGTCAGTGTAATAATGAGTGACTTGCATTGCACTGGTACTTCACATTTAAAACAAAAACCAAAACATAAGCAGGGGGGGATAAAGGGCGGTGGCGCAGGGGGATGCCAAAGCTCGCTTTACTTAATGACCTGACATCGGCCGCCGGGGATCAAGTGACTCTTCTACTGAATGCATCTGTGCTCCCCCTCCTTCATCACCACCTCCTGCTGCTGCCTAAATATTTAAAAGTGTAGTATGTAGTATTATAGTGTTTTATAGTAGTTGTTTGGAGGTGGGGGTGGTGGTAGGGAGTGGGGTAAATAACAAACTCCTTTCGGCCTTTCAGACGCTCGTGGAGAGCTTTCGGTGTCTGTCGATGACGTGCAGCAGGGCACGCCCCCTGTGTGTTAGCAGGGAGGAGGAGAGGAGGGAGGGAGGGAGGGAGGAGGAGGGTGGAAAAGGGGGTCCCGCCCCTTTCACCACGTGCGTGCTGGGCAACCCCTCCCAAAGATTGTTTATGAAGAAGATGAGTCACTACTGTGTGTGTGTGTGTGTGTGTGTGTGTGTGTGTGTGTGTGTGTGTGTGTGTGTGTGTGTGTGTGTGTGTGTGTGTGTGTGTGTGTGTGTGTGTGTGTGTGCTCTGCAGAATAACCTTCCCCTATAACTCACACCTCAGCTTTATAAAGGTGGTAGTTAAATTAACCCCAGTCATCTTTATCACACAATTACAGTACCAGTCAAAAGTTTGGACGCACTTTCCCATTCACATCAATGAGAAAGTGTGTCCAAACTTTTGACTGGTACTGTATGTTCAAACAAAGAGGGGATTTGACTCTGGTTTAGTGCCCATCGATACATTTACACTGAATAACAACACAACTCATTCATTACGTATTATGATTTTATCAGGCACTTGATTGCACTTTATTTGATGTAGCACTCGTCTTTTTTTTAAACTGCTGCTGTCTTATTGTCTTTTTAATTGTTTTTATGTGTCTCTTAGGTATTATTAGTTATGTATTCTATGTTCTCTTGTGCTCTGGCCCCCGAGAAACACATTTTGTTCCGCTGTATGTATATAATAGATATGGTTGGAATGACAAATAAATAAATCTTGAAACGATGACTAGATACAGGAGAAACTGTGGAAAAGGGATACAAGTAGTGCTGAGGTTAATATTAAATAGTAAAGAAAATTTTACTTTTTATACATACTGCAGGTTGCTATGTATAGAGTATACAGCCTGTTTAAATATACAGGAATGAGTGAAATGTATTGCACATTTAGTATTTTAATTTAAATATGTATAAAATGTAGGTACAGTGGGTATTATAATGTAATAGGGTTATTGCACAGTGTCTGAGTTGACTGTTCATAAGTGTGTTAACCATTCATAAGTTTGTAATTAAGACACAGTTCCTTTATTACTTTATTGAGAACGTTTGCAGTTCATTAGCTAACAAGACTCGGTGGTAAAAAAGACATTATGCCCAGTTTCATACTACATGATCGTTCACCGTTTGCATTGCATTAATTTTAATTATTGCATTAATTACCATAGTTCAATGTTTTTGTAGTTTGCGAGACAAAAAAATCAACATGTGCCATCAGATGTAATCAAACTGAGACGTAATGTTGTTGTCTTACGTGTGTAATGGTGCATAAAAGGATCAGTTCTGTATGTACCTTGGTTTTGGGGTCATGGTTTGGTGCAGTTTGGATCTTTCATTTTGCAAAAAGGTACTCATCCAACAATGGCTCATCGGCTGTAACTATTACTGAGGCAGTTAAGTCCTCCTGCAGTGAAATAAGAAAACAACATTTCTGTTTCCTGCAAGAAATCAGGACACCTGCTGACAGCCGTCTGTGCTGATTTATCGTCTAAAAGTATATAAAGTTCAAACTAGCTCCACTTCCAGCAGATAGTTACACACTGATGCCTTAGTATTAATAATCGAATGACGTCATATATAATTAGTTTAGTCTCCTTGTTGTGTGTTTGATGTTTGCATTCTCTGTCTGTCGGGTTTTATTTCTACTCAGACTAACCGGTGTGTCGTCTTAGCCAGACCTCATATCAGTCAGAGGGACCAAACCACGACTTTTACCTTCGTACTTTTTAACTTCACTTTTCTCTCAGTACTGGTTTTTAACATGTGCTGTCCGACCACGTCAGAAATCAAATGTTTTTAGCGTTGTTCTGAACAGCTTCAATTGCATGCGGAGTGAAACCATCACAGAGAGAGGCGGGGGATGTCATATTGATTCACTGCAGAGATAATGGAGCATATTTAAATAATAGTATTTCACTCAGTCTGAAACCAGCGACACCACAGGGTAACCAGGGTAACCAGGAGTAACCAGGGTAACCAGGCTAAGCCAGCTAGCAAACACTCATGAACATACTATAGCTAAGTGGGGCGCTGCCAAAACGTTCTGGGTGGATCTGGTGCTCTAAATCATTGTTCCACACGTCTGACTGAGAGGAATATTAAACTATCTTTACTGTAATTGTTTGGATTGTGGAGTAACTTCTCCTTACGACTGTCCGTACTGTGACTGTTCAGGATGAATACATGTACCGTTACGTCTCTACATTGTCGGTTAAATGTAACAAAGAAAAAAACATTTGTCCAAAAACTTTAAAAAACATAACTAAGCACCTTATTTGTTTTCCGTCGCTGTTTCATCACCACTCGCTTTCTATTTGGAGAAAAGTCACAAGAGTCCAACGTCCTCACTCATACCTGGTTAACTAATGACAAGGAAGTGAAGCTGTTAAATGCTGCTATTAGATAATAAAGATTATATAGCTAAAAAAAAATGTGTTGCAGTAAATTTTAATGTGCAATCTCACCTTGTACATTATACTTAATTCTCTCTCTTTTTGTTTGGGCCTGATAAAAGACTTTATATCATGAACACAACGTCTCTACCGTAAAGCTCCAGTCATGCACCATATTAAAAGTGTTTCAAGCTTTCATTTTAGCAAATAGAATAACTCAGTGCTGTTATATTGTAAACCCTTCAGCACGATGGAAACATTTACAGTATTGAGAACAGCTGCGGAGTGAGAGCTCCTGCTCCTTCCTCCTCCCAGCTCCTCCCTCCTTGCTGCATTGGGAGAGCAGGGTCCTCCTCCTCCCTCCTCCTTGCTACTGTAGAGCAGGTCACTGTGTGGAGGAAAGTAGGCCAGTGCTTCTCAATGTACTGCTGCAGTTATATAATGTCTATAGAAAAACCCTCTTGTTTTTTTAAAGTGTTTCACAGGTTTTCTCTCCTCAGTTTAACGTGTGTTTGCACCACAAAGCCGAACCATCAGTCTCTCATAACCAGCCACTCGCCCTCTTATGAAAGACAGCAGCAGAGTAACCAGGACTTCTTGTACTTTTTTTTTTTTTTTTTTACTTAAAACAAACATTGTTTTATGTAAGATAACTTATACACACAGCCAACGGTGACATACTACAGTTAAAATGTTCTCCGAAGCTTTTAAAGGGAAATGTAGGTATTTTCCAACCTGGATCGTGTTTTTCCATCTTTCTGTAGGGACAGAGTTGGAGAGAGAGAGAAAGAGAAAGAGAAAGGGAGGAGTGCCGGGAGGAGTTTGTAGTGTTGAAGTACAGAAATCGTAGCTAGAGATTTTTTTAGTCATGGCTTAATATTTTTACTGATTTCAACAAAAACAAGTCAACTCTCACGATTTTGGACTGAGACTTCACTTTGAGCGAGAAACAAACAGACGGGATCGAAAGTTAAAGAAAAACATTTTATTTCTGTGCGTGTTTCTTTCTGTAACGCTGTCGACACTGATCATAACAATCTGAGCCCGTCAGTGGTAGAAAAAAGAAAACACTGTAATTAGTGGACGTACTGTGACTGCTGTTGCCCCGTCGGATTACATTGATTACACCCATTCAGAGCTCTCGCTCAAAACTGAACCAATTACAAGACCTGTTGTCCCCATTCGACACTTAGACCCGAAATGATGGAAAACAGGTTGAAAAATACTGAAGTTTCCCTTTAAGAGCTGGTCTCTGGTACGACATGTTCAGAAAGTAGCAACACTGTCCGTACTAATATATAAATATATTATACTTTGCTTCATATAAAACCTTTATGTGCTGGTTTTTATTTATTTTAATAGTTGGAAAAGAGGCTCAGTTAAAGGTTGCTTGTGTGTCTGTTTGGAAAAACTGGGTTATAATGTTCTTGAACTTTGAACTCTGAAATGTTGCACAAATATCTCCATGCTCAGCCTGCTCTCCATCTAAAATATTTAACAGGTTTTAGAAGCAGATATCTGTCAGTGGTCTTTCTAATCCCTCTAATAATCAGACATCTTTTTACATCTCACTGATGACATGTTGTCCTGGGGATGAGGAGGCCCTCCGTGAGGTTTTGAGCAGACTCCCCAACACAACCTGGTCAGTGGACTGGAAAAGGGATTACTTAACAGCAAGGTCCACCTGCTGTGTGATTCTGACTTTATGTTGGATGAGTTCAACCTAGTGTGTAGCAGCCATGTGAGGAGACACCTGTAGCTTTAAATCTCAGACATCTTGGCCTGTTACTGTGCTTTTCTGTAATAAGGACAATCAGGATGTCGTGCAGCAGCAGCAGGCACTCGTTCTGTGTGTGTGATTTCTGAACTGTGGTCGGTTTATACAGTTTTACGCTGCTGAAAGTTTAATTTGGTAGTTGCAAATGAAAATAGGTCTGTTTGATCTCCTCCTGCGTACTCCTGAACATGACTAAAGATCAAGGTTGTATTATTGTTTCTATAGTGATGTTATTTATACAAGATGACGACTTTTGCCTAGCTGAGCTTTTGAATCTGTTGTGTTCCTTTCACAGAGGATGAACTAAAGGAAAAGGAGCAGGTGCGTCTGGAGCATGTGGCGGAGCAGAGACGCTCTGAAGTGAACTATAACTCCACAATCCACATCAACAATGTTTCTAAAGCAGAGGAGTTCCGCACTGAGAGCCGCCTGGCCCCAATCCCACCCTCGCTGCCTCCCCCCTCCATGCCCATTACCATCATTCCTATCCCCGTGGTCACCCCCAACCCTACAGGCTCACCTGCTCTGCCTGTCGCCACGCTCTCCCCTCCAGCTGCCCCACCACTGGCCTCCCCAAGGAGAGACCCTTATTCTCCTCAGGAGCAAAGTGCGGCCGCCCTGCCGCGCTCTCCACAACCCAAACCCGACCACCCGACCTCCGTGCTGACCGTCAACCACAAGCAGCCGATACAGAACCACCACCATCACCCACAGTTCATCCCCCAAACAGGCAACACTAAACTACAGCCGCAGACACACCAGCAGCTGATTCAGCGCTATCCCGGTTCCATCGTCTCGCCCCCCCAACAACACGCCTTACTGCCCCAGTCAGGTCCTCTGCTTCAGCAGGCCCCCCTACAGAACGGCCCCGTCAGCCGGGGGAGTCCTCCTGATGACGGACGCCAGCTAGACAAGAAGAGACCTGGAGGGTGAGACTAATAACTGGTTTACTTTATAATTAAGGCAGGGCTCTGACTGAGTATAAATGTGATTATTGATTAATCTGCTTTGTCAATCAATTAATAAGTCCATGAAAGGTCCATCAGAACTCCAAAATTGAAACACAAAAAACGTAATATTTTTCTTATAATCGTTTAAAAAGCGTTACTAAATAAGTTTTACCATTTTGAAGCTTTAACAATTTCACTGCTAAAAGACCAAAATGATACACAGATCCTCGACTGTATATTAAGACCTACTGTACTTCACTTTTAGGTAATTTTGCATGTTTGAGATAATCAGTTCTACTTTGAATCAGGCATCAATGGCAGTATAGTGTCAAAGGTTTATCCTCCAGCAGCAGAGCGAGAGTACTCTTCTGTTTTTTGATGATTATTCTTGTCACGTTGCCCTTTTGGACGCCAAATTGTTAATGCACTTGTCTGTGCTCCTACAGGGCAGGCACAAGAGAAGTGCACAACAAGCTTGAGAAAAACAGGTGGGTTCAACCTGTCGACCATAGGACCTCCTCAAAACTTTTTATGACTTGAGAATAATATTAGGAGTACCTATTCAGACATTGTTTTTGATTTTGTTTTTCCATAAAATAATGTGTAGTCTGACAGCTGCCTTTTGATTGTATGTAGCAGTTTTAATGTTGAGCTTTATCTTTTTATTGTTTTTGTCAGAAAGACCAATCAACACCTGTGTTGCCTAATGATCTGTTTAGTCAAAAATAGAAAATCAACATTTCTGAAAACAGCTAAAGTTAAGCCATGTTTGTCTGTCGCACCGTTCCTGCTGCCTGAAGTCCTTTCTCTGTATCTTGTGTCTGTTAGACGAGCACACTTGAAGGAGTGCTTTGAGACGCTGAAGAAGAACATCCCAAACATCGACGAGAAGAAGACCTCCAATCTGAGTGTGCTGAGAAGTGCGCTGAGATACATACAGGTAAGCTTCTGGTTTCTGACGTTTGATTTTGACCACATCTGACTGCTTTTAACGGCCCCATGACATTGGAGAACTGGTGGGTCAGTCCAGTATATCACTTTTTTTTCTTTTCCTTTTTTTTTTTTTTTTTTTACAGATTACATATATGTTTTTTACATACGTTTTTAGCCACAATTTGGCTTAAAATCTGTATAAATTCTGACCCTGAACATTTTTAGTAAGAAATGTGTCCATGTGTAAACAACAGCAGTTATTACCGGCCTATAATCTGCAGCTCTTGTTCTGCATTTGCCAGATATTTGTGAATCTGGCTAAGACATGTTTATGCAGGCTTACTGGCGCTCACGACTACTACAAAACAAACGAGCCTCCGTTTATTTGAAGCCTCACAGTAATAATATATGTAGTGTCAGACACGTGAGGAGAGGCCTTTGTGTTTGCATGTACCGTATTTCCTCTAATGGTGGCCAGTAGTTAATTAAAAGCCGGGTCTCTGATAATGGCCGGGGGCGTCGTCACGTCAACACCAACAAATAAAGGCCAGCCCCAAAAACAGGCCAGGGTAAAAACAAGGGTGGATAAACTGCTGGTGCTTGTTATATAAAGTCCATGTCAGCTAAATAGTTACTTGGTGTAACTCCAGGTGTATGAGTACATGTGGAGCCCTCTAATTTAGGCTACGTAATAAATTCAACAATATAAAGACGCGATATCTTCAAGGGTCCACTTGATTTTATTCTTTTTGTTGCCTACTTTATTTTTGTGTTAATGTATTTCTATACTGTGGACTCTACGTCTCGTCCCCCGTCGTACATTGTGCTTTAATATTTTGAATACGTGACATGCCCCCGAATGACTCACGATGTGTTTGAGAAAGGCACTGTGAGAGTATCCTGGTTGTAAACAGCTGGTGCAAAGGTCCAAAACTGGCCTAGTTTAACTCTTACAGACTGTGACTGTGCTGCCGAGTGTGTCGCCGCGTTCACTGTGGGTCTTTTTTCCTTTCTTTTCCTATACTTATCCCGTAGGGTGTTGGTTTACATCTGAATTCACACGTACGCCCAAGTTGGCATCAAGTATTAGAGTTTAAGAATTAAGATTGCTTAGATGTCCACTAATGTGTTTTTTTCTGTAATTATAGTTACATGATGGTAATGTAAAGTTTTTATTTTATTTACATTTTATTAGCTGTGACATAATAATCAGGTATTTGGTCAGTACACTATTATTCAGACAAAATGTCCCTGATTCCACACAAAACTGAACAGTAATGGTTTGCATGGTTATGAGTTTTTAAGGCCTTTATAAGACAACCAACCCTGTAGCTGTTTGTATCTTTCTATTATATAACAGTGTTGCAGGTTTACTCATGTAAATTGTGAGGACAGCGTGCTGCTGATTTGATGTTCTGTGAAGCAGCAGTCTGGTTATTCCTATTTTGCGTGGATACTGAGGGAATCTAGGACAGCGTGGGTGCAGAGCTCGTCACCCAATATCCCTCCCTCCCTGTGTGATTAAGCAATATGGTATTCAGTGTGTTGTGTTCGACTGGCAGACTGACCTGCCTTTCTTTTCCTCCTATCACCAGCTGAGCTGTACTCAGGAGTGAGGAAAAGATTCACAACTAATGCCACTTTATGCATAATTGTCAACATTTTCACCACAGTTTATTTGTGAGCTAAAAGCATAACTTTGCACCAAATTCAAGGTAAAGTCTGCAGTGGCAGATCATTTAGACCTCTGTTTAGGTAACGAGGAGCTCTAACTCAGTTCATCTATTGTAGGTCAGAAGATTTTAGCTGCTTTTTAGAGCTGACTTCTGTGTCTCTTCATCACAAAGTGGTTCAGTAATTGGCCAAGCTGCTGCTGCTTTGTTTGGGAGGGGTGGGCTATAGGAAGGGAATTGATGGGAAGTCAAAAAGATGGAAAAAAAGCACGTGTACACACTGTCATCTTGACATGGGTGGTACAGACGCGTGCTCTGCCTGCATACAGCTCTCTCCCTGAACGCTGCCTCCTCCTCCTCCCTGCCCCTGTCCTTGTCTTCCTCTGGGCTGGCAACAGAGAGCCACACAAAAACACTGAGCTCAAGAGAGGTTTGAATAAGAGGCTTTAGGCTCAGCATCACATTTCATCTGATTTATCATTCCCGTAATCTCCACTGTTCTTTTAGAAATGAGTAGAAAACTACAGCAGTGCCTGGTTTGAGCTGTTTTCCATAGAAAGTCACTGACTTGGCAGGCAGCTACATAGTTTTAAGTTCCACTTCCTCATTTCAATTCAAGTGCAAATGACTCAGCAACTGTGAGTAATATTTTCCAAGCAGAGGATATGCTTTTGCTTTCCAATCGTGCTGTTTTTACTTTGATACTGGGGTTTTGTATTTTAAACTTATCACTGACAAATTTATGCCTTGCTCTTGTTCCTAAAGGCTTTCCCCTTGAGCCTGTAGTGGTGCTTCAAAAGCCGAGGCTGTAAAATGAGCCCTGCTAGACTAGAGCTCCTCCTCTCAGCTCCCCCCCTCCTCCCTCCCTCCATCCTGTCTCTCTGAGCTTTTAAGGCCACATGAGCAGCAAGCACATGGCTAGCCTGAGCGTGTGACGTCACCCCCCCACCCCCCCAACCCCCCTGCTGGGCCCCCGCCCAGCACTGCAACAGGCAGGACTCGCCGTACCACTAGGCTTAGCTGCCAGCAGCAGGGAGGGAACATGGAGCGGTAAACACAAGGCTTGATTTTCCCTCAAAGCTGACTGAACTTGTTGGTGCCTGTCCCCAAATGCCAGTTTTAAATATGCTGTGCCATCTGGCGGGGAAACTCAGGGTAGATATACGTTTTAATATTTTAATACTGCCAGTTAATGGGATTGATTGTGAACATAACAGATTTTTTGTCTTAAAGGTGCTGTGTGAAGAATTTAGTGGCATCTAGCAGAACGGACTATGATATTCATTAGTATGTTTTAATTAGTGTATAATCACCTGAAGCCTAAGAATTGTGTTTTCATTACCTCAGAATGAGCCCTTTATATCTACATAAGGAGAGTATCCTCCTCCATGGAGCCCGCCGTGTTACACCGCCATGTTTCTACAGTAACCCAGAAAGGACAAATAAAACACTGGCTCTAGAGAGACCCTTTTCATGGTTATTATGATTTTTGCGGCAGGTTCTTCTACACATATTTGGTTTGTTGCAACCTGCAACTTCACCAGTAGATTCTGCTAAATCGTACACACCGCTCTTTTAAAACGCAGCTGCACTGGCTGTTTTGATATTTTTGTATTCAGTCAGCCTTTAATATTAAAATAATCATTCTTCCCTGATGGTATATCAATGCAGGGTTGTTAGGTTGTTGGCTTTGTCTTTGTCCACATGGTTTTGAGTTGTGGTACATTCATTGTCAAGTATCTTTCAAAATTATGATTTTCTGGGGATTTCTTATCAGCAGGGTTGTTTTATACAATAAGACCAGCTGTGTGTCAGAGTACCATGAAACAGCTAAATTAGGGACTTGATTTATTGTCTTTATCAGTGATCTCAGAGCAGTCTCACTTTATTCTTTGACTGCACAGCAGCCTGGTCTGGACCATCAGTCAGTCCATAGCCCAGCTGAGGTAATTAGGCCAGCTTGCACATAAGCAATGGTTTGCAAAAGTAGGGTTTTTTTTTTCTTCCACAGACAAGGCTTTAATTGTTGGAGGTCAGGCACCACGTGAAGGTCTCTGTTCCAGCTTGAAGGCACAGTTAGACAAGGGTTTATGGTTACCACACTGTCACAAGACCTTTGTGCAGAAGTCTGATCAGAGTCAGCCAGCCTGAGCAGCATGTCTGCAACGTGGCCTCCCTGTGCTCCTGGCCCTTTAAGAAAGCCCAGCCTTGTGCAGTCTGTCCCCGGCTGCTGCAAAAGTGAGTCAGTGAGTACAGATTGTATTGCTCTCTTTCAATCCCCCGCTATCTACCGCCCTCCCTCTCTCGTTCTCTGTGGGGCCATGTGCTCGGCACTCGCATTGCTTGTGACAGCGCTTGAGCAGTGTTTACCTTATACACACACGCACTCACACATTATGCAGCCTATCCCTGTGCTGATCTAGATTTTCACACACACACAAATAAAAAGGCCCGAGGTGGGGCCCTTATCTCTCTGGAAGGAGGAAGGCTCAGGGGGGTGCGGTCATGTGCAAAGAAACAAAAGGTGCTTGGAACGTTATGTCCTACCAACCTGGTGACATGATTAGGAGGGCTATGAAGTCATGTGGCATCCATCTGCCGCAGACATGGTTACTAGGTTTACGTGGTTAATCTCTGCAGACTAGCTGTTTCTAAAAAAGACGAGCACGAAGGCGTTCACTCCTTCCACCATCAGCATTGTAACAGGAAGAGTTCAGTGGGTCTCGGTGTTTGTGGAGCACTTCTCCTCTCTCGTTCTCTCTCCATGAGTCATAGTTTGTGGCATGCACAGTCGAGGCGCCGTTCATGTAAGGCTGCCTGCTAATGCATGAGGGTAAAAGGGAGTCAGCCAGTCCTTTTGGTCCATGTGTCTCACATTTTGAACACTCTTCTAGCATCTCGTTCTGTCGCACTGACATCTTCTGTTCAGATGACTTCGTATGTCTGTTTTCCATCCATGAGAATAATATTATTTTAGTCTGTCCGTCACATTCCCATAAACACAATGTCTCAGGAACGCCTTCAGAGGATTTCTCAAATGTTCACTCGAACTCGAGGACGAACACATTAGATTTTGGTCGTCAAAGGTCAAGGTCACTGTGACCTCACACAGTACGTTTTTTTTTGTTACCATAACTCAACAATTCATATGCTAATTTTGACAAAAGTTTCACACAAATGTCTGAATAGGATAAAATTATGAAGTGATGACATTTTATATCCAAAAGGTCAAAGATCCAACTTTACTGTGACTTCATAATGTTCTGCAAAAACACTTTCCTGGCTGTTATTCAATACCATAACTCAGGAACAGACGGGGAGATTGTGACCATGTTTCACATTTGGTCGGACACTGAACTGCTGACACTAATCTTGGGTGGCCACCTGTAAACTGTGGTGATTATATGGATTTTGTCTGAAGCATTGACGTTTTCTTTACAGCAACGTCCATATCTGAAGCTTTATTAGCCAACACATAGGAAAATACACTTAAGACCTTTTTTATTAAAATTCTGTCGAAGTTACTACAAATATCATATCACATGAATCTGGACAGACACGGATTTAAACTGCTCTGATCTGGTCGGTGGAGGCATATTTCTATTTTAAGATTTTTTTTTCGATGAGGACACACTGTCAGGGAAAAGTTTTTTCACATGAAGGTGTGCATGTCTTAGGTTACTGAGGAAACCTTAAGAGGTTTTTAGCTGTTTCCGTGACAACCACAGATGGGAGGCATTTCAGTACATCATGTGCTGCTAGACCGAGGATGCTGTGTTCAGACTAAAGTACGGATATCCCCGACTCTTCTAGTAGGAGAGAGAGGCTATCGACGGCGGACCACGAGTTACACATCTGGGTCCAGATGTTTGAGTGCATGGCAAGGAACATGTGTTGGTGATTAGTCAGTGGAGTAAATGATCTGCCCTGCATTGAGTGCATATTAACATTATTGGATATCCATGCTTCAGAAGACAAAAACATTGTTTGTGAGGATAGTTTAATGCTCGAATACTTGTGGGTTTCCAGAAGGATTCGACCGCTGTGGACGAGGCAGCAGTGTGTTTCTTCCGTCGTTAACATTCCTAATGAAGACAAGTTTGGTTCTAATAGGGTGCTGTAACTAGATTAAACAGAGCATTTATATGGATTTAATTGTTATTATATATGTAATATATTGGTGTAACCTTGGTGCTAGTATCTTCTTCACAGCCACATTATTATGTGCACAGTAGAGTTTGGTTTTTGTGTGTTCGACTAACAGTTCCCCGGTGAGAAGAAACTGAAGCACGGAGCGGACTGCGCAGTTCTAATCCTGGATAAGGAGTAGAGACAGGTGCCGAATTACACAAGGCCCGCCTTTTGTCCCCCTTTGCTATTTATGTACTTTGAATATTGTGCTGTAGATGAACATGAACAGACCACCTAGACAGAACATGCAGAAACACAAAAGACAAACACTGCTTACATGCAGATGGCCTTTTATCAGGCGGCACGCTCTCTCTCCCACACACACACACACACACACACACACACACACACACACACACACACACACACACACACACACACACACACACAGACAGACACAGACACAGACAGACGGAAAGACAGACACACCGATTCTTCTCACACACAGAAATACACGGTGGTGTGAACATTAACAGGAAGTCCACCCTTTGAGGAAATGGCTTTTATGATCCTGACTCATCAGGTTACAGGTACCAGATTTCTCCCAGTGTTATTTCCCTGAACGTCTCACAGCGAGGCCGCAGACTGTTTGATAGTTAGATCATGTTTTTATTATCATCATCATTACAGAGTCCTTTGTCACTTGTTGAAGTTTCTTTATAGTTTTGATAAAGGTTTTAACATTTCCTCAGGCAGGGAAATGCACCTCAGTCTGTTTGGTTTTGTCCTGTCAGCTGATGGGTTAAGGGAAATTGGGTCACAGAGAGCCACTGTCTGGAAGCACCTCCTACTTTCCATACTCGTGTTCTCCCTCCCTCCTTCACCTCCTCCTTCCCGCGTGCTTCTGTAGCTCTGTTATTTTGCTCCCTGCACATGGGCACTGGTCCTAGGTTTATTTTTATATCATTAGTTGTTGGACATTTTCCTGATTATTCAGCTTTAAAGACGGCGTGTCTGGCTTGTTGGTTTGTTGCTTTTGGGTTGTACACACACAGTTTTTCAGCAGAGCATACTCCGGGAATCCACTGATTGTTGTTGCAAGCTGAATTAAATAGATTTATTAACAAATTAATGAGACAAAATCACTGAACCATTACTCGGTGAATTAAGCTAAATGCTAAATTGTCTCATATAACTTTTCAATTTGAGGAAGCTGTTGCAGTTTTGTACATTTTGGCTTTGTAAATCATTACATTTTTAGAATGATTGTACTGAATGTCATCTAATTCAGTGGCTATATTGCTTACAGTATCAGTATGAGCCCTGGGGAAAAAAAACCCTCTCTTTTGCAAAATACAAAGTTCAGTTTTTGTTGACACAGTCAGAGCCGTTGATGCAACTATATGGTCATTTTGAGGCTTTGAGTTGTGGTGATTTCTAATGATTTGTCTTCCTCTTACTTTATATACAGTGCATAAGAGGAACACGTCTCAATACACTGCAGTCTAATACGAAAGCTCCAAAGAAGTCCTAAAACATTAGGACAAAGCAGATTCAACACCTCTGACAACAAAGACAGGTTTTATTGTGTGGCTGTCGTATTGGATTATTACATTACACTGTACATGTGAACTTAAACTGGTAACAAGGAGAACCGTCTACTGGTGGCAGCTCACAGTATCATGGAGTCACTGAGTTCTTAATATTACAAACTCGAGGACTCAAAGAGATAATTTACCATCGTCTGCTTTCTCCTTTCAGACGTTAAAGCGTAAAGAGAAGGAGTACGAGCATGACATGGAGCGACTGGCCAGAGAGAAGATCGCCACGCAGCAGCGATTAGCAGAGCTGAAAAACGAGCTGAGCCAGTGGATGGATGTGATCGAGATCGACCGCGTCCTCCGACAGACAGTACAGCCTGAAGAGGACCAGGCCTCCACCTCCACTGCTTCGGGTAGGCTCTCAGGCAGGGTTAGAGTTACTGCTGGAGGCCTTCAGGGCTTGTCCAGCCTTTGTAGTCGACCACTTCTTTATAAATACCAAATGTATATTTAAAGTAGTAAATCACTGACTGTATTGTGTGTCTGCTGCATTTTATTGAGATTATTTTCATCTTTTGGTGTTGCAGAAGGTGAAGACATCATGGACGATGACCTAGATGAAGAGACGACACCGAGAGCGCCGACTGCCTTACCCACCGTGCCTCAAACCATGAAACCTGAGCTGCACAAGACTGTAACACCCATTCAGCCCCCAACCCTGACACCCACCACCACTACCTCCTTCATCACCCAACACATCTCCATCCAGCACAAAGCCCCCCTGCTCCAGCCTCAGCCCCAGCCACTGCCATTGACTTCTCCACAGCCAGCGCTCAAGCCTGCAGTCCCATCCACACCCACGACATCCAACACTCCCACCACTCCCAGTCAGGCCTTTATCTCCAACCACACACAGGTGGTGACCACATCTAGCCTACACCCAACAGTTATTGCCCACGCTTCAGTATCACATCCGTCAGTCATCCAGGCTGTCAATCACGTCATCCAGGGTGGGGGTCCCAAACATATTGCCCACCTGGCTCCCTCCACCACCACTAGCAGCTCTGTTCAGTTAGCCCCCAGCCACCAGCCCATCAGCCACATCACGGTGCACCCAGTGGCTCACCTGGGCCAGCATCTACCTACCCTCTACCCCCAACCGGTGGCTGTCACACAGTCAGCCGTTGTCGGTCACATCGCCCACACCCTCAACCACACCCACGCCCAGGTGAACGGCACTGTGGGGAGCCAGCCGAATGCCACCATTGTTGGCAAACAGACAACAATGGTGGCTCACCACCCGCAGCTGGTGGGTCAGACTGTGCTCAACCCTGTGACAATGGTGGCCATGCCTTCCTTCCCCATCAGCACTCTGAAGCTGGCCTGAATGCTGCCACCAGGACCACCAGGCTGCAGACGGAGACACCCCTCTTCAAGGGGGACAGAGCCACAAGCCTCACACCAGGCCATCGAAAAGCACACAGTGAGGGCTGCTGGACACCTCAGTGATCCACATGTGAGTTTCTTTTTCAGAAGCGTCACAGCTGTTTGAAAGGCAACTGGGACCATTCCCACAACAATCTGCAAACCTCTTTCAATGCTAGTCTACCACCTGAGATCTCGATCCTGAGACTAGTATCTGACAGGCTGCACACGGTTTGTGATCATGTTGAGTGTGTGTGTGTGGAAGAGCAAAGTGAGCAGATGTGCAGTTTTAGACCCTCACTGGCCATCCATTATTACATAGTGGAATCATTTTTATGGAAACAGCTTCATACAGGAAAGTGTTACTGACAGCTGTGGCAGTGCTGATGTCGGTACTGGTTGGTGGCTCGACAACCCTTTATCACTGTGACTGCTGTAGTTGAACCAGTAGTAGATCTAGAGGCTTCATCGTTTTTTTGGGGAGGTGTAACAGAGTAGCATCAGAGCACTCAACCCGCCATAACCATCACATTGAGAATGTGATTTTTCTGGGAGCTCCTCCTCTCCAGCAGAGGCACATGCTGCAGGGTTTTAGCGAAATCATGGACTGAACGCGACCTCCTGCACAATCCTCAGTGGCATGCGTACAACAATAGCTCCCCCTGCTGTCTGTTTGTGTCCACTGTAACATTAATATCCCAATGAACATGAAAAAACCCTCCAGTAAAGTAATTATCATGACATTTAAACAACGGCCACTCAAAGAAATAAAAGAACACAGTTTTGTCAGGGTTTGACATTTTGGTTTAGCATCACAGGACAATCAAAGTTACTTATCTGTAGTTTTTGTCCTTCAAATATACTGACGACTGTACACTGAACACAAGTAGGATGAGTTAGTGTTTTAATGATAAAGTTACGTTTGTGTCACCGCTGCTAATATATTCTAATATATTTTTGCCAAACAGAATCTGTTTCATCTTTTACCCAATAATTGTAAAACACCACAAGTATCTCCACAGAAAGACAGACAGAGAGACGGACAGAGAGAGGCATGTCGAAATACTAAACAGGACATAAAAACACGTCGGTCTGATTGTACAAGGTGAAGGAGTGTTTAGAGATTGTGAATGTGAATACGTAATAGGTCCATAAAATATAGTGGTGTGTTTATATGCTGTCATGTAGGGCAAATGGTTGTAGGATGTGTGTTTGCATGCTGTGGATGCATGCCGTGACCGTTGATTTACTGATTTATGTTGAAAGTGAGGACTCACGGTTGTCCTATTAACGCTGTAGGCCGACAGACTTCGACATGTTGCAGTAGGAATGTAAGGTTGTTTGGCAGAGTTGAAGCTCCATCATCTGTAACTTTGGGGTGAGATTGGTTTAAAATGTTTCAACAGCTGGAACAAAACCAATCAATGATTTTTTTTGTTGTTGTTTTTTTTCCAAGACTATCCCTTTCCAATTCTAGCACTGTGAAAAATTAATTTCTATTAGTCTCAAAGAGCGGCAGACCTGCAGTTAAGCATAGCAACCTGCTGTGCTCTCCTGATATAATTTGAATGTACCGATCTGTGAAAGGATGTGGAGTAGCACGCTCATCAGAACTTAAGCCCCGTTTTTGTTTTTTTGTTGTTGTTTTTAAGAAAAATGCGATTACTTTATTAAAGTATCATGTGCATGTAAAGTGTAACATTTAAAACTGATTTTTGTATTTTAAGATTTGCTGTTGCTTGTTTCATCTGGAGAATAACTTCTTCTGTTCAGTGTAAATTTTTATAATCTAGCTTTTTTTTTCTCCTTTTCTTTTATTTGGGGACCATGTACATTGATGTATATCAGGGGGTGACGCCTATGCAGACTCTTCCCACATTGATATCACATTCGGCCACTTTGGAAAGTATTCACCCCTTGATTCTTTTGTATTTTTGTTCTGGTGCAATATGATTACAGCGAAGACTGAAAGGATTTTTTTCCAAATGTCATTAAGTGCAAAAACTGTTCTGTCACTTTTTTTTTCCAGATTTTGAGATTATTTGCAAATGATTATGAACTAATTTGAAACAGTACATCATTTTTAAAATCATATTGTAACAAAACAAAATGTGTAAAAGCTGACAGGGATTCAGATACTTGACGAAGCAACAGTATACTTGTGTGTTTTCCCTATGGAGAAAGTTTAAGTTGTATATAGCCTGTAAATGTTGGGCTGCATTTAGATCTAACTGTATTATGTAAAAAAGCAGCGGAGAAATATGTAAAATTTTAAAAAACGTATTAAAAAAAGATACTTAATAAACTGTATTATGTTTACAAATGTCTGGAGCCACAGTTTGTATTTTTTTTATATCATACTGCAACATTGGAAATACTCTTTCCTCATGATTCCTCATCTGTGATTTTTAACATATTTTACAGTTTCCAGTTTATTATTATTATTTACACCTACTACTGATAGAGAGGTGTTTCTAATATTTTGTCCACCTGATGGACATCAATGATGACAGAGTAAATATTAGAAACCCTAAAATGGCCATGTAGTGATCAACACCATGTCTAAAATAATTTAATGAAAAATTCACATTATTGAATGTAGAATGTATTTATTGTTGTATTTAGAAGAGTATTAAAAAATGGCCATTGACTACTCTCTCTCTCTCTCTATATATATATATATTTATCAGTTATATATCTATATATAAAGTCATATATCTCTATACAACAGGTGACAAGTGTTTTTCAGTCACCGTTTATTGGAGCGCCAATGTACAGACGCAGAGAGAACAGCCCAGTATGTTTTTTAATATGTTTTGTTTGTTTATTTCTATTAATTCTCTCAAGAATAAAATTGATTTATAAAACAGTTTCAGGGTTGTGCCTGGGGGAAGAGGTCATAATTCCCACCAGTCAATGAGGGCTTTGGTAAAAAAAAATTACTTGTAAACATGAACACACATGAGACTAACTGAGAGTTTCATTAGTGGTTGAAACAAATTACACAACACTGACAAACATCTGTTCTGGTCAGATACTTTTAAGATGTTACAATGTTTGGATTCATATGAGCATTGTTTTCTACTGTGAATTTATGAAGTGAGTGATGGAAACGATTTGACGTAATCTACATAGCAGACCCTCTGGCTCGAAAGCTATTTTGGTCTCACTTTGGGGGGAAAGTCCAAGCTACCAACTTCACGATTTCAAAAACCCAGTTTTTGGAAACGTAATGCTCCAGAGAATGGCCCCGACAACTCACCAGACTTGTAGCACACCCCTCGGCCCCAGTGACTGCAGCAGGGGTCCTTTCCGCATCTCCCCTGATGTGTGAAAGCCACTGGGGGTTAGAATGGGGTGGGTTGGCGTGTTTTCGGCTGGCCACCCGCCTACCCCAAGGCCCGGTGGCTGCAGCAGGGTTCTTCTCTCTCCCAAGGCGCAGGTTGGGCAGGCGTTCTCCGTGCCAACCTGTGACTGAGAGCTACCTGATTGATTCCTGAGAGTAACAAAATTGGCCGGACTCTAGTTATGGTGCATGTGCTTATCAGATTGATAACATATATGGGGTGCCCCTCACCATGCTCCAAGGCCTTGGCGGGTGGGTCATCATCATTATCATCCATCCATCATCATCATTTTCCCTTCTCCCCAGCCACACTCATCAGCTCCTCCTGGGTGATCCCAAGGCGTTCTCAGGCCAGGAGCGATATATAATCCCTCCAGCGTCTGCCCCGGGGTCTCATCCCAGTCGGCGTGCCCAGAACACCTCTACAGGGAGGCGTCCAGGAGGCATCCTCCTCACCAGGCGCCCAAACCACCTCAGCAGGCGCTTTTCGATGCAAAGGAGCACCGTCTCTACTCCTAGCCTCCCCCGATGTCTGAGCTCCTGACCCTATCTCCAAGTCTGAGCCCAGACACTACAACTCATTAGTTTAAATTTGATTAAGGCTTAAAATTCTTCATAGCTAATTAAGGACTTGTCTGCTTTGCGTGACAGGTGGTTTGTCCAGACATCCCAACTCTCCCAGAAGTACCGGGAGTCTCCCGCATATTGATAGCGTCTCCATGACGCCCGCAAATGAGACGTATTCTCCCGGAATCTGGAGTGAACGAGAAAGAGTTTTTTTGTGATTGTTGCGGGCAAAAATCCTTGATTATGCGGCACGTTTTCTTAAAAATATGCAATGGAATATGCGGGATATTTATGCAATTTTATGCGATGAAATTGCGGGAACTTGCAAAAATTGCGGGAACTTGCAAAAATTGCGGGAAATTGCAAAAACTGCGGTTTGATGAAAAAGAGAAAAAACAGTGATTACCCTGTTCTCACTAGGCTACTACCTTAATGTAAAGAGTCATTTCTAATTACTTCCTATCATAAGCAAGCATACTAAATCACAGAAAGTGCTGGGAATATTTAAGTTCTTGTTTTATTTCAGACTTTAATAAACACATGGCTCAAACTTACAAAACATTGATGAGTCAAATAAATTCTGTAGCTTTACAAAAGGAATATGCTACAACAAAAAAATAAAATGTGTGTTTCCTGTTTTACAGAGGTAGCTATACAAAACAGACATCTTCTGTTAAAGGTAGGGTATGTTATGTTGTTCGAAGCATTTTTTGTTATACTGGGTGAAATGGTCCTTCTATTATCATAGGTATCAATACATTATCACTTTAGAAAAAGGAACGGAAAAAATCAGACCTCTGTGACAGCCACAGGACTGATAAAACTCCGACCAATCCATGCTCTTCGCACCGAAAAGCAAAAACCAATCAGGTGCCTTCATGTCTAATTCTGCATCTGCCCCCTCTCTCCCTGCCTACTTCGCACGTGCAGTCTTCGCTGTTGCCGGAAAAAAAACAGCATACTTCTCTGCAGAACTACAGAGTTGGTGGGGCGTGGCTTGGAGGGACTCACTGACGGGAGGGGGAGCAGCGGGGTGGAACCAGGCGGGGAGTTCCGGTCCTCTGAAATGATGCGAACGCGGAAGTAACTTAAAACTGCATTCTATCAAAAGGCCACCCAGGGGGCGACCGTTTTGGTGTCAAAAGGACTTCCGTCTCTATACAAGTCAATGGAGAATTCACCAACTTCTCACTTGATTTCTAACCTCAGTAAATGTTTTCAAAATGTGTTTATGGTCTCAATCGCTAGTTTAAAGCCTTCTTCAATGCAGTATGATGGGGTTTTTTTTAAATTTTGGCCTCCCTGATTTTATATTTGACGATAAAGTAGGGTATGCATTAGGGCGTGGCTACGTCGTGATTGACAGGTTGATTGACAGGTTCAGGAGGGCAGACATATAGTCTATGTCTATTGCCTGTGTGGAAATAGATACCTGTGAACTTGTCTCACGACGACATTTTTCTGAGTTCTGAGTTTTGTGTAACATTTCAGTCGCCTAAAAATGACCTGTTTGGCTTGTTTTTGACAATGAAATGAACAAGAATTGCAAAAAATAACCTTACTGAAGTAATGTTACTTGGTGTGTACCTACTGCTCTTAACACTATATGATAACAGTTAAAAACACCCAATTATAACGTTAGTTCAATAAGCTATTTTCCACCTGCTCGTGTGCTAACGTTAGCTCTTGAACTACTGTAACAGCACATCAATACAGGCAACAGTTAACATTAGCATTTAACATTAGCTTCAACGTTACATTACACAAGTAACTAACGTTACTCCTCTCATAATATTTGCTGATTGTATACATGTATGCAATTAGCTATGTCACGTTACTAAGCTACTTTAACACTTGGCTGTAAAGTTTACCTCGAATTGTGGGAGCTAACTTGGTTTTCCCTCTATCCGGTCAGGTTGTCAGGTTGCCAGTGTTTGGGTAGCGGTGTGCACAATGCCCTCGAGATCCAGCCCTCGCAACCTCCCTCGCTCACGCCCATGGCTACGCCTCATGCCCATATAAGTAGAATCCGTGTTTTTTTTTTACCCGGCATGCAAATTTTCGGGATGGCGCTGCCCAGATCCGAAACTATTCGCTTCCAAGCAGCAGTCCACAAACCAATGGGTGACGTCATGGATGTTACGTCCATTTTATATACAGTCTATGGGTGGAACTCAAAGGCTAAGTTATGCTTCTGCGCCGTGGGAGGCAGGGGGAGGCAGGAGGAGGTGATATTTTCAAATCTTGCTAGCTCTCTTGCTAGCTTTACAACACTACATACCCTAGCTTTAAAGTAAGTGCTTCCAAATTGCACAAAGTGCAATCTCTTACTGTAACGTAAATTTACATACTACTAATATAGTTATAATATAGTTGCATCAACTCCTGAATGAAACTACAACAGTCCACTATGAAAATGAAAACCTGTGGTCCAACACAGAGTGCAAAATAATTTGCCCCCACTGTCATGTAATACACCGGGAAACATGGTGCATGGTCTTTTGCGCTTATTTTTGTTGGCAAATGAGACTGATTCATCACAGGGTTTGGGGCTTTTCGATGATGTTCACGTCGCGTAATTACGTCACTTCATAACGTTCCCATGGCAACAGGGGGAAATGGCTGCTCTTGTGTGAAGTAAACGCAACATTTTTCAACTTTCTGCTAAGATATATGTGACAACGAAAATGCGGGGATTATGAAATCATGCAAGCCCCGAATATTTTGCGCGGAAATCAGCGATTTATGAGGCGAAAGTGCGGCGTCTTTGAAAAAATGTGGCCCCGCATAAAAATGCGGACTTTGGCTGATTATGCATTGAATTATGCGATCGTATAATCACGTTTTTCTGGAGGGACTGATAAATGCAGCGCGTGTGAGAGCAAAGGGTCCTTATAACTCTGTGTTGCCGTTTATTAGACCGATCGCATGCCCCCGCCCCCGGACAGACACCTAGTGTCGGGTTAGCCTTCAAGCAAGGCGCCTCAGTTGTTAAACCAGCATGCACCAAAGTCAAAATGTTACAGAAGTGTTTTGAATTCATGGTGATAATACTTCTGAACAAAAAAGCATCTGAGTGAGGTTGGAAAATGATGGTCCACCGCTTTAATTAGCTAAGGTTATGCACTTGTGAGGTTAATTTTGTCATAGAGGCAATCTGACATTGTCTACCTAACATTATGTTAAAAGTGGTGAACTGTGTGATATTATAATAAGGTTTGTGTAACTTCAAACATTTCAGCATTGTTTTAGAAATAACTTTAACCTGGATGTTGTAGTATATTATAGGCTTGCCTTGAGCTGGTTATTTAAGATATGTTACATTTTACTTAAAATGTGACAGCCAACATATATGCAAACGTAATTATTTTAATTACTATTATTAGGGCCCGAGTGGCGACTGCCCTATTGAAATTGTAATGTTTATTTTTATTATTATTAGGGCCCGAGCGGCGACTGCAAGTCGCCTGGCGAAAGCCCTACTGAAATTGTAATGTTTATTAGGGCCCAAGCGGCGACTGTAAGTCGCCTGGCGAAAGCCCTATTGAAATTGTAATGTTTATTATTATTAGGGCCCGAGCGGCGACTGCAAGTCGCCTGGCGAAAGCCCTATTGAAATTGTAATGTTTATTATTATTAGGGCCCGAGCGGCGACTGCAAGTCGCCTGGCGAAAGCCCTATTGAAATTGTAATGTTTATTATTATTATTATTAGGGCCCGAGCGGCGACTGCAAGTCGCCTGGCGAAAGCCCTATTGAAATTTGTTCATGCCCCAACGTGCAAGTGACCCCAAAGTGCAGGTGACCCCAAAGTAATCAAGTAATCAAGTAATCATGTGGTATGGAAGACCCCCAGGGAAAAATGCTATATTGAAATTGTAATGTTTATTATTATTATTATTATTATTATTATTATTATTATTATTCCGACATTTCGTGCCCCAATTTCGCCCCTTTCCCAAATGCGAAAATGCTTATACTTTTGCACGGACATCCCACATACTTCATCCAATCAACTTCAAACTTGCTGGAGTTGATGATGGCTCCGCCCTGAACGTCCCAATATATTAACTTCCCACGTAACTCATAGCGCCCCCCGGTGGTAACAGGAAGTTAACTAAGATTCATAAAAATGACATACTTTGCCCCATCAACTTCAACTACATTATGAAGACTGTGAAGCTACGAGTAATGGCGTCCGAGTGGCGACGCGGCGACCATCAATTCCTCGCCATGAAAATACGTTTGGCTTTTTGATGGCTTTATTGAACTCGTATCATCATGAAAATTGGTACACAGGTCTAGGGTGCCGACCTCAACGTCTCCATTCGCTCATAGGCGATCTCACTCGTGTCGCCCCCTAGTGGAAACAGGAAGTGCCATATTTTACATCATCATTGTGCGATTTCCACAAAACTTCACATGTGTAATCACTGTCCCACCCTGAACGCAACCGCTTGTGTTTTGTTACACTCTACTGCCCCCTGGTGGATGAACCATCAACCTCTCATAACTCCCCTTTGCCTTTGTCCAATTCACTCCAAACTTCACATGACTGATGAGTGGCCGCCCTGAACACACCAGACCACACCAGACCATATGTGTAACTACCTGTGACTGCCCCCTACTGGATGAACGAAACATTGCATTTTTGGCCTCCTTCCAGGTTTTTTCTCACTTTCTGCTTCACGCCACAGCCCCGCCATGCCTCAGGCCCCGCAGGGGCATGGGTGAGCGAGGGCCCGCCATCGCCGCTTGCGGCTTTAATTATTATTATTATTATTATTATTATTATTCCGACATTTCGTGCCCCAATTTCGCCCCTTTCCCAAATGCGAAAATGCTTATACTTTTGCACGGACGTCCGGCCTCATCCGAAATTCGATATTTTTGGGTGGTCGCACATGGTCGACGCAGAATGGCGGAATAGCGCCCCCTACAAAGTCCAAAAATGCCCATAGGGCATTTTGCTAACTTTGTCCTATGCTCACACAATTCGGTACACATATGTATTATATCCACATATGCAAAAAAGCCTCTTGACCTCATGACCTCAACCCAACAGGAAGTCGGCCATTTTGGTTTTGATTTTTCCCGCCTAAAATTAACTCCTCCCACAGCGTTCGCCCGATCAAGTTCAAATTAGGTACGCAACATCTCCAGACCTAGCTGAGCTTAAGTTGTGTTCTGCGCATCCGTAGGTCAAAGGGCGTGTCTGCCAGGGCTCAACTAACTTTGGCGTGCTCGCCATGTACATACGAGTGGCTCTCACGCCCACATACTTCATCCAATCAGCTTCAAACTTGCTGGACATGATGACGGCTCCGCCCTGAACGTCCCGATATATTAACTTCCCACATAACTCATAGCGCCCCCCGGTGGTAACAGGAAGTGAACTTAAATTCATGAAAAATACATAGTTGACCCCATCAACTTCATTCCACTTCTAAAACATGCAGAACCAGTTGGTGAAGCTACATTATGAACACTGTGAAGCTACGAGTAATGGCGTCCCTGTGGGGGCGTGGCTACCATCAATTCCTCGCCATGAAAATACGTTTGGCTTTTTGATGGCTTTATTGAACACGTATCATCATGAAAATTGATACACAGGTCCAGGGTGGAGACCTCTTCCATCTGATAGGGGTGTCGCTCATGTCGCCCCCTAGTGGAAACAGGAAGTGCCATTTTTTGCATCAACATTGTCCGATTTCCACGAAACTTCACATGTGTGATGAGGGACTGACCCTGAACACACCTGCATGCATCCCATTACTGCCCCCTGGTGGATGAACCATCAACTGCTCATAACTCCCTCATGCTTTGTCCCATTTCCACGAAACTTCACATTTGTGATGAGGGACTGACCCTGAACACACCTGCACACATCCCATTACTGCCCCCTGGTGGATGAACCATCAAATGCTCATAACTCCCTCTTGCTTTGTCCGATTCACTCCAAACTTCACATGAGTGATGAGGAGCCGCCTCTGAACGCACCACACCACATGTGCTGACTGCCCCCTGGTGGATGAACCATTAACTGCTCATAACTCCCTCATGCTTTGTCCAATTCACTCCAAACTACACATGAGTGATGAGGGGCCGCCCCTGAACGCACCACACCACATTTGGTGACTGCCCCCTGGTGGATGAACCATTAACTGCTCATAACTCCTTCATGCTTTGTCCAATTCACTCCAAACTTCACATGACTGATGAGTGGCCGCCCTGAACACACCAGACCATATGTGTAACTACCTGTGACTGCCCCCTACTGGATGAACGAAACATTGCATTTTTGGCCTCCTTCCAGGTTTTTTCGCACTTTCTGCTTCACGCCACAGCCCCGCCATGCCTCAGGCCCCGCGGTGGCATGGGTGAGCGAGGGCCCGCCATCGCCGCTTGCGGCTTTAATTTTTATTGTTATTACTAAAAAACTCAGATTGTTTGTGGCATACTTTTTTTTTGCATTGTTGTCCATAACACTTTATTTTACTAAATATGTCAATCGTGTGTTAGAAAACTGATGTTGACATGATATAACTGTTTATTTGACTGTCAAATGTAAAGTCTAAAGTGTAGAAAATAACTACACAAAAATAGATAATGCAACTGACAGAATATGAGGACTGAGATGTCATCACCTTTTTTAAAAAAAAGGTGAAATAAATTATGGCCTGTTAAACATTTCCTGAAAAGAACTGTGTGAAGGTGGTAACCTAACACATTTGTCACCTTACATATCTGTTTGTCTGTGTACAGTTTTACTCTGTGATTCAGACCGACTGGACCAGTGGATGCTCTACATGAGAGGACTGAACTGGATTCCTAACAGGACTTGTGGTCTGTGCAGTGAACACTTTGAGAGTCTATATAGTTATAGTTATAGTAAAGTAGTCACTGTAGTTGCAACTTGTCAGTCACAGACGTAGCCATGTACTGCTTTATCATCAAATTTATATTAAATGCTACCATAAATTACATAATTAACATCATGTTGTATTGAGAAAGATTTGAAACGCGCGATTATTAGCAAACTGTTTACTGAGGTACAATCACATCGCCAGTAAAGTTGCCCCCTGCTGGCCATTAGAGAGACTCCAGGGTTTAAGTCACTTCCGCATTGGCTTCACTTTTCAGACTTGGAATCACCTGCTTGGTGTTTTACCCCAAAATATGTATCCTAATTGTCTAAACTTATTTTTAACCCATATCTCACTCATTTAGCCTGGTTGAAATATTGCATTTATCTTCTCTTTTGATTTTTTATCATTTATTTTTTATTCTGCTTTTATGTCATGTCTACTTTTTCTTCAGACCAATTAGCTTTCAGAGGAATAACTTTTAAACCTCTCTCTCTTTCTCGCACAGGCGTACACATCTCGCATTAACGTTGACAGCCCTAGTAAAAATCAAATCATTTTATGCAATTTAATGCTTCTATCCCCATGATGGGTATCGAATAAAGTACTCAATTGGTATCAGTATCACTTTAAGGGTACTTAGATTGGTACTGGTATGGTAATTTTTTAAACAATAACCAGCCCTACGTATAATACAGTTTACATCTACTTTAGGATTAATTGATTGAGATTGTTACAAGTTCAATTATTTTATTAAAAATCAAGTCATACCATTCTGTTCACAACATGAAGCAAACCCAAAGTCTGATGGAGACCTGATGAAATTATATTTATATTTTTATTACAATATTAGAATTTGTACATATTGTCCCCTCTCTCCACATTTCATTTATAAATTTATTACATAAATATACTCCAAAATGTAGAATAAACAAAAGACAGATTTAATACAAAACAAACAAATTAAGAAACAAACATAATACCTGACTCTGGGACACTTGAGGAATGTAATTATAACAAAAGATCACACAACGTGGCAGAGTTGTACTCGCAAAACAGAAACTATTAGCTAGAGAAAGTTTATCCAATAATATTGATCATTACTCTTGGCTTAGATAATTTATTCCTCTCCATCATCCACAAGGAAAATCCAACATTTAAGACAAATTATGTTTGTCATTATTGGCTTTGGTTATAAGAAAACAAAATGTTAAAAATTAGTACACATCCAACACATGAGTTCCCTTGAATTGAGGACAAAATTATGACCAACCAACGTAAAAATAAAAAAATCCACCTTTTCTCCATATATAGTTTCCCCAACAATTAAGTAGCTACATATTTTCATTGCCTATAAATAACTTTATGATCAATAAAATGATCTGCAATCTGAAGAATCTTCACAACACATGCAAAAATTAAGAACACAGCACGGCCTGTGATGTGACCCTTCACCTGGACGCTGACCTCATGCTGAATCAGGGTCTTAACAAAGTCGTAATCATCTCTAACGACGTCATCAGCTCTTACATGTGACCTGTGTTAATGTTTCAGTCATGAGATGAGCTCACTCAGACTTTAAAACAACTCCACTTTGGGGTATTCTCTAAATAATAATGATAGACTTTTCTGTCATGAAAATAAAAATTAGGTGGTATTAAATCACGATAAAGGCGATCGATAAGCAGTGGTTTCTTCTGTGAGTTCAGACTGGCCGGCGTCAAGCAGCGCCACTAACATCCATGCTGTGAGGCATTGGAGGGTTTACAACAAGGTGGCAGTTATGATAAACATGCAGACACATAAAACTGCAAAATTTAAATCAACCTAAACAAACCTTGCGTAAAGATTAAAACAAATCAACTGAAAGAAAACTGAGAAAAACATAGTCATTCATACTTGATCTCAAGCAGTGTACTACATGTAGAGCGCAGTTAAATAAAACCAGGAACACATACAAGGATAAATCTGTAGAAAAAAAGTTTGAGTGTAATATAGAAAATTAAATTATTACAGTATATATATATGCATGTTGACCTATAGAGAAATAAAAATAAACACTTGCACCAGAAAAGTGTGCTTTAAAAAAATCTGAGCAGGTCCCCAGTACTAATATGTAAACATCATACAGTATCAGACCTTAAAAAATAAACAACAATCCTGTGATCATGTGGCTAAATAAAATTCAGATATGTGAAAAAAAAAGAGTTGTCTAAACAAACCCTCAAATTAGAGGCCGATTCATTCAAAACTAACAGGAAATCAGCTTTTTTTAAAAACTATATATACTTTTGACAGAACAGAGTGGAGGGTTGAGTGTGTTGCTGTGGTGATCCGCCTCCTCGTTGGGTCCCTGGTCCCTGTGTGATGTGCTGTTGATGAGGTTGAGCAGTGGCTGTTTGGACATGAAGGGATGTCAATGTTCAAGAGAGGAATAAAAGTTTCCCTGTTTGGGTTTTTTTTGTTGTTGTTTTTTCCTTTCATCCCAGTGAGTAAGAGAGAGAGAGGGAGAGAGAGAAAGAGAAAGAGAAAGAGAGACCTGTACACAGCGTGACGTGTGTCCTGTGTTAATAGGCTTCTTTCTGAGTGTGCATCTGATCCTGGATCCTCTGCAGCATCTCCTGCATCCGGCGTAACTGTGGGGGTGAGATGAGACAAATGTTAGCGCGATGCTGTGACTCATGCACGAGTTTACACATCCATGATTAACATTGATGGCAGCGGGAAGGTCTGACAACGTCAACAGGCCTTGCAGCAAATTATTCACACGTGACTGCACGGACGACACGTCAATACCACTCAGCAGATCAGTGTGTGATTTATAGATTAGATCACGTGACCAACGCTCAAAGCAGGCAGGGCTCCTCCACCTGCCTTTTCTCTTCACTACAGAATATTCAATATTTAAAAAAGCAGCATTTCAAGATACTAAAATATACTATATAGGAAACATTTATTTTCTCTTAACAATCAGATTTACTGTAACATTTGTTGCTGTCTGCACTGTGATGTGATTTTGCTTTGTGTAGTACAGATGATCACATTTCTGACACAGTGTGATTGTACAGTTCTACAGTGACATTGTCATGTTTGACCAAATTTTAATGTTGTTAACACAGAAAATAAAAAAAGAGCAACTGAGGGAAAGAAAGTCATTTTATTTGATTTATCCATTATAAATATATTTCTGGGGAATAAACAGGAAAAGGGAAGGTCCTGATAGTAAATCATGAACACAGATGAACAATCAGTTGTATCTGTTTATAAAAAACACTTAAACCGTACATAATTATATATTTATTCTTAATGAAACTCCTTAATATAAAGGATAAGTTCAAGTCTATATTAATACAACACTCACATCCTTATATGTACATTAAAAATGAAATCAGTTGTTGTAAATGTTCCTGCTGTCTATACAGGCTGCTAAGAAATAACTTGCTAAAGTGATTTCAATGTAAGTGAGGATAAAATCCACATCCCTCGTTCAGTGCAAAAAAAAATTAAGCTAATATGCATCAGCAATCTGAGTTAAGATCTTCAAAGCTACAGTCTTCTTAGGATGAAATTACCTCTTTGTATTTCCATGGACAGAATAAATTGTGAAGATATCTACTTGGTTTGTTTAACTCTGACTGCTGAAGCCTAATTTTATCTTCAGCTGAAGACAAATATTAAAATAGAGAATTTATGCATGAAAAAAAGGCCTGTGGATTTTTTACATCGTTTAATTTTTTTAAACCTACTTTTTTTTTAGTGTTAATGAAGAAATCATCCCTACATGTGTGTTTTTTCATCCACTTCGCTTTACTCAATACGACTTGCACTAAATTATCTTTTTGCTTGCTGCTGTTCATACTGTGTGCGGTTTGACTTTAATCCCACCTTGAAGTTTAGAGGAGATTTCTTCACAGCCAGTAAAACCAGGATGACAGTTACAGTGACCAGTAACTCTTTCAATGTACATTTGGGCATGGGAGTATCGTTTTAGGGTAGACTTGGAAAAAATGTGAACGTATGTATCCTTTAAGTGGGACTCTAAAATAAAAACTTTGCATGGGCATTTGTCTAATATAGTATATACACATAATTCAAACAACAGGAAACTGCAGGGAGGGTTTGTTTTCTTCTATGAATAATTCCTTTAATAATTGTATCTTCAGACCACTGCCAACTCTGTTGATGAAGCTAAAAACAATCTGTAACATTTCATAGTCATTTTTAGTTTAGCCCTTGAATGTCCCACACTGTTTCGTCTTAGCGGTTAAACTACATCGGCAGTATTGACATAAATATTGGACGAGGTTTAAAGCAGTGTTGACTCTTTCAAAAGTGAAAGTATAAAATGTACTTAGTCCGAGGTAAAATATGCGTTTCGCTTTAAGTAGCCAAACAAACCTGATGGATTTCATGCGTGATGAGGTCCAAGGTTTTTCTACGCTCGCTAACCTGAGGAGGGGAGTTGGTAAACACTCTGAAACTCCCATCTGTCTGCAGCTTTAACACGAGGCGCCGCTGTGAGTACAGGCGACATATACAGTGTTTCCAAATCAAGCGTAAACTGCATGATTTGAAGCAGAAGGCTCTTTTTTTCTACCCACAGTTCAAAGCTTCAGAAGACTTGAGGACATGGGGAGTAGGGGTGTGTGTGAGTGTGTAATAACTCGTGTTTTTTGAGGCTACTCATTGTCAACCCCAGAAAACACGACCTGGACGTGCTTCAAAGAAAGCTTCTAGATAAACAAAATCTGTGAGCTAAAAGAACTCAGAGCGCTTCATCGGCCTTCAGGTCTGAGTGTGTCTCTGGGTCGGGCTGAGGGTCTGAGTGCTCGCGGTGGTCAGAATTGTGTTCGAGCTTGTGCTTGTGGTCGTGATCGTGGTGTTGATGTGACTCCGTTTCGTGGTTGGCGTGCCGTACCTCCTCGTCTTTCTCTCGGATGAGTTTTTCTGTGTCGCTGTCCATCATGTCGGGCACCATGGGGATGGGGAAGTCTGTGCCGCTCTCTCTGGTTAGTTTACTGCAGGCAGACACAGGTTACAGTCACACATTCAACATTAGTATGTCCAGTTGGGTTTTTTTTCCGAAAGCGACTCAGTGTTTCATTGACAAGTCAACATTTCACTGTTCATTTTTTTTTGTCAAGCCGAGCTCCCAGTATTTCTTACATTTACACTCTTTATGCAGATGTTACTATTTTCCGACACAAAGGGTGAGGTTCAAATGATAGGTGAAGTGTTTGAATGCCTTAAACTTGGCTACGTGAATCAAGAACAACTTTCACTAAGCTGCCATAACGTTCAAGTAGCAGAAAATCACACTGCAGTGTAACCTTGTTGAGCGTGTTGAGGTTATACATTAGAGCCCAGAAACCACCTAAGCAGATGAAAGATTGTAGAAAGTTTAATGGCAATTAATCAAAGAGTTATTTCAGTCCGGACCAAAGTGGTGAACCAATCGACATCCACAAAGTTGTGACACTAATGCTGCTAAAAATACTAAATCGGAGAATCAAGAAATGTTTGTGCCTGTGAGGATAAATGTAGGAAAACTTCTAACCATAACCTAAAACATTAAATAACATTTAAATTACAAGGATATACATTTATATTATATATACATTGTATCTTAATACCTGAATGTCTAATATTTGTTTTAATGTAATATCAACTTCCAATGTCCGCAAAAATAAGTCCTGTTGAGCTTTGTGTGTGTCGTACTTGCGATTGCGTTCCTTTACAACCATGCGGGTCATGCTCTGGATGCACTGGGCTCTGTAGTTCTCGTAGTGGGTCTCCCGGGTCACGTCTTTCAGGTCTTGCATGTGCGTGCGAACGAGCATGTTCCTCAGCTTCACGAAATCACAGTGTGCCGAGTTCTCCACTGTGAATCACAGCGTCAAGATAAAATTCAACAAACTGCTAATACTGAATCAATACTGCCTGCAGGAAAATACATGGGTCAAGCGTCATCACACAATTTACCTTTATGTACCTAAATATAAAACACACGCAGCCTTGTCCAGACTCTAAAAACTTAAACTCAGGACAGACTTGAAGAAGGGACCTACCTTCTACGATGCCCCAGGGGTACAGACGGCCTCGCACCCTCTTGCCTTTGGCCTCCACCACTGTGTTGCTGCCAATTACTGCAAAAGGGATGCTTTCCTTATGGGGGGGGTGGGGGGGGTAATGATTAATGATTAACAAATCATTACATTGTTTCATTAAGCTGTGGAGAGTGGTTTTGGATGGTTCGATGCAGCACAGAATGGTGCAGTGCAGATGTGTTTATATCTTACGTGCCTTTGTGTGGGTCTTTTTAACAGTCCTCATGTCTGCTCACTCACATTTGAAGCTTCAATACATATTTTTAAACATAAGTTATAACTTGATTTATTTTCACACTCTCCTCTTCCAATTTTTTTAACATGATGCTTTTATAAGAGTGACAGTGTGAGAAGAGCAGAGACAGACTGGCTCATTAAGACTGTGTAGTCCGTAGTAGACAGTTAAGGTTATATGGCTTATATATTCATTCATCAGCATCATTACAGTATTATTCTAATTGATGTGATCTGCACTACAATGAAGAGTAGTGATGCGTTTCATGTGACCCATAACAGCATCCTGCTATGAATGAATTAAAAATGAAAGTGTCTGTTGCTTCACTGTCATTTCTATTTCCAATAATCTATTAACAACTCTTGAAGTCTTGATCTTGATGCAGTGACTTTCTTTGCAATGAAAACATTTTAACAAAGTGCAGCGCTGATTCAAAAGCTTGAGAGCCCCAAACCATAGAAAAGACAACAGGAAGAAAGGAGGGAAAGACATCTGTCAACTTCTGCTCTCACCTTCAGCTCGTGGTCCTGCTGCTTAAACTCTTCGTCCTCGTCAGAGTCACAGTCAGGGAACTGGTATATCTTGATACCATACTGATCAATCTCCTCTCTGATCTGCAGGGAACCACACAGAGGAGAAAGGGCAGAGTCAAAACATGTATTTTGAATGTAAAATGTGACACAAGTGGAGACTGTCTATCACTGCCAAGAAACTAATAAAAGGGAATTTCTATACTATGCAGTGTAATTTATGTTTAGATCAACAATTCATCAACCAGAATAAGACTTGCCTTGATTTTCTTTTTCTTGACCTCACTCGGGGTGAGCGTGTCTGCTTTGGCCAAGATGGGGACGATGTTGACTTTCTCATGCAGAGCTTTCATAAATTCCACATCCAGAGGCCGAAGGCTAGAAAAAAAGACAACAGTACAGTGAGACACAGTGATGTCTGTGTATGACTTTAACTAGGAGGTGATATTTTTAACTGTTAGAAATCATAGCTGCATCAGACAGACATTTATTTTTTCCTGTCCTCCTTTAGTCTATTGTGAAACAGGTGAATCAACAGAGACACAGACCTGATTTGAAAATGTATGACGGCAGCATAAAGACACTGATTTCACATACATTTAAGCTGTAAGATGATGTGCGGCAGTGAGAGCCAGCTGGATGTTTGATCAGTGGTGGCAGATGTTTGCTCTGGTATGTAATGACTGTGACTCATCAGCAGAGGGAGCAGTTTCTCCATCGCTGTGACTGTGAGATCCACTGAAGCATTAACTTCCAGGTTTATGGTAGATTTCTTCTGTAGTGAGCACACTGATGTGGATCAGTGCATGTGCACAAATGAACTGAATGGTACCACATCAGCACTCAGCAGAAACAATTGATTGGAGTGAAAGCATTGCACTGGATGTAAATTCACCTGAAGGCAGCTGAGAACTGCTTTAACTCTGAGAGAGCCTGCTGCATTAACAATTTATGGAGCTGAATCCACCATAAGAAAATACCGGTGTGCTAGATATTCACAGTAAATCTTGATTACTCAGCCGGCTTTGTGTGCAAGGCAAAAGCTGTGAATGAGTTAGCTGATCTGATGCATGAGTGAAATTGAAACTGGCTTTCATGCTCGCTCTCTGTTTTGATGCAAACACAAGCACAGTCATTCATACTGCAGTAAGAGGTTTATTATTTGGAGCAGAGTAGAGTAGAGAGAGGAGGTTAATAGTCTGTATATGAGCGCTGCAGCTTTGTCATACCCGTGACCGAAGGGTGAGATGAAATAGAGGCAGCAGTGCACGCGGTTGTCCTGGATGTTCTTGCGGTTGAGGCCGCTCTCGTCCCTGAAGTACTGCTCGAACTGCTGGTCGATGTAGTCAGCCACTGACTTCCAGCTAGAGCACAAACACACAGGGACATTCAGACTCTGAGGCAACGCTGCACTGTTTGATCTATTTGACTTTTATTCATGAAGGACTTTTACCATTCAGTGTTGTTTACAGCATCCCCGAACCCAGGGGTGTCCACAATGGTTAGCTTCAGTTTGACCCCTTTTTCTTCTATATCCACTGTGTGTTTGGTGATTTCTACTGTTTGTGTGATTCGCTCTGAAGACGGGACACAAACAGAACTTATTTTTAAATATCAGCTTTGTTATATTATGATAAAAAAATATATATCAAAAGATGTGGCTTCCTCACCTTCAGCATTAAGCAGCTTCCTATCTTTGTAAAGATCTGTGAGAAACAGACTGTTGACCAGGGTGGACTTTCCCAGACCGGACTCCCCTTCAAACAAAGAACAACAAAGAGAAAGAACGAGCTTAAACTTTGTGATTAGTGATCTCTTCAGGCAGAGGTGGGCTTAAGATCAAATGTCTGCTAATGTGCAGACGAGGATTTACCTGCCACCATGAGGGTGAAGTCAAATCCCTTCTTGACAGACTTGCGGTGCACTTGGTTTGGCAGCGTTGCAAAACCTACATACTCCTTGTCCTGGTCCTAAAAATGAGTTAAAAAGAAGAGGAAGAAAAAAAAGAATACTTCAGGTATGCTCAAATTATCATAACATACACAGAGATTTGTAAAAAATAATTGTTCAGTTTTGTAATTAACCACAAGATTTGGTTGTCCTGTTTATTTTTAACCCAACGTTCCCACAAGAAGTTTGGCACCGGAAGTCAACAACACAACAAAATCAAAATGAAACACTGCCATCAATAAAAACCTTTTCCACCAGATGAACATCAGTCATCCTTTTTTTTAAATCACATAAAACAACAATTAGGCTTGTAGACAATCTTGTACTGTATCAGTCAGTCTGAAGAAGAAGTGCACACAAACAACATGGGCATGAAAATCAGAACTAAACCACAAAGATCTGGTTTATCGCCTCTGGATTTCCTGGCTGCGCCTCTCTGTGTTACCTCATTATTGTTGTAAGGGTCAAATCGACCCCAGGGGCTTTTGGGCCTGGGGGGACTGACGGGGAACGACAAGTCAAACTCCACACTTCTGCTCTGCGGCAAACTGGGGTCTGAACCCGAATCAGACTGTGCCCTACCCGCCACAGGGGGGCGCAAATAAGACGGGGTGTGGGGGCGGTCTTCGCCCTCAGCTTCCCTGTCTGCATCATGAGCCTCGTGGCCATGATGATGTTGGTGGGGTTGGTGGTCGTGCCCTCCGTGGTGGTGAGGGTCTTGCAAAATGTTCTCCACCTCTGAGTCATCTGATTGGCTCGAATGCTGGAAGGACGCCAAGGTTGAAGGGGTGTGGATGAGGCAGTGCAGAGGAACAGGTGGCAAAAAAAACAAAAGGTGGAGGAGAAGATAGGTAGAGGAAAAGTAAAGTATAAAAGCGAAAGAGATGCAGAGAGCAGAAAGTTTTAAAAACAGTCGCAGCTTTTGGCTGTAAACTCTACAGAGGAGATGCAGACTGTGTAATGAAGAGATGTGACTGTCTTACTGAGGCAGAGTCACAGTTTACAGTATTGAATATTGATTTTTGATGGGCAGGATTTGTTTTAGAGAGGAAATCTAAACGTCAAACATGGAGAAAGCTGCGAGAGATTGTAAATTTTACTTTGTGACGGAATATACTGTTTGTTTTTTCTGACATAAACTTAAAATACGATCTCAGCTGGTACAGAACTCTGAACAGGTGGACTCTCATAATAGTTCAAGCTTCCTGAATGCGGAGTCTTATTTTGATCATAGTGTGTTTTTAAACTACAGTCAAATAGCAAACTATAACAGGTTATAGCACAAAGTCATGCCATTAAACTGGAGCTTTCACTAACCAGTGACATGAGGAGGGGTCATGTTGGAGTTGAACAATAATAGCAGTCATCTATCTTAGTGGATTTGTTTTTTGTGACCATGAATCTAACATTGAATGAGCTGCAGTACTTGGGTCTAAGTTTAATTGTACATTCCTTGAAGCGGAGAGTTAACTGCCATCAGTTTTTCCACCATCACGGTTATACATTTCCTGTCACTTTGTGTGTTTTGCAGAGCTAATCTGTTTCTTCATGGTTGTGTTAATAAAAACCTTCTTGAAGGACAATTTAAAACATTTGGATAAATAATCTTTTCTTCATTTATGGATTTCCAGTGGTTATAATTGCTGAGCTTTCACAAAGCTACAATAAGAAAGAACTAGAGTAGCTTTTCTCTGAAAGAGGACATGCAGCTCCTAGTTCAGGTTGCTGTGCTCACTCTGGACTCCCTGCTAGTCACGAACAAAGATAAATAATGCAGCGGCACTAAGAAAGCAACAAAGCCATTTAAATGCAGCTGAAGGCCCATTGTGACTCTGCACTCGTGATATGTTTATGCACTATACATTAGCTGAGGAGTAAAAGTAGAGTGAGTTGCTGTGGCAGGAAAAGAAAGGAATAAAGAAAAAGTCCTCCATTTCTTGTTTTTTTGTGTGTAGAAAGAGAAATTTGAAGCTTAACAGTTAACGTTGTTTGTTTGTTGTGGCCGAATCATCTGATGACTGACTAGAAGGAGAGTTTAAGAGGGAGTTCAGGACTTTGGGGGTGTCACCGGTACCTGTTCAGCATCATGGTCCGAACCGTAATTAGGGGGGGCAGGGCAGGGGGGGTCCTGCTCGTCTGATGAAGAGTGAACCTCATGGTCACTTTCCTCCATTGCAACTGGGGCTACAGAGCACTCTGCAATCTCCAACCAGAAGGGAGCACGCACGTGAAGAGAGAGAGAGAGAGAAGGGGGTAGAAAGAAGCAGGACACCCAGACAGTCCGCCATGAGGAAATTATGGGGTTGAAAGATCAGGGCGGTTTGATGGTGTGAAGAGGAGTGAATTTTGATCAGGCAGGACAAGAAGGAAGATGAAAAAAAAAACATTAAATGATTAAATATTGCCAAAGAAGTGACATATGAAACAACACCTATATTTATCACAGGAAGTCGTGCAAACCAGATAAGTCGAGTGTTTGGTTGAGTAACCAGCGAGATGCATACTGGTATTTTGAGCTCGGTTGTATCCTGTCTCACAGTCTAACAGTGTAACGTTGGTCTGATCTGGCCTCCTGCCACCACAGCACTGCCTAATGTGATTAGTTCCTCTGATATCTTCCTATTTAGTGTTTCATGCACCAACAAAAATGCACGACTCCAGCCAATATCAGTGCCATTAGATAAGATTATCTGCTCCAGCTGCAGTTACATAATGCAAAGACTCATTGAAAGTTAAATGAAAACATCTAACACCGACGTTAAACACACTTCTGCCCAGACGGACTTCAAAAACTACTATTCTGCTGCAAAGTTTTCACTTTTAGTTTCCCAGATGAAGTGTGATTTCCTTCCATCGTTGTTCAATTGGAGTTAAAAAGCTTATCCTGTAATCCTAAAAAAAAAATCCTGTCATCTCTACATTAGTTTCTGTGTCATCCATCTGTGGCCCACAGTTTTAATTATGCTGGGATTTAGAGCTTAAGGGCAGAGGAGAAATTGATAGTTTCACAGTTTAGGAAATCAGTGACCTGTTTTCCTGCACTGCAACCAAAGCACAGAGATCAATGTCCAGCATGGTCAGTGCTGTGTCCTACATAGAAGAGACGGTCGATCTAAAACCTTTGACAAGTCTAGAGCAAAACTACATTCAAAGTTTAGCATTCAATTTTGTATTTTTGCTTTTTTAGTGCAGAAATACTTGAGATACTGAAATGATTGACAGCAATCAACAATCAGATGTAACCTGTAGCTGAATGTCACCCGCAGCGAATACATGAACAATAAAACACACTAAACCTAGTCTTCCTCAAAAAAGTGATCACTACAAAGTAAACCAATCATGCTCACCGTCCAAATGGAGCCTCACCTTTTCCTCTCACAGAGCCTCACCTGTGGTTCCTTTAATCAGAGTGTAAAGCCTCTTTTTCTTGTCTGTGTGTGAACTCCTCTTCATGCCCACTCCAGCAGGCAGCAGGAAACAGAGATCACGAGCCACAGTATTTATACACCTCCATCACAGGACGCTGCGTCCTTCACCCCCATCGAGTCACTCTGTGCCCCCAGGGGGGGAACTGATCATCAGCATTGACGAGCTATGCATCACTGTTCACAGGCTACAAACCAACCCACACATGAAACACACGCTGCACTCTGCCGCTGTGTTTTCTTAACACTTACACCTTGGAGCTGCATATCTCTTCATCAGATATGACTCAACATACAGTGCTGTGAAAAAGTATTTGCCCCCTTACGGATAACCTATTTTTTTGCACATTTGGCACACTTAAATGTTCTAGATCATCAAACAAATTCTAATATCAGACAAATATAGCCCAAGTAAATACAAAATGCAGTTTTTAAATGATGAATGAAAAAAACTATCCAAATCAACTTGGCCCTATGTGAAAAAGTAATTGCCCCCCATTGTCAAATCATGAATTAACTGTGATTAACCACATTTTTTGGAAAGCTGAGTTCAATTTCACTAGCCACACCCAGGCCTGATTACTGCCAGGCCTGTATAATCAAGAAATCACTTAAATAGAACCTGTCTGACAACATGAAGTAGGCTAAAAGATCTCAAAAAGCCACACATCATGCCGCGATCTAAAGAAATCCAAGAACAGATGAGAAACAAAGTAATTGACATTTATCAGTCTGGAAAGGGTTACAAAGCCGTTTCTAAGGCTTTGGGACTCCAGCGAACCACTGTGACAGCCATTATCCACAAATGGAGAAAACATGGAACAGTGGTGAACCTTCCCAGGAGTGGCCGGCCTACCAAAATTACTCCAAGAGCGCATCAACGACTCATCCAGGATTCACAAAAGAACCCAGAACAACATCTAAAGAACTGCAGGCCTCACTTGCCTCAGTTAAGGTCAGTGTTCATGATTCTATCATAAGAAAGACTGGGCAAAAATGGCATCCATGGTAGAGTTCCAAGGCGAAAACCACTGCTGACCAAAAAGAACACAAAGGGTTTGTCTCACATTTTCCAAAAAAACACCTGGATGATCCCCAAGACTTCTGGGAAAATATTCTGTGGACTGATGAGACAAAAGTGGAACTTTTTGGAAGGTGTGTGTCCCGTTACATCTGGCGCAAAACTAACATCATTTGATAAAAAGAACATCATACCAACAGTCAAACATGGTGGTGGTAGTGTGATGGTCTAGGACTGCTTCAGGGCCTGTACGACTTGCTGTGATTGATGGAACCATGAATTCTGCTCTCTATCAAAAAATCCTGAAGGAGAATGTCCGGCCATCAGTTCGTGACTTGAAGCTCAAGCGCACTTGGGTTATGCAGCAGGACAATGATCCGAAGCACACCAGCAAGTCCACCTCTGATTGGCTCAAAAAAAACAAAATTAAGGTTTTGGAGTGGTCTAGTCAAAGTCTGGACCTGAATCCAATCGAGATGCTGTGGCATGACCTTAAACGGGCCGTTCATGCTCAAACCCTCCAATGTGGCTGAATTAAAACTGTTCTGCAAAGAAGAATGGGCCAAAATTTCTCCACAGCGACGTGAAAGACTCATTGCTAGTAATCGCAAACGCTTGATTGCAGTTGTTGCAGCAACGGGTGGCTCAACCAGTTAAGTTAAGGGGGGCAATTACTTTTTCACATTGGTGATATAGGTTTTGAATAATTCTTTACTTTAAATAAATGGAATGATCATTTAAAAGCTGCATTTTATGTTCACTCTCATTGTCTTTTTCTTAAATTAAAGTTTCTTTGATGATCTGAAACATGTAAGTGTCAAAAACAGAAAATTTGGTAGGGGGCAAATACTTTTTCACAGCACTGTACATCAACAGTTAACACCATCAACACCTGTATGGCTAATACAAGCACCGACTGCTTGACGGCTCAGTCTAGCAAACGAATCGCTGTAGTACTACTGTACAATAAAGGTAACCTGTGTTTCCACCAAAATGAATCTCCAGAGGATCTGCAGTCTATTCCCATCTGCCATCTTCTCTTCAGTCTCATCAGCAATCACCACCACCAGTGTCTGGACTTCATGGGGGATCTACATATATATGCAGCCGTTCAGAGATGATTCCTCATGGAGTTCAAGCGCCAAAGACTTTGTCATTACTAAGATTTTGTTCATTACATATTTACAATAAATATCTTTCTATTCAGTTGTCTCTCCTGATTGAACTGTATGCTGTGCTCACAATTTATATATTAAATATAACCCACTATGTTAATGACCTCTCTAATTAAGCTAATGAATGCATTCATTACCAACTATTTATATGCCAACGTACTTGTGTAACACATTAAGCATTAAGGAGATCTACTCATTCATGTGTAAATTTATGCAGCATGCTGCTCCAAAATGTAATTGAGTATGGACTCTGGAGGGTTTATTGTCTTTAAAAGCCAGACCGAAAGACCGAGAGACACCATGACGAACAAAATGTAACAGGATAAAACCTACAACAGCTAAACCACCAGACATTACACTTGTCTAGCCATCCTTTCCTCTTTCTTCCTATTTTGTGTTAATGTTAAAACTTGCATTTAAATGTATGTTACGGTATTTTACTCATTAAAATACCCTCTTTCCCTCAGCAGCATTCCTGAACATGACCCTACCTTTAGAGATGGGTCACAGCTTTCTTCTTTAAGCCACACATGCTGAAGTGTCTAGTTACACTGTCTTTAAATCTGAGGGATGAAGCGTGACCGTGTGCAGGTAGCAGACTCACTCTCCCACTGAACCAATCTGGCCATCAGTGCAAGATGTGAATATCCTTTATAATAAAGCCACAGCGGAAAAGCTACGGCATACAATGAGGGAAGGAATTTGATAATAAATGGGATCTTTGGTTTTATGTGTGTCCAGCTGTCCAAAAACACAATTTCCTCCCTTTTTTATTTGACGTTATGACAGTCAGCTGGAAGGGAAAATGCAAGAATCAACAGAGTTTACAGCAGCTCGAGAACAAAAGTGTTTGCTATGGAGAGCAGTTTTATTGATGACATCATCCCTTCCAGCAAGACAAACTGTCCAATCAGAGCCACTTGATATTCCTGGCACACAGCTGTGCAGTAGGAAAATTAGGAAAAGCTTGAGGTTTAATGTCTGTATTCCCACCTTCAGGAAAATGGATACAGGAGAATTATGATGCTTAAGAAACTTTAGAAGTTCAATAGAGAAGAGAAATTTAATCAGATTTTACTGTGTGCAATTTTTCCTAAAGCAAATATTTCCACTAGCAAAGATCCAAACTTTATTAAGCCGTTTAATTTTGACAGAAGCAGTAGCATTCGATCCTTTGCTTGGATTAAATCCCACTGAAACGCTCACTCAGCACTGCAGTCCAGGTGGAAGATTGTTGCACTATTACTCGTCAACTCTTCCAAAAATTACCACAAAAAGCTAAGATTACATAACAGAAGAAAGCATGATGGAAACAGCTGGCTCAGTAAAGTGTTAAAAGCAGAAACTTCTATTATCAGCAAACCAACATCTACTGTCGGACAGCCTGTCCTCTCTGTTTCACATCAGATAAAACATCCTTTTTGAGGAATTTCCTAAAAGTCGGTTCAAACTCAAAAGCATGAGCACTTCCTACACTTTACTGCAAACAGGAAAAAAACAAGTTAGGTCATACTATGTGAAACAGATCGATTGATTGAATGTCATTACAAACATCAATCCACCTCTGGTCAGCCATACAGAAAATCTGCACCACATTTTTCATCATCATGCTTGGTTTGGTTGTTGCTTATAGGTTATATTAATGTTAGTGACAGTATATATATGATATATCAGTATTTATTTACTGATTTTGAACATAGTAGTTCAACCAATCCCAACATTTTACCTTAAAAAAGCAAAACTTTTTTTTTGGTTATTTAAAATAGTGAAAAGAGATCCAACAAACATGAAATCAACAAAATGTGGCCTAACTTCCCAAAAATGTCTCCTCATCCCTATTCTTCAGTATCAATTATTCAATGTAAAAACAATCTTCTATAACTAGAATATAATTTAATGGGCTCTGACATCAATTTCACACATTTTCATTAGGCTACCACACAGTCTCCCACGGGAACTGGTCTCAGCTGAGACCTGAACCAATTACAGTTTCCATAACTGGACAAAGTGACATTTCAGTTCCTGTTGAGAGTCAGTTTGTTACGAATGACAACTGGAAACCTTTAACATCAGTGCTGGTGTGCAGAGTTTGTTGGTGATGAAACAGACTAAATAATCCTCAGACCAGGTGAAACCAGAGTGTGCTGGTTCAGGTCTAAAGTGGAGTGATCAGGAACTAAAAACACAAAAGCTCAAAAACTAAGCTACTTAGTATGTGACAGAATAAACCTACTTATAGAACAATATACATATCCTAAAAAAGGAAACACTCATTCACAATATACACACAGTCAAATAAATCAGATGGAGAAAATTAAACATGAACAGGAATATTACATTTTTGTAATGACAGCAACTGCTTCTTGAGGATTTTCTGAAAAACTGCCAAACACATCCTAGTTGTGTTTCGATGCCTGAACTTCAGCCTGTGCCTAGTCTGAGATATCGACTCTGGAAGAGACGTTGTCCTGGAACGTCCTGTTTGTTATGTGAAATCATTAAGTGGGGCTGAAGCCACAATTTGACCACAGAGCTGTTTATTGCACGCAGTCCAGACCAACAGATTCAGTGATTTTAATCAAATTTAATAAGCAGTCTGAGGCTAATGATAGGCTGTCGCACAACCACTAAGACAAACACTATCCTCTGTCATCATTACATGAAAGCTTGTCAAATATACCTTTGTAAATTAGTAGAGTAAGAATGTTGAGGTACACACAGGATTTTACGCTGGACCTAAAATCTTCACGGCCAGCCAGTGCAGCCCCTGAGAAACAATTGAAGGACATGAAACCCAATTCAACATAAACAAGTTGTGTGGCTGCCTACACTGCTTTGTTACTGTTGGATCATGGTCGTGGGTTTGGCTGCCATACTGCTGATAGATGATGATTTGCTGCATAAAACGCAGCTCTCGGGGGGGAAAGCCTACTTCAAATGTTCCCTGTATGACATGGGAAATGCAATCAGAAACTGCCAAAAGTCATAAAGAAACTACACAGCATGTGTTATTGACCTTCTATGATGAAAGCAGATTTCAGCTTGTGAGGAAATGTAGTCGACAGAGTCGTTTATAATCCAGCTACAGTAATTACTAAGCTATTATTCAATGAATGCTAAATCATTTTTTCTTGGCAAGCTTCACCCCTTCTGGCAGGAATGCTTACTTAACAGTACGCTGGTGAAGAGAAGTGTGAGAGAGTCTTTACATCACTTTACTTCACATAGAATAAACGCATATCTTTTGGACATTTTAATCTTAAACATCCCAACATCTACTTATAATTTTGTATAATTCATATTTTATTTTATTTATCAAATATTTTATTTTCATTATTTGCTGTTGTTGTTTCCCTTTTCTGTCTTTGTAAGTGACTCGATGTCATTGTAAATGAGGGTCACTCAATGATCTCTGGAGTATAAATATAAAGACACTTTATAGTCACTGTGGGCTTGAGCGCCTCCTGGATTTTAGACTGTTCTTAATAGAAAAGTGTTAATATATAATTGGTTATTCAAAGGCACGTCACAAACAATCTATGTTTATTTCTCTTCAAAATGTGAAAGTTGTCGAATTCACAGGCTGAATACCAGTGAGGTTTCCCCTTGTGGTGAGGCCAGTAACAGGTGGTGAAGTGAGCCATGTGCGCTCTGTGTGAATACTGTGGTTGTTTGGATAGTTATAGCAGCGCTCTGTGTGAAGCTGGCTCAGGACTGAGAGAGAGAGAGAGAGACAGACATAGCCAGTTATTTTAAATATCTTGTTATTCCTCCCAGTAACTTCACAGAAAATTCCAATTATTTGTGCAAAAGTCATATCTGTGCACACAGCCCCGTCACATGGATGAATGGTCAAGCCTGTGCCTGTGTGTGTGTGTGTGTGTGGCTTCATGAGGATTATCTAATCTCAGACACATGCAAACTGTGCGTGTACGAGGGAAACCTTGAGCTACAGACAACCTCTGTGTGTTGTGAGGTTAGGAGGGAAAAACAAAGAGCAACTCACACACACACACACACACACACACACACACACACACACACACACACACACACACACACACACACACACACACACACACACACACACACACACACACACACACACACACACACTTAATTGCAGGGTCAGCAAGAGGGAAAGCAACAAGCACATACCTCTGAATCACTGTTTGCTTCAGAATTTGCTGCCATGTCGTCCCTTCACAACCAGCTGTGTCCCTTTAGTTTCACCAGAGGAAAGGCCTTGAAAAGCTCCACAGACTCAGTGTCACTTCTTTGGGTTAAGGGCACCCAGCGTTACATAAGAACATCTATTTTCCCCGCTTCACCAATCAACTGGCATCCAGTTTCCTTTTACACACCACTCCCACCCCCCCACTTAAGACTGGAGATGTCTTTTTTAAACAGGTACACCTTCAATCTCTGCCGCTGTGCGTTTGGAGCATCTCAACAGCTCCTCCCTGCTGTATAGTTTTGGCCTATATGTGCAGACGAGCGGCAGCAGCAAACGTCCCCACTTTAGAAGAGGAGTAGCTCTGTGGGGGAGCTTGACAACATCTGCCCCGCCACCCTGCGACAAGCCTCTCGTGTCCTCATTCTTAAAGCCACACATGTGAGATGTCTTGCTCAAACACACGCTCAGACATACGCAAGCTACCTCAGATGAATGAAGAGATGCAGATGCTGTATGTCTCAAATGATTCAGAACATATTCTTGATGACTGGAATAAAAAAAGGTGGAAACATGGATCAATCAAAGCAGCTCAAAATTCAAAGCTGTGTGGGGTCTGAGTATGAGAGCGAGGGAGGCAAACAGCAGGATGCACACAACTTCTTACAATGGCCGTCACATCCACCACAGACCTCCCAGCTGGTGGTGCCAGGGCCAGAGTGGCACAACAAGAGTGTGTGTGTGTGTGTGTGTGTGTGTGTGTGTGTGTGTGTGTGTGTGTGTGTGTGTGTGTGTGTGTGTGTGTGTGTGTGTGTGTGTGTGTGTGTGTGTGTGTGTTCATGGAGGGGAGGAGAGGTGACTTGTGGCCTACATGCTACAAATAATCTTTTTATTTGATGCACACTTTCTCTGTCCTGTTTCTTTCTCTTTCTCTTTCTCTTTCTCTCTCTCTCTCTCTCTCTCTCTCTCTCTCGCTCTATCTCTCACACTCACACACACAAACACACACACACACACACACACACACACACACACACACACACACACACACACACACACACACACACACACACATACACACACACACACACACACTCTTAAATGGGCCACGGGGCAAAGCTTTTCCATTAATCTCAATGGATCTCTGTGCTGTGCAAGTCTTATAATACTCACTCATTCTTAAGGAATTAGGATTTTGTGATTATGTTATGGCTTTGGGTTTTGTACAGAAGTGAACTGCCTCAATGAGTCTCAGCTATGTATGTAACCAAGCAGCAGTGAATTAAACGCTACATAACTTACAACTTACCATACCTTGACACTGTCTCTCCTACAAAGATCTGGTTGGGATCTAATCTCCAGCATTTAGTTAAACATGAAGGAGTCGGTGGGAGCATAAACAGAGACAGCATTCACTCTCTGCCTACGAGAGGAAGAACTAAATGTAACTCGATCACAATCTTAATAGCTCTGACTGCGACTGTGCCAATTTATACAACAGTAATAACTACCATAAGATGCAGACAGTAACATAAACAGTATCAGGTCCACAGACACGCCAGTCCAATAAACCACACGGTAGGCAACTCTCACTTAATCCCCTGTTAATGTGACAAATGTACAGAATTGGGACTGAAAGGAGGGGGCAGAATAAACAGGCAGGAGATGTTACTTCCTGTAAGGAGAGATCATGGTGTCTGGGGAGATGACTTCAGGTCTGCTTTACTCCTCTGCGGCTGGCCATCAGCATGACGGTGATTATCAGGGACTGTCTGAAAGGGCTGACAGTGCTCAAGGGATGGATGGCTTTATAAACACACACACACACACACACACACACACACACACACACACACACACACACACACACACACACACACACACACACACACACACACACACACACGTACATGCACTAGCCTATATGTTGGCCTGCACACGCACACAGGACATGAACGTAAAGTAATGCTTTGGGGCTCTGAGGATCATATTGCTGCTCGCTAATTAAAATGTCTGTTTGTCCCTGTTTACATTGTAAGATTGTCTGGCTCGGTGCCACAGTGCAGACCAGCAGCCAGCAAATGCTTTCTATTCAAGCTTTTTATTCAAGATCCCGGCCAACAAACCACAGAGTCGGATCGACTAATTGCATCTGCACAAAACATAGCTGTCAGTGATATAAGTGCAGCAGAGTTTAATTTAGTTATTTCAGAGGATGCACTGTTGTCACAGTCTCCCATGGGAGTGGACGGTGGAGAGAGGGCAGTGCCACCTGCTGCTCAGAACATGAAACAGCTGGACTGTCTGCAGATGTGCAGAAAAGTCTGTGCAAGTCATGCATAGTAGTGTTACAGGCCCTTTCCTCAGCAGACATTTTTTAGACTTTTTAGTAGCAGAAAAAGTGCATTAACGTTAGATTTGTTCTATTTAAGTGTCTCAGTAAGAAATGACAGTGATACAACATATAAAATACCAGTGAAGTGAAGCAGCTATCTTTAGTAATATTAATTACACCTTCATTAATAACAGCTGTTTCCTACCGTGACTGTCTATAAATCAACTGTGAAAAAGTCTTATTATTAACAATAATCAATCACCAAAGATCTAAAGGTCTGCCTCACAGACAAGTAATGTTAGAAAACAAAATATGGCTGGGCAATACGGCTGAAATTAATATTATTTTATGAATAAGAATATTTGTCTGATATAATATATATTACAATATGAAAAAAAGTGGGCAAAATCACATAAAAAATGAAGTGACACTGTTAGCATCACAAGAAACGTATCAAATGTATAAAGCAAAAACTTTTTATGTTTAATAACAATTTGCTCTGAATCGCTCATTTAAACTACAGTAACAGAAGATGATCATATTGTCACAATTTGATTCATAGATGAAAATATTGAATCATCGACCAGCCCTTTAATAAAAAGCCAGGACTTGTGCTTTGTTACCAGCACATTTAACAACGTTTTTTCTCTAATGACAACATCAATGCAACACTTACAATTATTGTAATTCATATAATGGTTTTGTACTGCAGGCAGATGTACACATGAGCTCTGACCGCAGGATCAACTTTCACCCTGAGCATGAACAGTCCTCTGACTTTGTCTACAGCAGGGTGCTCTCTGCACGTGAACACTTGAAAGGTAAATCCATGAAAGAATGAAACTCTGTGTGGTTGCAGGCAGACAGAAAATATGCAGAAACTCTGAATTTGATATACATTTTTGTCTCAGCTGTCTGAGAAAGTTCAAGGCACGTCTACACAGTACAGTAAGAGGCAGTGGACGCTGACGCCCTCTGAAGCAGATATCCACCACCTCTGCAGGAACATAAATATTGTTCCACAATTGCAAGGAGCGAGGAGACGCTGGATCTGCTGAACTTACACTTCCTACACTTCCTCCTCCATTCAATTAAAGCCCTTTATCTGACACAGAAAGATTCCTGTTGGAAAGGAGCTAAAACGTTTCTCACTTTGTTTTTTCCCCCTCAAAAGGTGGCACAGTGCAACAATGGCTCATATGGCTGTGGTGGGGAAGGGGTGAGGGGGAGGTTTCCTTTGTATAGCTCTAAGCAACGGAGATGCTTTTCAAGATTAGAAATGAGGAATTCCATTGTTCATTTTAATTCATTTAAGTCGTTCAGTCATCTAACAGGAGTTTAGGAGGTTTGGGAGGAGCGTAGTTGACATATTCATGGGTTGTGTATGTTCAGACGTCCAGCTGACCCACAAGGACTCACACAAGTCCTGCTTGCAGTGTGATTTCCAGCCAGCCCGAAATCTGGCTCATTTTAGCTACATGTTTTCTTTTATTTTGCTGATTCCTCTTGAGGACAAAAATCAAATGCAAAACAGCAGAAAATTATAGCAATTATTGTTAAATGAGCAGTATTCTCAATTTTCAAGTGTTTGCACTCCTTTGTTTGTAATCTTTTCTAAACAACTTAAGACGTCTGAACTGCATCATTAGCATTAGTATGGATGTAACAATGTAACCTGGCTAAATTAAGCACAGTTTAAAATATTGAGCAGATTTAGAGCTTATCAGGATCAATCAGACACGTGCAAACACACAATGCTGAAATTACACTTCTGAAGCCACAACAAAGGGTCTGGTCTCCACTAAACTCTGTAATTACGCTCTGTTTGGCATAGACTACACCTTTGGCAGAGATCTGGACATTTTAATGACTGGTAATGTTTATTCTATGCCATTGTTCAAAGTGAGAACCAGAAACAACGGTGTTTACTGGTTCCACTACAAGCTGAAGAAAACCACACAAACTGCCTGACTGTAATCCAGTCTGGAAATGTGATATAAATATTTATTAGGACAGGTGTGTTGCACCCAAACAGAATGGAGGAAAAAAAGGCAACAGCAGACAAAACAAGCCCTACATCTGCTGGCTGGTGAACTTTGTCTGCCCCGCTGAAAGGAAGTCAGTGGGTTTGTTGTGTGGCCTTGCTTCTGCAACTCCGAAAATTCCAACCAGTTTTATTCCCACATTACATGAACACAAAACCACCTTGTGTGATGTTTGGATCCTGCTGGGCCTTATCACGACCATACTGAAGAGGGTGAAGTCAAAAATCGGGGACCCAGATCTGCTGAAAAAGTGTTGGCATTGTGTCTCGAGCAGATTCAATAAGAGAAATTACATCAGCGTCTGTGCTGAGTTTCCTGTCTTGCCAAAGGTGCCAATCGAGTGGAAGCAAACACAACGTAGCTAAACTATTCAGAGATTCATTACTTTTGCAACAGTAGATTAAGAAACCGCAGTCAGCAGTCTCTAGGGCAGGCAATGTTGGAGGTTGGCTGTTCATTACATCATGTGCAGTATGCATAAAAAACTTCAAACAAAACACATGCCTGCGAGATAATCTGTGGGGTTTAACAACTTGCAGCTTTATTACTACCAGACGGGTGACAGATTAAAGGAAACGCCAACATAAAGTGTCTTAGTATGGTGTTGGGCCACCACATGGCACCAAAACAGCTTCAGTGCTCCTTGTTAGTGATTCTACAGTCTGTGAACTCTACTGGAGCGATGAACACCATTCTTCTAAAAATGTTTGATGTTTTGGTGTTCATGGTGACGAGTACTGTGTAACACGTTGGGTCTAAAATCTCTCATAGGTGTTTCAGTGACCTCTCATGCTCTATGGATGGGGGCATTGTCAACTCTGGAAGAGAGCGCTCCAATCAGGATAGAAATGCCATCATAGGATAAAAGTGATCCCTCAGAAAATGTTGTATTGATTTGCAATGACGCGTCCCTCTAAGGGGACAAGTGGACCCAAACCGTGCCAGCAAAATGCCCCTCACAGCATAACCAGCCCCTCATTGTAGGGGTCAAACATTCAGGCCTGTACCGTTCTTTTGGATTACACCACACATGCACTCGTTAGGATGACTCATCTCACCCTATCACTTTTTGTCTACATGCCTATGTGTCTATGGTTATTGCACCACTGAACTCTCAAATGTGGATTCATCTTTGTAATGAGGGGTTTAAGCACTGCAGCCCTACTATAAAATCCCTCTCTATGTAATTATTGATGGACTGTTGTTGCTGACAGTCCGATCACGTCCTGCTTTGACATTCTCAGTCACCTGAAGAAGAGTTGCTCTTCTGTTTTTCCCTACATATTGCACTAATGCACAAGCATCACAGTCATCAAATGTTGAGAATATATCTGACCCTATTTACTGATGTCTTTCCTGTAGATCTAAATGCAGATGTCTTTAGTTCTTATTGAGACTGCAGCCAGCTGAGCAGTCTTTGTGACTGAAGTTCCTGCTATCCGTGCCCCTACAATGAACCCTCTTTTAAAATCCTCTTTCCATCTTGATACAAAATCAGAATCAACTGGGCCTGCTCAGCATTTTTATATGCCACAGAGCATGACTGGAAAACAATTGTTTAATTGTACCATGCAGTGCATATGTGTGGAAGCATCTGCATTCGTTGTGTTTCTCCACTCATTTAGTCAGGTTTCCCCTTTGTCACCCACATCTGCTGCTGTAGCTGCTGTGTGCAGACTGTTTGCAGCCACGCCGTGTGTAATATTTACCATGTTCACTATTTTAGCTTAGCATGTCAGCATGCTAACATTTGTAATTTGCACTAAACACAAAGTGCCGCTGTGGCTGATTGGAATGTCAGTAGATTTGCAAATATTTGGTCGTAATAAGTATTAGTCAAATTAAAAATGGTCCTAATTGATGCACGCTACATGAGAAGTTAAGGGAGTGATATACATCTCCAAACTTCATGGCAATCCAATATATAGAGGCCAGATCAAATTGGTGAGAAGACCAACTGACAGACAATGCTGTTATCTTAGATAAAAATGCCTTCCATTATTTTTTCTGACCAGTCTTCTTATCTGCAGCTCTGCCAGCAGCACTATTACCATTTTAATTCCTGTAGCTTAGTAAAAAGAGCCACCTCATGAAAAGTGTTTTAAGATTTAAGATTTTCTTCCTACAATGTCTACAGATAAGTTCACCTGTTTTTCCATTTCTTGATACTGTGTTTTATCACACAAACTGAGTTTACTGAGAGCATTACTATCAACACATCACATCACTATGTCATCCAAAGAGCACAGTTAAGATATCAGGATTGTGATGTATGACTGTTAGTCGAGTGCATTGTTTTTAATGAAAAATACTGTGAGACAGGACTGAACTGAGCTGTAGATCTTATATTTACTGGAACGATGATTTTCTTTTTCAGATCTAGTTAAATATTGTTCAATATTTAAAGAGAATTTATCAATCTTGGAGACCAGTAGGAAAGAGGGCCTTGATGATCAGCAGGCCAGTTGCATAAGGAAATCAGTATAATTTTAGTTAAGTTGAGAGAAAGTAGGCTTGATAAAAACAGTTGTCCAAATCAATATTTTATATGTTCTGCCGTTGGGGGATGGGCTTAACTGTGCTGAGCTGATAGTGGGAAAATTTGCTGGTCAGCAAATATACAGTCGCACAGCACAGATCACATTTTCATTTCATAGTTTCCTTTCACAGGAAAAACCCCAAACTTCTGTAACAACCCGGACTGTCTCTTGGGACAATATTTTAAAGATGGGAGGAGGAAAAATTTATGATGCATAGTATTTCAGATTATGGAGTCAGCGACATATGAGGACATAACGCCACACAAAGAGCCTTCAGACTTCTGTGTCAATGTTGTAAAGCCATAAAAAGTAATGTGTATTTGAGCTCAGAGCACAATGTTGCACAATCGCAGCCAAAAACACACGAGTCTCAGAGCAGCAGATGGTTAGTGTTCATGTACTGTACATCCCTGGTACAGTGTGACGCATGTTGGTCCTTCAGCCATTACACAACAGTTCTCACCAACACTTAACTGCAAAAAAGTGTTACTTCAAGTGAGAACAAATCAGATATTGTTGTTAAATATATTATAAGTGTTAAATTCTTATGCTGCAGAACAAAACTTGGATAACTAAGTAAGATAAATATACAATCGGTCAACATTTCTGACCCAAATAAACACACACAAACACAGTTTTTGTCAAGTGTAATGCCCCCTTGGTTTCCTGGGTCACCTACGGTCATCTCTCTAGTGGTTGAGCTGTTTATCTGGTACATCTGACATTGTTATTCTCCCTACAGCATCAGTGATTGACAAGTAACAGTCTCTAAAATAAGCCTACAAGTCTGTGATTGACACTCCAGACACCGCGTGAGGAATCCCTGCATGCTCAGGATTATGAAGCTGTTAGCATAATAAGCATGAGGGCTTGGTCTTGTCTCCGACGGACCTTTCACGGTCCAAGAAACTCTCTGGGGCTAAAAGCTGTAAAGGCTCCAGGCTGTATTACTGCAAAGCCCTGCTCAAAGAACATTGCTGTTACATCTGGAGTTCACCTGTGCTGGAGCTGACTAGAGCTCATTTCCCACCATGTGGCCTCAACATTTAACTCAGATCAGTCTGAAGTGCACAAGTATTTTTAATGAGGTTAACATGTACATTTCCTTTTACATTGCAACCCAGAATAATAGCTAATGTCAGCTTTTTCTGCTAATTCTTAACAAGGATTCAGCGATATGTGCCAATATGTTACTCGTACCCTCGACAGATGGCATTGATGACTTCTGGGGCGCTGCCTGACTGGTTTCCAACATGAACTACACATAATTGTTCCCTTCCTTGTTCTCTTTCCATCTGTTCTCCACCTCCCAGTTGTAATCGGCTTCTCTAATCTTGATGCCCAAATACACTAAGAGCCAAAGAAATACACACACAAAAAAAAGCATGAGAAACTTCAACACATGTAGCCCCTCCGCCCACATAAACACACACACACATATGCAGGCCATCTGACTCATCAGTGACTTTAACACATGCAGCACAAACATACGGTATACTGTGTTACAAATGTACAATCAGCACTCACTTCATATGGGATTCACACTCGTTCACCACATATTTGATTAACTTACAGTTGCCTTATGTAATGCACAGCTGGAATGATAACTATAGGAACATCTGCCAGCCAGGATCAGTCACTACATCTCTTCGACCTCTGTTATGCTGCCACCAATCAAATCTTAAGCTCAACACATGCACATTGCAGGTAGAGACAACAGAGTGAGTGCTGATATTCATTAGCACATTATTAAAGGCACAGTTTTCCTGTGAAAGATTCCTGACTGGCTTGAAGGACACCAGGCTGAGAGAAACAACAATAAATAACTGATCAGAGAATCAATGTCAAAATCAAAAGACACCCTTCACGCTGTAAACTAGGATGTGACAGGAGGCTTGTGCTGTGTAGCCGAGCTTCTCATCACAAATGCATGATGACTCGCTACACTTACCATTCTGCAGATGTCCAAGACACAAAATGCACACACGACTCAGCAGAGGACAGCGACAGCGAGCTGCTCCAGGTCTGTACAGACAAACCTTTTTTTCGCCTCCAGCTCCAGCAGTCTTACAGCCAGACATTAATAACATAACGCTGCACACAGACACATGCTGCATTCAGGGCTTGACGGCTAGTGCTGCTGCAAAAAGGAGTAGCAACAATGGAAAAGGAGAAAAGAGCATGCTTGACCGTCAGACAGAAATCAGGAAAAAAACAGGTGGGAGCTGGAATATCCTACAACAAGCACAGCAGCACTGGTGTTGTAGATACATGTCGAGAAAGTTTCATTGTCATGTCCTACACAATTATGATGAATAAGGTATCTTTGCCTTTATAAAACTGCTAAAGAGACCAAAGTGAACTATAGGTTTTGTAAAAATTGCACCAATTATATATCAGGTAGATGTTGATCTTTATTTAAAATGCCCTCACTACAACAATGGAATGCAATTTCAGTGAAGAGATGATAACATACGATATATGATGATTGTCTGTATCATAATGGATGCATGACAAGATGCACATGCACAGCTTCACAGCTTATGATGAAATATTTTCTCCCAACGAATTCATCTCAGTCACGGTGCACATTTTGATTGACAACCAAAATGATAACTTTTGCAACAACCTGCAGCTCACACTACGGTTTAAAAGCTGTCGCCTCTGCTGTGTTTAGGTTACTTCTACATCTCACTACAGTGTGTTTGGGTACATTCGGTGGGGCGTGATAATATTTATTCAGGCTGGGCATAGCCTGCTCCCTTACTTACACATGAACCCACACATGGGCGGGTTGGACTGCCTTTGATGGTGCAGTGTCAAAGTTAGTACTTCTGTCCTTTTCAGCTCAAGCTTGTCACTGAGCGAACACAATGCTGAGAAGACTCAAACCTTTTTATATTTTGCTGATTATGATCATTTTTGTCTCTTTAGTTCATTCAATGACACATCAACTTGACCTGCACTGTTCTTTTTTTTCTCATTCATTTTTTATTGATGTGTCAAAAACATAAGCAAACATAACACATTGTTTATGCATGTACAACCATCAACCTTCAAAACTTAAGCCCCCTTCCCTCCCTCTCATCTTCCCTCCCTACCCTCCTTTCACCCACCCCCCCACCCCAGGACTCCCCCCACACACCACCACCCTCGTGGCATTGAAAAGGATTGACAGATCAGATCTATGTCAACAGTTGGTCCTTCAATTTGGATATTACATTCTCCCATTGCAGTACAGTGCGTGGCTGAGCATTATTTATTGGTAGAAAGGTCCTGAGTTTTCCAGTGCCGCACAATTATCTTTTTGGCTGCAGTGAGGCCTGCAAGCCAAATTTTACGGTCTTTATCCGCCGGAGAAAGGCTAGAGTCATCGTTTAAAAGATGCACCACAAGTGACATAGGGAAATTGACTCCTGTTAACATCGTAATCGCAATCGTCTAATTCTTGTCCCAGATTCTATATGTCTCTGTCCCAGGCTTTCATTCCTGGCGTAGATGTAAATTTATGGGAATTCAATCTATCATATAAAAATGACCCTATAACTGAGATACCAACTCAGAAAAACTAAGGATAGTACCTGCCCCATTAATGTCCTGCAATGTGTAGATTCCTTTAGCTTCCCATTGTTTATTAATGAAAGCTGCCCATTTTATTTGTGGTTGTTTGCTGTTCCACACATAGCCTCTTAGTAACGCGTCTAATTTTTTCCAGTATCCTACTGTAGGTGCAAGTGGTATCATTGAGCTTACAAAATTGATACGTGGTAAAATGTTGAGATGCGGGCTGGAACTGAGCTTGGTAAATGTTTCCATCTATTTATATCCTCTTCTATTTTTTTCAAGATTGTGGAATAATTTATTTTTGCTACTGACATAGGGGAGGTGTTGATTCTAACACCCAGATAGAGAACCTCCTTTAAAACACTTATCTGAGATGGGAGATATATATTACTTTGATCTGTGTTAAGCAACATAAGTGCTGATTTTGAAAGATTGACCTTATATCCTGATAGGCATCCAAATTTTTCCAGTTCTGTTAGAACATGGGGAAGTGTATGTTGGGTATTTGCCATGTAAACTAATGTGTCATCAGCATAAAGCGAAATAGAGTGTGATGTTGGACCAACTGTAATTGGTAAGATTGTAGGAGAGTTTCTTATTAATTGTGCCAGGGGTTCTATGGATAAGGTAAACAATAGGGGGGACAGTGGATCCCCCTGCCTTGTGCCCCGTCTTATGTCAAATAATTCCGACATACCTCCCCCGACACATACTCGGGCTGAAAGGTTGGCATATAATGTTTGAATCATCTTAATGAATTTATCGCCAAACTTAAATTCCTTCATTGCCCTCCACAGAAAGTGCCACTCCAGGCGATCAAACGCTTTCTCAGCGTCTAAAAAAATCTCACATTCTTCCTCTAGGGTGGATATATTTTCCGTAACTTGTATTTTTTAAGATGGGAACTGAACCGTATGGCGTTATTTCGTATGAACCCCTTAACCGAAGCCCAAACCATGGGTTTATCTGAAATACTGTCTTTATTAAGCTTAATAAATTCTTCTAGGCCTGATTTTAGTTGAGTTAGAAATTCTTCATTTTTTAGAAGGGTGGAATTAAACCTCCATCTACTGAATTTATTTTTGATTCCTCCATAATTAAATGTGGAGATAACTGGGTTGTGATCAGATCTGTATCTGGGTAAGATTTCTACATCCACTAAGTTTGACAGTTGGGAGGAAACCAGAATGTAGTCTATTCTTGAAAAGGTTTTATGCCTTGTGGAAAAAAATGTAAAGTCTTTAACAGAGGGATTGTGAACTCTCCACACATCAGTTAAATTCAAGTCAGCTATAAAGAGGTTAAGTGCTTTGGAGGCAGAGTCCTGAGAGCTTGATACTGCTGAGGATGATTTATCAAGGTTGCAATCTCTAAAGGCATTCATATCAGAACCAACATATAGTTGATAATCATTCAACTTCAATAATTGTGATGTGACTGAAGAAAAAATCTGCTTCAAAAATGGTTGGTGCATATAAACTTACAAAAGCAACCTTTTTGCCCTGGATAGATGTACAGCAAAATGCTAGCCGCTCCTCTTTGTCGGCTAATACTACACTTCATTAAAAGTGCTGCACAATTCTTTGGTTTAAATCAAAAGTGCATGAAATGATTTGCAGCACATGTTGAGCATCACCAGTGCTCACAACTCAAATAAATGAGGTGTCAAAAGGAAATGACACAGTCTCAGTCTCGCACATAGTGAGATGTGAACATGTAACTCACATCCAAAAAAGGAAGTGAAATATAAGCAGTGCTGTACATTTGTGACAATTATAATATTATTATAAAATGTATTTATGTTGGTATCTGCCTTTTTTTTATTAATGCTGAAATTAACATGTATCTGCTGCAGCATTCAAGCAAGGATTTACATGCAAAAACAAAGAGTTGAATTGTTTTTTCAACTGGCAACCCATTAAAGCTACCCACTCTTCACTAGGTAATGCTGCGTCTCAGCATCTACAGAGGTGGAAGCACCGAGAGACAGCATTTTATACTTGGTTTCTGCAGATGTGAAAACACTTGAGCAATAAATGTCAGACAGTAATTAGCTGTATATTTCAGGCTGGCAGATGTGCCTGCCAATGGTAAGTCAATAAATGTTAGCCATGTTTCTGTGGAAAAACAGTAAAAAGCAGAAAAAAATCCAAACTTGTCCTCATTCTTAAACTGGGTCATTGCACCATCTGACAGGTCCTGTGTGCATTGAGAAGACGGGTTGAGCAGATTCAGGATTCAGAGTACTACAGCTATGAAATGACAAAGCAAGTAACGTTATAAATAGCGAATGTGTAATGGTATACTGAGTTAAATCCATCTGCTGTTTTCTTCTTTTCTGTGTTGTTTTCTCGAATTTCCTGAGTTGGCAGTAAACTTTTTCTTTAAATCATTCGATGCTTTTATGTAAAAGCCAAGACTCAACAAGGCACCTGGCACGGAGGCAGAGTTTTGAGATGAAGTGAGTTTAACCTGGCCGATGAGTAAGCATCCAAATGGCTCAGACACAACACTAAATAGTACAGAGCTTCTCCAGGGGAGGAATTCAACTCATCTAGAGCTGAGAAAAAGCCTCTTCAAGGGTTACAAACACTCATTCTGTGAGTTGAGCTGAGTGGAGTGATGAACTCCTGCTATGTAGCCTTGGGTCTTCGTGGCTTCTGGGAACAGCAGGGACTGTGCCATGATGCAACAGCGTGACAGTGATGTGGAGAGAAGGATGTGGGTGAAGGGCAATTTGGGAGAAATTTACAACAGTGACAGAAAGACAGTAGGATGGGGGGAGAAAAAAAAGAAGCTTTGAGCAATGCAGAGACTAGTGCACAGATAAAGCAAAAGTCAAAGGCCAGAACTCAAATAACATCTCACGAGGGCTGATTTTTTTCTTTGGCACTGTACACGCTATCCTCCACAGGCATGACCCCAAAAGGACAAAAATGATCAGCTTGCCTATGAAGTACAGTCATAAAGTTCACATTCCTGTCTTCCATTCAACTCTGCTCAATTACAAAAAGTTAAATATGGCTATAATGGCCACAAAAATAGGGTAACTGTACATAGCAAAAGGCCTCCGGCACTTTAGAAAGTATTCTGTTACTGCATCTGTTGCTGAAGCACACACTGTGGCACTCAGGAAGTCCGTCCACCATATGTTCATAATATAATCTCCATAAACACAGGCCAAAAATAGCAGATTTGTTACATGAAGTGACTGAGGCAAACAGCTAAGAATGAGCAGTTTACTGTCACGTTAAGTTTACTCTATGGACAACAAACACACAGATAATGATGTCAACGACTGTCACACTGCGCCTCATACTGTACTTAACCCTTGAGCAGTGTAAGTAGTGTTGATTTTCAGTAGTTAGTATGTGTGTGAGCCACTGGGTGGAGAGTCAGTGACATTAATCTGGTCCATGCAGGCCATCTGTGACTGAGGAATAAGCGTCCTGTGTTAGTATTTGTTTAAGCCAGTGTGTGATAGCTGTGGTTGTGTTACTATGAGTTAAGCTCCAGATGTGTGTGACTGTGTGTTTATATTCACTGATGCTCGTGGGTCTATTTATCTATCTATGTGAGTGGACAGATTGCTGACAAAGCTGCCATCGTCTAGCCAGCAGCTGTGCTCTGCTAATAACAATAATCCAGTCAGCCTCATCTGTAATGTACAGAAAACCACAGCTATTTCAGACAAGAAATAAATGAAATACCATCTCACCACTAATTTCACAACTGTGAGCATTTTTATTTTCATTTAGGGATGGGGTCCCCTCATCAAGTCTAATTCAGCTTACCTTTCAACATTTGCAAGTAACTAAAGGATGAAATAACTAAAACTCAAACATGCCTAATCATCTTTTGTGGGCAGAGAAAGCAGAAAAACTACAGTGGAAGCCTCATTAATGTTCACAGCCTGAAACTGAGATGAGCAGGAAAATATTTGACGTTCGTCAGATGTATGACACATTCAATTAATGGCCAGCTACTTACTACAAAGTTTAACTGGGAGACTCTTAAAATGATGTGAAGTGATCAGTTAGATCATTTTTGTAGAGAGGAGTCTGGACTCTGTTGGTTCCTGATGACAACAAAAACACGCTCAGTGTTACAGAGTGATGTCTCTTCACTCACAAATAATCTTTGTCTGAATTGTGACACCAGCTGCAGAGAGTAGATTAACCAGAGAACAACCAAACTTTTTGTTTAAGCTGTTAAAAAAATAACACTTGAGCTGATCTGATGTGCTATCTGTGATATCTCTCATTTTAACCAGAAACAGTGACAGGCAGATGAATATAAGAAGCCTGCTACCTACATGTTGACCATTGGTCTTTGCTAATAAATAAGAGTGAGGCGAGACAAAAGGTTTGATAAGAATCAGGGTATTTTTCAGTCTGGGAACCGGATAGAAAATGCAGTCCGCTATCTGAATCTATCCTAGTTTTGATAGAAACAGATTTCTTTGAAGAGTCTCCCAGTTTCGCCAGACACAAGGAAAGTTGTGAAACTGGTAAATGTCCAAAGCAATTTTAGAGTGTGGAAACTTGTAACAATTGCACACAATGTAATGAAAAATGTGGCCACATGGCACAATAACCTTTTGCAAATAATACGTTGTTAAATTTTGCACCAACTACTCCATCATGCTATTTTGAATATACTGAGATAGCAAACTAAGATCAAATATGGGAATGCACATATATATTATTAAGTGAATGTTTCATGCATCAGACTTTGATATGAATTTCAAATGCATGAGCTAAAGCGAAGACACACAAATACATGAGGTCATACACCTAAAGCTGTGACAGAGACCTGGCTGCAGTTCAATCTGTGAACATCACTGACTGATTAGAAATCAACCACAAAGGAGATGTCCTTATCACTGCACTGGACTGCAGACTAATGCTAGTTTAAGGAGAGGGATTTGGGTAAGATGACATTAACCTTTACAGAGGAGCTGACATGCACACCTCCAAAATGTGCAGCTCTAAACATCAGGCCAGATGCTGACCTGTGGAGCAGGGAAGACTACCTGAAAGCACTGGTGTAGAGCTTCGATATCCAGTGTTATCTAGAAGAGGTGTTTGTCACTCTGTCAAATTAATTCACTATAAACACAGATGCACCCACCTGTGACTTGTCTTCATCCATTATGTTCACTAATGAGGGTGTCAGACTTAATGGTCCTACAGCACACATATCCATTATATATAGCTGTCTGTTACTGTTTAATGTTCATACTTTGACATAAAGTCATGCTAAAGTAAGTAAGAAGGACGTCTCTCTTATTCTGAAATGTCTGCTCATATCAGCTACAGTGAATCACAGTTACGACAAAAATGGTTTCTCCTCATAATATAAATAGGCATGATTTCGCAGTGTTGACATGTCCCATGGGTAAAGTACTTTCCACTGTGTGAATCACATAAAAAGCTTACAGCTATGAGCTAATGTAGGCAGCAGGACACAACAGTTGGCACTTTCTGGAGGGAAATCTGCAGCAGCGGGAATGGATACCCCTACCCCTCAGTACAGACATGCATGACTTGAAGTTTAAATACATCAATAGAAATGTGAAAAATGCATAATTTCAGGGAGGGACTTTTCTTTCTTGTTCCCTTCTACTAGTTGGGAGCAGGAATCTGATTGCTGACCTTAGTCTGAATTCTCAGGCTAGCTCTATTAATAGCCCAGACACCAGCGAGCGCAAGACTCCTAAGTCAGCAGCCAGAGCTTGCTGGCCAGGCCCCGCTTCAATCTGGCTCTAAATGGACTAGATTGATGATTTGAAAGAAAAACAAGACTCCTGAATCTTCTCAACTCATTCATTCTTCAGTGCTTAAAAAACAAAGCATGATACAGCTAAAACATACAGCACAGCAACACAGGACAAAGACCTTTAATGTCAGTCAATGTCAGGCATACAGATATTAATATCTGCAAATGCATTAAGATAAAACCTGAGTCTTTTTAAGCAGAGTGTTGTGCTTACAACATGACAATACCTAAGCCTTCACCATTTCCCTCTAATGGTAATAATGCAGAGAAAGGGGCACCCTGTTGGCACTGCTCCCAGGGAAACTGGGCAGCAATGTGAGAGAGAGAAACGCTGCTATGCATCATTCAGAGTAGTGAAATGGGGCTTTTGTCTACACAAACTCTGAAACAAAGTATGGTATTTAGAGAATATTGGTTTACTGTAGCCCCAACACTAACAATAATTTGTTGTAAATCAGTCAAAAAAAAAAAAAAAAAATTGCCTAAATTCAGCAAAAGATCAACAACTTCTGACAGGCTTCTGAGATGTGACTCTACACACACATCAAACTTCCGTCCTGCTATAAACTACGACTCTCTGTGTTTACGGTGACAGAAATAAGAGATCAATTTACTGTTTAAGCTTCTTTGTGTGACAGGAATTCCTCCTGATGTTGCTTTCCTTAAACCGCTGAGGCACTGGTGCACATTGTCCTGTGACGTTACGCAATGCCAAGATCTCTTTTTCAGGACCACTCGTGCTGTAGTTTTCCCAGTGAAAACAATGTCATAACCAAAGTGGCTGAGTGGAAAAGGCCACAACTGTTATTTTGGATAAACACTGGATGGACATCTAAGAGCTACAATCCCTACAATCTTTCTCCCTATTGTCTTTAAAAAAATAACCAGTACAACTTAACTTTGCCGTACCGTAAGCACAATGTCATGAGAGCCATGAGAGCCTGAGACCTATTTTAATGCTCAAATAAGTGAGTGACATTGTGCCCTTCACTGGTTACAAGGTTAAATATTCAAAACATACATTGTAAATGTCCCCAGTGTGTGTTTTGTAATGTGATCCGATGCATGACCGCAGGTAAAACACATTCCCGCTCCTTCTGGCTGCTCTTAAAATATGCCACATTCCTCACAAACATAAATGTGATGGACAGGCGGCACATGAGGGCGGCTGGCAGTCTACTGTGGCAGCAGTTAACAGGTGGAGTGAAAGGGCAAGGACATGAGGGTGTTTATTTACTACCATGAGTCTGCTCTGTGGTGGGAAATTACAGGACCCCAAAGGGGTGTTTGAAACTTTTTCTGGAGACATGAGAGTACGCACTTGACTTAAATTGTGGATGGAAGGAAACAACACAGCAGTGAGTGTGTGGGATCACAAGCATGACATCTCATTTACTCACATTACAAACATGTAGCAGATTGCTGATATGCAGCTCAGCTAAATACATGTAATTGATGGAGGGAAAGAGACGTGTACTGTAGGTGGACAGCAGAATATGCACCTTGTTAGTTAAAGACCCTTGGTACACCTACACTGGTGTTTTAATTACTGTGTCTGATTAAACCTCCTCTGAATTTGGAGTCACAGCGGATTAGTTTAGTCTGTCTAGTCTAGTCTAGTTTAGTCTATTTAGTCTGATTTTGTTCACTTACCATGAGGAATGAGGTGAGACGTATTTGCTTATTTTTTGTTCACATGGTTCTCAAATGTGCAGCAAGTTTGAGAGTGTTTATAGACTCCAACCTCCTGTGAGGGTGAGCATCACCTTCAAATACAAATTAATGTTTTTAGTTTAAGTAATAGTGACTGTGAAAGAGTTATATTGCCAAAATGATCAAGCACTTTCTCACTGACAGAAACACACACATGCTCTACATTAAACACAATTTAGTGTCGAGTTTCAAAGAGACCCCTGCAGACAGGAACCAGTGATATTGAAACAGAGATCACAGCAATGCCTTAATAGCCTTTCTATATGAGTCTGGCCATCCTTAGACTCAGTGCTCAGAGGTAAGTCTACTTACAAGTGGACAACTGGAATCTAGGTCAAGTCTAGCAGTTTGTGTATGTGAGGTATCTGGGATTTGTATGTGGCTGAAACTACAGCTCATTACCTCAGGTAAACATCAGTTCAACCTCAGGAGACTCTTGATTTTGGGAAATAATATGGTTATCTTCAGCAACACAGATATTTGTGTATATAATAGTTATTCTAAGAGAAATTATGTTTTGGCTCATCTTTTAGATAGATAGAAGTGAGCATGACCTCATTCTTTTGTACAGACATTTGATGGAAAGCTGTAAGTAGAGTTAACCTGCAGTGAAAGCCCTGTTTTCTGCGTCTTTGTCAAAATGTTTAATTAAAAGACACTTACTAAAAGATACTTTGGATACTTAAAGAAAGGTCTGAATAAGCACTGGCTGTGTATATCACCTCATAAAGAGTTGCCCGTGGCAACCTGTTAATCTCCTTAAAACTACCGGATGTTTTGCTTGTTTCCATCCACTGACCAGGAGTCTAAAACGAGACTAAAAGAGGTTTTCAAACAGTAAAAATGAGGAAGTCATTAGCTGCTTATGGTGCTTAAATACTAACGCCAGCTCCATAAAGCAGCCAGTAATGGGCATCCATACTCTATGTCCTGTTAACCTTTGAAGATCATACTGTATAAACACACAGACACACACACATATGATAAGATAGACACCTGTAATTAAAACAACCTCACACAGAGCAACAGTAAATGAGTATGTGGTTTCCTGCCAGTCAGAGGTTTTTAAACACAGTAATTTGGGTTAAATCTCAAGCAGTATCATTGTAAATTCATTGCGAGTACCCTTAAATTAGGAAATATAAATAGAAATATACGTGTAAGGGATGTAAAAACATTATTTGTGACTTTAATCTCAAGTTGGAAGTTATCTAGATTTACTTGTAAACTGTTTATACCTCAATGAATTTTTGTAGGTAAGTGTTCAGATTTCAGTCTGTTTGCAAAGAGCACAACTGTATGAATAAACTTGTATGAAAGGCTCTAGAAGAAGCTGCACAAAGTCTGATAAATTGCCTCCACTGACATAAATTAAGTCAGCGTAAATTGTGTTTGACGATTACAAGTCTGAAAATAAAAAAAAGTCTTGGGAGTTTAGGGACAGACAGAAGTTAGTGTAAAGATGCTAGTGTCTCCAGCCTACATTACCCACTACTAGTTGCATTATGGTTAATGTAGGCACTGGGTTTAAACAAGGAAGAAGAATACATCGAATGAAAGATACAATATCTCTGGCTCTGCAACATCAATTTGAATACTTAAAAAAGACAAAACCCATAAGATTGTCTTATAGATAAACTACAAATAAATCACATTTATTCTGACTGAGTGATCAAGATTTACAGCACTTTTTTGAAATAAAATAAAAAAAGTATACCTATTTCTTACTATTTGTCTTAGGTTCAGAAATGTGAGGCTGGAGATGAGTATAAATAAGGCTCCTGATGTGGTTTGAGCTACTGGCTAACAGAGAGGTCAACATCCCACAGGTATGTGAGTGTTTATGTGGACGGTATAGAGAGAAACCCTGACACCCAAGGGAGTGACTCAGGCTGTTTTAGATAGACCGGGGAGCTCTTTCATACACCGGAATACAAAAAAAGAGAAAAAACAAGTGTGGAAAGAAGGGAGACATAAAAGGGGAGAGAGGTGAGGGGAAAAGGGGGAGCTGGCTCAAGGGATCGGGGGAGGCCGGGGCTACGCTTCTCCCTTTTTGATCCTTCAATGAGACACACATGTTGTGGTGTTCACCCAGTTGGTATGATCCCAATTCTCACAGAAGCACATTTCTTCCTCCCTAAAATCACTACCAATTCCTTCAATCTTCCATTCCCCAAACACTTCACATTTCAAATCATTTACTCCACTACAGAAGAGTCATTCAAACTTTTCTTGAAGTCTCTTGACTTAAATACAAACCATCGTGATCACGGTTGTAATGTCACACAGCGACGTGAAACGAATCAACATCCAGTAGAGTACCTGAACAGGTCATGAGCTGATGCACAGAGACCATCGACACTCATCTCACATACACACTGCAGCTGACAGTTACTCAGACATCCTATACAAATTTTAAAGACTCCAAGAAAGATGAAAGAGATTTGACATGTAGTATCACATCACTATGAATCATATAATTTGTATATATGGTGACACAGACTTTTGTGTGTTAATGTACTAGATTGTCTCCCACAGAGAATACAAGAAGACGTTAGCAAATTTCTATTTATGGTACTCATCAAACTATTCACCTCTCAAAGAGCAGTAAATATTTACTATATGGTGGCTTGCCTGCGCTGTGGTTATGGCTTCAGTGTCTGGTTTCAAAAGGGAGGGCTGCGGAGTGATGTGGATTAAGTGACGCACATGTGCTCTCAGACAGACATGCACACAGAAAGTGTCCGATGTGATGGAGGGAAAGAAAATGCACACACAGGGGTGATGGTAAAAAAAAAAGAGAGAGCACCTGGTCTGAGCAGCTAGCTTGTGTGTAACAGCTGCGATTTCCTGTTTATGTCGAGAAAAAAGGGGGTTAGTGAGTGTGTTTGATGTTAAAAGAACAGCATATTCAAAATTACAATATAAATATGTGGCTGATTTATTCCCTCACATAGAAAGAAATAAAAAGGGACATCTGTCTCCCTCAATAAACCACTTTCTAAAATGCTAATTACAGTAACATTCCCTAAATATTGTGGTTGTATCTTCAACTCTGAACCTCCTCTTCTCCTCCATCCATCATCATCTCACAGCACGATAACACGTTCTGCTTTACTTACACCCAAGAGCTTAAATCTGATACCATCTGGCTAAATATCTGTTTGGTCTGTGTGTGTCTGTGACTGTGTCTGCTGGTTGCGGTGATGCTGATGGTGTGACTGGAAGAAGATGGTAGGCTGAGCAATCAAAAACTGGTTTCTTTACTGGTATTTCATGTTGGATATATACATGGCTGGCTGCTTCTGAAGTAAAATGACACTTGACCAGATTCTCTCCATGACTGCACATCTGTGAGCTCTCTTATCTTTTGTTATCAGCATTCTTTATAAAAGTCTGTCAAACTTCATGCGTTACCTTAAGCTTTCCACATTTCTACTCAGCTGTTTCGCCTCATCATCAAGCTATCTTCAGCACCATCCTTCCTTTTCCTTAAACTCCATATCAAATTATCCAACATGAATTCCTTTTCATCCTCGACACCCAGATCTTGAAGATAAAGGGCCAATTTGCCCTCCGTTTTACCCAATGGCAGAGAAAAGTAAGGGGTCTTATGTTCTCCGGGGACATCCTTTACTACATCCCATGTCCTCAAGAAGATCTCCACCATCTCATCTGCTCTTCCTTTAGGCTTGCCTGGCATTTCCTCTCGCTGTCTTGCAGCATGGTGGGAGCATCTGGAAGTGTTTTCTTAAGGGGTGCGGAGGGCGCTGCAGCTGAGGACCATGCTGGTTCTGGACACACAGAGCTGTCATCTCATCTCTGCTTTAGCACGCACACACATACATACAGACTTCTCCGCCCATGGCTACATCAAAAGATGTCAAATTTATTTGTAATTTAATCTAAAGTAACATCAAGGCTGAAGGCAGTGCACCTATGATGATATGACACATTTCTGACACATCACATGCTTTGCCTTTGATCATTTGCATGTATCTGTTCTGATACCAAAATGTTAGTAACTGTCTCACTTTGCTGTCTGCGTGATGTGTCGCTGTGTCTTCACAGTGTCTGCAGTTACAGTAAACTCAAAGACTTTGCTCCCAGAAGAATACAGATTAGATCAAGGCATCTTGGCTGTCGGCCCGGGCCATCCTAAATGTTCATCCTAACAAACATCAGTCTGGCTCATATGTCGCCTGTGTGCAAGTGCGGGAGTCAATTTGCTACACGTTAAATGTGGGATCTGTGAGAGCAACGTCCACAAGGTATAGCTTGAAAAAAAAGAAAGAAGTTCACAGTGATTTTTTTCCATAATGGTATGAAGACAGTAAATACTGCACACTGGCTTCAAGACAACATGAACTGGACACACATAAGCTAAACTATAAGAAAACCCCAGCCTGCACTCAAAGCCACAAATTGAAATTTGAAAGTTGTCCCACGGGGGCTCGAGGTTAGGAATGGATGCTGCAAATACTATACTTGTGCTATGAGGACATGGATCCTGCGTATGCCAAAAAAAGAAAACAACCACAGTAGAGATGTAAATTGGAGTGTGATGACAAACCATGCAGTCAGCTTCATGGCTACATCACTGATTGTCCGCATGGTGGAAAAACTGTAAGAAAGTGAAGACATACATTCCTTAGATGGGCAATTTCAAGTCTTTTGAATAAGGAGCAGCTGGGGAATAGCACAGCTTACATTTATACAGAAAGAATCCTTTACTCCCCCAAAACATGGTGGTCAGACTGATTAATAACTGGGGTCATGACCTCATCACCTGTCTCACTTCCTACCAGAAAGCAAATCATCTTCAATATAACCCGATGGCACTGTCTCTGGTAGCTAGATGTAGCATTTCGTGCACTGCTGTCTGAGTGCTGGGACCTCGTTGGGGGCCATGGGAACTGGGCTGAGGTTATTTATAGCGGGTGGGGGGCTTGGCAGGGGCCATTTCTATGAGGCTTTATAGGAATGTCTAAGGTCGCCCTCTGACCAAAACTTCTGCAGAGTGCTGAGGCTGGAGGTTGGAAGGCTAGCTCTGGCTGACGTGGGACATCTGCAGAGATGAAGACACGAGCCAATTAGCTTGAGGGTCTGGTGAGCAGGCCCAGCGGGGAAAGGAAGGAAGCGGTGAGCTTAGGAAGTTAGAATGTCAGAGGAGGACCAAATAGGGCAATTCAGCATACCGTTCTAAGGCTAGCCGTTAGTAAAATGAGCCAAAGACTATTACGTTAAGCAGCAATCTTCAAGTAGATATTCCACAGTGGTTTGTAGGGGAATGCACATCTTTAGCAACACTACAATTCTTATCCGTATACGAAAAGATGAAAAATGTGTGTTTTATTAACTGGTCATATTGAGACCATAAATCTGTTTTAAAATGAAACCAGCTGGATTAATAGCACTTGGTAAATAGTACTGTTGAGTATGTGTCATATACCTGAGCATCAACACTATCATTGGAGGTATTTTATACTATAGGCCTTTTTCACAGCAGCCAATCTGTCTTGTCATTGTAGGAAAATCACAGCTGTTACTAATAAACATTAATGATGGCTCTGTCCTATTCAAGTGTCCCAGTAAATCATGAGAGTGTGGCAGTGTGACAGCATGAACCAGGAGCCTAAACTGAAGCAGCTTAATGAAGTCAGCCAACATTCATTTATTAGTGATTTACAACTTGCTTTTCCTGTGGTGTTTTGTGCACCCTCATATATGAGGTCAACAAAGTATTATAAACTAGTGACTGCAGCCATGCCCTCCCCCAAATAAACGCAACATAAAACATTTATTCGAATAAAAAGTACACAAAACATCTCTCTAATGTAGTAGAAGTACTTTACATCCTTATGGTGGAGATAGATGATTATACCCCACATTAGCCTGCATTATTCATACTATTTGAAAGTAGCAGTGCAGTTTCTGTTCCTGTGGAAAAAATGGCTCTTATAAAATAATACTTAACACATGAAGTCTAATGTTCACAACATATCCCTCATTAAGCACTCATCTTTCACCATCTCTTTATTGGTGTCTTAAGGCGGCCTCATATTCAGTCAAGTGTTGCGTGCCTGCTCCCTAACCCAATTGTTTTACCTCGCATCAAACTGAAAAAGCCCAGAGGGCCGCCTGTCAAAGCCAAACCCACGGGCAAAAACCCCACCGCTAAAGCCTCAGTGTCTACATCACAACAGTGCCATCACACTACATGCTCTGAGAATTAAGCCCACATACTTTACCCACAGGAGGGTTATACTTAATGATAGCTCAGGTTTCACTGATGAGTGATACGCCACCGTCTCTCTGAGCAGCTCACAGAGTAAAGAGCGCTATTGTTAGTGCATCAATTCAGTTAGATAATGTAATGGATGATAAAATTACTGTAGGGGCAAGAGTGTAATGCTTACACTTGACAGTGTATAGTGGTTTTGATTCACAGAACAACAAATATGACTGGATATATGTGGCAGAAGAGAGAAAGAGAGAGAACTTGAACTTAAGTACAAGTGTGTCAGAGCTTTACGAGTTGAACAGTTAATGTATTGTCACTAAATGTCACTAAATCACGGCTGACACCCTTTTTTTGACACTCCCTTGGCTTAATTACTACTGATGTTTTGTTTACAATAATATGTGCTGCGTGAGTTTCTTCAACAATGTCGATCAGTGGGCAACAGAAGGGTGTGGTGGTGTATATCTGCAGATTCTGCCATTCCAGTTTGCAAATGAACGCAATGAATGTCCTCACGCTGGCAGTGACAGCAAAATGAGAAAAACAGACAGACAGGGCTACGGGGGAAAACAGTGGAAAGGGGAAAACCGGCATCTACTGCAGCGGCTAGCTAGCTAATGGGCTAATAAAGTCCAAGTATAGACAGCCTACACTTTAGCTGCAGTGGCAAGCATCAATTGAAACACAGGAAGCTAATGGCTAGTTGAGTAAAAGCCACAGAGGAATGCAGCGCTGTGAATGTTTGTGTGGAGAGGTTTACTCAAGAGAGACGACCGTCCCCTCCTTGATGCCTCTCTGTCCAAACCTGGCACTGCCCAGGCGCAGTGATGTCATTCTGCATCTGTGCGTGTGTGTGCATTTGTGGCATTTTTAGTCTAACAAAAGGAAGCCACAGCCACCCTCTTGCTCTACCACACCCCGAAGTCCTGCGTGGTTTGCAGCCACGGGGTGTGGGTGCAGGGATAGGGCACTTCAGTTATGTCAGCTTGGACTGGATGTTTGCTTACAGAAGACAGATACAGTGTGTTTAATGACAATCACACAAAGGGTGTGGTTTAAAGAGCCTGAAATACATTTTTGTAGAGTTGGACATCTGCTTATATAATCACAAACCCAGCAAGAGAAGAGCCAAACCATCGTGAGAGTAACCAGTGAAAACCATCACCGAACCGAGAGCCAGCAGGAGCAGCTTCGACAGATGTTGTCACATTGAAAACATCCTCACAAGGTGTTCCTTCTGCATGCAATGCAGCTTTGTCACATAGGTCTGGAATGTTCTGGAGGAAGGAACCGGGGTTTGTCACACCCATACAGATCTACTTCTCTCCACCCGTTTGTGAACTGCTGTGGGCTTGAAAACAAACACGCCCCCCCTCCCTTTCATCCCCACTCGGCTGGGCCAAACACAGCTGCCGGGCTTTGGGTTGTAGACATGGAGAGGAGGAGTGAGAAGGAGGTGAGGGGGTCAGTTTTGACACTGGGGTGACGGGCCGCTGCTGCTGCTTGCTACTTGGGAAGACGATGACAGATGAGCACTGTCACTGTGAAACTACATCACGCATCAGAAGAGATGCTGACTCTGCTGAGGGATGGTTGGCTTAGACAAAAGACAACTATTACCATTAAAATGTAAGAGTGAAACACCAACAAAGGCAGCAGGTACACAAACAAAGCTGAGTGTTTCACTTGTCACTTTGTGCGACATGGAACCAGAAAATCTGGGCTTTGAGAACACACCTATACTCAAGTTCTCAAAGTAAAAACCCTGAAGCAAGTCATTAATGCAAAACAAGTATTGACAACAAAGATCACAAGCTCAGTTTCAACACTTTGTGAAGGAAGTTTCTCTCATGCATGTAATGATAAGACATTTCCCAATCAGACTTTGAAATATTAAAATTCCAATCACTTTGTCACTTGCTCAAAGTAATGGATAAACACTGCACAGAGGCCTGAATACCAGCGGCTATCAGGGGTGATGGAACTGACATCAACAAACCACAATGTCCTCATTTTGGTGAGAAAATCGAGGCCAAATCGCCCTTCACCAATGACCTACTTCAGCATCAACTGCAGGATTAAGGAAAACTCTGGTTTCTTACCTCATAGTCTGGTCAGAGGAGGATGGTTGATCAGCAGGAAAACATATTTCAAAATCCACGTCATATAGAGGTCAGACACATAGGAGAGGAGCAGAAAGAGATATTGTCAACATGTTGAATAAATATTATCAGAAAAAAAGAGACAACCTTTTGCAGTTATTATGCAAGAAATGCTGGTAATCTGAGAAACAACTCAGAAGCAGCATCGCATCTCGTCAATTTGTGGTAATCACATACTATCTGACACCTGGATCATCCAGTTTTAGCATCTGCTTGACATTTATTTTTTCAAAAGAGGGAGACCGTACTTTGTCAGGATGCCTTCCTCCCACTCGTTAGAACAAGTTGCATTAAGGACTTAATTCAGGCCTTTATTATGCTCCAAAACAGAACTTGCATGGTTTAGACAGCCAAGAAGCTTATATTTAAACTTATTGAAGACTAACTAAATAAGTGTAAATGGGTCTTTCTTGAGACCACCTACTTAACTTATCTTTCAAACAACCCACCAAATTGTGTTTCATTAAAAATTCAACTTCTACACATCTCTGAGTGTATTAAACAGTGAAGATGTTTGGATCAAACTGATACTTTTAGGGTGTAAAGCTGCCTAAAGAAAAATGTTTCAGTAAAGTGTACTGATTATCACTGACACTTCACATGCACGACACATGATGAACCTATTTTTGATTGGAGAGTGTTGAGATTTTGGGCAGCGGTCGTGTCAGTGAAAGTGCACATGTGTATGTGATAAAGCTCAAGGGATGAAAAGTTTCCAAGAATGCTTCAAAGAATGCATGAGCTGAAGTCTAAGGCCAAGCGTGCTTCTGTTTCCCAAATCAATTGGTGCAGGGGCTCCTGTACGTTTTCAGATTTACAGTAGGCCCACTACAGGATCAGTCACTTCCTGAGGAATCCGGTTTTACAATAGAGGACATTAATTATTACTGGACAATACATTTGGAAAGTCATTTCCACACATACAAAAAACGCCTGCTGCTGAAGGTCATGGGCTCTTCTCTGGGGATAGGGCAGGAGTGTGGCACACTCAGTAAGACACTGGCACTTAAATCAGAGCCTGGCCATTTTAGATCAGTTGGCCTCTTCAGTAATTAGTCAGGACCCGACGCCAATCCAAATTATTCATGATGTTTGCCATTTAATGATTCTTTTGGTTCTTAAGAGGCAAAACAAATTTCTTTACTTCAAGCTGCCTGTCCTAAGAAATTAACTGGCGCTGTTACAAATATTGATTCGCTACTTTAAACTCAGGACCATCGCTGTCTGTAAGCTCACAGAGCAGACTAAAGAAATGCAGGTCAGGGAACTGAAATATCATTAAAGCCTCTGCCACCATTTACAACCACCTCATGACAGCGGAAATGTTACAGCTTGCAGGCAGTGCTTTAGTAATCCCTGCATATGGACAATATATAATGTATGAGCTGCTCTTTAAAGTGGAACTGGCATCAGTGTGCATCACTCCAGATGTGAGTGGAGTTACTGTGGCAGGACGTCATGCAAATAAGATTCCTGTGTGCTGTTGGCAGAGCAAACATATGAACAAATAAATTAAACATCCACGACCAGCTCTCCAAACATGTCTGCCAGTTTAGAGCCGAAAAAGTCTTTATTACAGCGATGTAGGACATGTGATCAACGTTAAATTCCTAGGCTGTAGTATAATGGCTACTCGCTTGACTTGTTAATTTTTCTCGTGGTTCTTCTCTTGACCTACAGTGATGCTGTCAGCGCAGACACAGACAGCAGAAAGAATGATAGCATCTCTCCACAAGGCTTTCTCCTGAGGAATGTTAGCCGCTGCTGACTGTGCCACCCATCCACATTGCCCACTTACCCACAGCTACACTTCATTTTGTCAGGGTTGCCTTTGTGTTTTTGCTTCATTTGTTAAATGGGTTATGGGCTCCTAATAAAGCAGGCCTAGTTTCTTACAGCTCACAGGACAGCTCGGCTAAAAATGGAGGGTACTTTTAATTAGTTAAATATTTAATTTTACAACCGCTGTCTTGTAGTTTTAGATTTCCCTGGCCGATATGTGTCAACATTTCATCGCTAAGCCGTTTCACTACAGTATATATCACTTAGTAAATTGAAAGTAGTTTTCCGGTGATGTGGGACGGCTCCAAACTTAATAACACACTCAAAAGCCAGACATGTAAAAACTAACATTTGAACATATCACAGAGATGTCAAATCTAGAGTGACTGCACAAAATATGAACCAGCAGAGATGGCAAAGGTGAGAGCTCGGGCATAAGACAGATAACACTAAATAACACTTTTAAGTTCAGTCACTGTCTAATGGTGCATATAGACTGTGAGATTTCAGCGATCTTATAACTTTGTTGCAAGTCAAACTGAGCGACATGGAAATAATAAACTTGGGTACAACATCAAATCTGATGTATATCAACTGTACAATGATCACACCTACTGAATCTTTGGCCATGATGCAAGTCAATATTCAAGAAAATGTCATCAGCGTGCGTCATCCGTCTATAGTGGTAAACAATTAAGCTAAGCAATACTCAAGGTCTTTCAATAGTTTGATTTATGTGTATGGGAAAAAATGCAAAGAAGAGGATGAGGAGGAGAATGTGGACCCGGTTGTGGTTAAGGAAACAAGGCCAACTTGCTTGAGGTAACGCGAGGCACCGCGCCAGTGTCATGTTGATCAGTGTGTCATTTCATGCTGCATTCCTATTGGTTGACATGTGTTCGCGTTACTGTTAGTAGACGTCACAAGGGCCATCTTTAAACCTCTCTCACAGTGCGACGTAGAATCACTGTTTTGGAGCCACGACCAAAGATATCACCATGCTTCTTTCACATTGATCATCTTTCATCTGGGACAGCCCAACATCGCACAGGTTGTACCCAGGATAAAACAAAACAGCAATATAACTATTCTTTAATTTGGACTTAATCATCTGAGTACTTTCACTTATATCTATTGATTCACCAGTAGAGAGCAAAGGGGAACAAATAGATTTCTTTAAAATATTTGGGTTTATATATCAGTGGAGCAGTAAAAAAACATGGAGTAAAACTGATCCACAAATGAAAGACAACTACATGGACTATCTCTGCCCACTCTCTGGATGAGAGCTCTCATCACCTCCCACTTTTTCATCTTCATCTTCGCTGCCATCCTACCTTCCTTCTTCTCTCGCTATCATGGGACAACAATCTGAACCAGGCAGCTGTTTCAGTGTGACTGTAGCCTCCAGTACTCCATATCATGAGACCATGTGTGCCCTAAAAGAAACTACTTTCTTCACCCAGATAGGAAGCTCATGAGATGCGAACAGGCTGAGAGCTAGCAGATTCCAGATGTGATAAGATGCAGGTGATCAGTGTTTGATACAGTTTGACAAAGGAGTTAAATATAGATGTAAGCTTATTGCAAAGCAGATACTGTATATCATAGAGGAGAATAGGTCAGCCAGTGCAGAAATGTCAAAATATGCTTAAGGGAATGTATTGTCAGTCCACCAGTAAGCCCTGTTTGTTATTTCAACAGTAAAATCCTTATCAGTGTATGCTTGGAAAACCAACACATAGAGATTTATGCTGTATCATAAATACTCTTCAGTTTTACAAGAGAAGACTATGAGGATGAAGACTAACCTGGAGGTTTGGCAAATGTATGATTTTAAATACTCAAATATTGATATCGATATTGGCTCCTCAATGATCCAGTATCTGCCAGGCTATATAGAGGCGGTAGCTACAATCTTCATGTCAAAGCTAAAGTGTTACATGTTAAATTATGTTGGTAACTGACAATGTTGATGAAATAGAGAAAAAATGGCATTCACAGAGGTCATTGTGATGTCTTCAGTTTGCTTGTTTTGTCTTTGACTAAAAGTCTAAAACTGTAAGTTATTCACAATTCACTGTCGTATATGACTGAGAAAAACAGAAAATTGTCACATTTGAGAAGCTGAGAGCTAGAAAATATTTGGCAGTTTTGCTTTAAAAAAATGACTGAAGCAATTAAACAACTATCAAAATACTAATTGTAATAATACAGATTATTTTTCTGTCGATCAACTAAGCGATTAATATTGCAGCTACAAAATGGTATTAACCAATCAAGACAGCATCTGAAGATTTCATCCACCTACATCAAATGTTAGAGACAGAGCTGGAACCATTAGTCAATCAATTGATTAGTTGCCAAAATGATTTTCCAACTATTTTGATAATCAATTAATCATTATGAGTCATTTGATTCAAATAAGAATATTTTCTGATTTCTTTATAACAGTAAACTGAATATCTTTAATTTGTAGACTGGTGTAGACTAAACTAGCCACTTTAAGCTCCTTTTTTCACTATTTACTGGCATTTTATTAACCAAACAACTAATCAATTAATCGAAATAATAATCGACCGATGAATCAATAATGAAAATAATCGTTAGCTTCAGCTTTAGTTTAAGCAGTAACAGCTGGCTCAAGTGTAACAGCTAGAGTTGAAGCTTTTGACACCACAAACTGAACCAGATCTGCATGTTCTATGGCTGCAACAGCAGATTAAATGAGCACACTTGATGGGATTTCATGCAGACGTTTTTTTGCGATTCTCCATCCTGACTGCAGCCCTTCCGTGTACTGGTGCACCCAGCCTATATGTGAGGGGTCCAGAAATAGTTGAGTGTGGTGGATCTTGGTACCACTCTTGCATAACTGCAGAATTACAGTGTGTCTGCCTGCTGTCGTGTCCCGTGTGGAGCTCAGACTGCCAGGCTTTTCAGGGATTTTCGTTTAGCAGAACGAAGTGTACCCTCCCTCTCATAGAGTGGGATTTTTTTGCTGTGCGCTTTTATCATCGGCTATTAAAATCTTACAACCCTGATTAAAACATGTCTCTTGGTCAAATAGGCCCCCAGATATCTGCACAGTGGCGTTAGATGTGTTTTAACGATACATGCAAAATAAATGAATACAACGCTGTTTAAAGGGGAAAGTCACAATAATGAGGATCAAACTGCGGGACAGCCCAAGCAGGAATCAATTCACGAGCAGCATCACCTGAGTAACACGTCCTGCAGCCTGAGCCTCAGATTGAGATGATAACAATGTACTCACCGTGGTTGAACATTACGGACCGAAACCGGTTGTTGCTGGACGAATTTTCCATCTCTCAAAGTTTTCAGTGAGCAACCTTCCTCTTCTCCTCCGTCTTCTTCTTCTTTTGGTATTTCCTTAATTTCTCTCTCTCTCTCTCTCTCTCTCTCTCTCTCTCTCTCTCTCTCTCTCTCTCTCTCTCTCTCTCTCTGTCTCTCTCTCTCTCTCTCAATCTGCGCAAGACTGTGCAGAAATGACAGCCCGTGTGTGTCTGTGTGTGTGTATGTGTTTGACCGGACAAACCCGTCCCCCGTGTCTCTGTGACACACACACACACACACACACACACACACACACACACACACACACACACACACACACACACACACACACACACACACACACACACACACACACACACACACTCTCTCTCTCTCCCTCTCTCTCTCTCTCTCTCTCTCTCTCTCTCTCTCTAACAAGCTGCCAGGCCGGTTACGTCACGGTAGTTGCTGCAGCAGCGTCACAACGAAAACAATCGCACGTGGATGCTTTTGGGGGAGGGGTCACGTGCACCTGCAAGAGAAAAAATAAATGCAGCATTTCGCGCGAAAATTACCACTAATATAATGATTATTATATGTATATTTTTTTCTGAATGGAACAGTGTTGAATTGTAGAAATATTATTATATTAATGTCCTTCATTATGAAACCTCATTCACTGATCTGGTAGGCTAATATTAGTAATCTAGTGATAATACTAGTAGCCTGATATTATACAGGATGTTAATGAAAAGTTAATTATTACTTTAGGTATTAGTATTGTACCTACAGTACTATAATCTTTATTGTACTAAGTATCCTGAGTACAAATATTGAGGTGCTTGTGTTTTATAGGATTACCTCAATTTAAGTTCTTCATACTTGAAATCTGCAATATTTTAGTGGGGAAAATTTGCACTTTTGACTCCGCCACATTTCTTTGACAATTATAGTGACTTTGAAGATCAATATTTAGATACAAACAAATGCATTATTATTATTAACACTTTTTTGCTGATAACACCTATATGCTTTTAGTTACAGTAAAAAGTTACATTTTGAGTGCAGTTCTTTGACTTTTAATTGTGGATCAGAATACTTCTTCCACCACTAACATTACATACTGTATATACATACTGTATATACATACTGTCCCTAAGGTTGGGAGATGACCTGCTGTATTTGTTTAAAAAAGATCACATTCAAGATTCTTACCCTTTTTATTTCATAATAGAAATGGAAAACAGACGGATAGTGACATCTTGTGGTCGTTTCTAATGAATTCACCCTTGCTTTCTCAAGCAGAGGTGAGTACTGCTGTTACAACTTTAATATTGCTAACACATTTCTCTGTGAAAAGCAGTCCTCTTCTAGTGTGAACTTCCTGTGTGAAGCATAGTTTGCACATACTATTGAAACTGTGATACTTTGCTATCTGTGTGTGTGCTTCAGTAGTACACATATAGAAGAAGGTTAATGATGAGGTGAGGATGGGAATAACTTCTCTGTGGTGAAAGAGACACAGTGACTTAATGAGATATCCTCATAAATGAACCAACACATTGACTCTCAGGTTTGTTTAAGGAGCAACAGTTTTATTTTTAGCTGTGACAAAAGGAAAAAAAAACAGTCGCCTCCTCAGAGTCTAAATGTTCACGTTCAGGATTAAAGTGCAGAATTGTTTTCACAGCTTGTGTAAAAAATTAAATAAGACAAAAAAAAGAAATATAATATTAAAATATCCAAACTGACAATGGAAATCTGGAAAATATAAATATGATACAGAACAAGATGAAATCTCATACAACATAGGATAGTGTGAGCAATGATATTCAATCCATTTAAATCAAGCTTGCATTTACGATACATAAAAAAGGAAATCAGTTTCCTCAGACCCGTTTTCGGGTCGTTGGCAAGGCTAGCTTACAACAAAGGCACAGCATTGATCAGAGGTAACAATCCTTTGCAAAGAAGTGCTGCTGCAACATTCTCATTGATCATCAACACGTCCTCACAGACACATCTAACATGCTCGACATGGCTCAGACAGGAATGGAGACAGAAACACAGCAAAGCCACTCGTGTAAAGTACATGCCCACAGTGAAACACATCAACCAGGAGGGGCTCGCTATAGCCTAGAAGCATGTTTTGTGGTATCAGGCTATACAATGACAGAAGGTCACATGCTTATCTAGTCTCACTGTTACTGTGGAATAATGCTCTCCTATTAAGCTGCTGAATTAACTGAATTGTGAAGGAGCTCCAGATTAAATTACGGCCCTGAGCCAAAAGAGTATGATGAAGAGGTGAGAGGTGAGACAGGCCAGTTTAAGTGCTGTATTATAAGACAGACCATCAGTGGTTGCAGCCTCTGTGGGCATCACATATGAAACCAAGCAGTCAGAAACAACACAGAACATCATTCGCAAAGGACCAGTCTGTAGGCAGCAAGCAGAGCTGGGACATCACATCCTCTTGGAAGCAAAACTGGATCTCTTTATCTCTTTTAAATTGAACATGATAATAGCGTATATCTAAGAATTTTGAAGACTTTTGTTGAAGTCTTTAAAATTACAATGCAGTAAATATTACCGCAGATGTATGACCAAACAGGCTCCTGCAAAAACTGTATTTAAAATTTTAAAATGAAACATCCATAGAATATTAATCTATTAATATTCACTTATCCTTAAATTTCCAGTTTGCTGTCAAGAGGATGTATTTCCCAGAACCCTTTTTTTAACAGTTGAAAGGCTCTATCAGTGTCTTGCATTCATATATCAACCTGAACCGACATAATAATTTCCTTATCACAAGTAGCCCAAGAGTGGAAATTAAAAAACATGGCTTCAACCAGCCATTTTGGTAATATAGTGCAAATTAAAGTACTCAAATCTATACAAAAAGATTTCAGTGGCTATATATAAAAAAAAAAAATGCTGTGTTTTTTTTCCTCATTTCCTTTTCAAGCTTTCTCTGTTGACTTTTTTGTCTTTCACTCTTTGTTTTCTTATTTAAAATCACAATATTTAGAGACAAAAATAGCTGGGTTTAGAAGCTGAGCAGACCTAGCTAGTACATCATGCAGCTCGTGAAACAACAGAAGAAAAAAAAGTTAAGATTAGAGAAATTTTGGTTAGAAGGTGCAAGAGAGAAATCTGACAGTGGAAGAGATTATTTCTGAGGAGTGTGAGAGCGCATATGTATGCAATGCACGCAGACAGATGTAAAGACAGACATATATATATATATGTTTATATATATATATATATATGTATATACAGTGATATTTACAGCTAGCATTTACATGTAAACAAACAGTGGTCATCCACAAGAGGAGACACAAACATGTGAACAGACAGCTGACATGATGAGGCAGTACCTGAACTACTGTACAGTACATGAGATGAGAGTGAATAGTTAACAGTAGACTGATAGACCTCAAGACTCTTACATCGCTTATAGTATATTAGAGTTGAGATTTAAAATGGGGCATTAACCCCTTTTCAACAATTTGATGTGATTAGATGATCCAGCTATGTGAAAACTCTTTAGAGGATCAATCAAATGTTGAGAAACATACTTTTTCGGATGGAGGAAAACGACAGGATGTAACACTTATTGAGCTGGAACTGAGGGTAGGAGATGTTTTGTGAGTCAATATTCCTCTTTTCTCAAATGCTTAAAACCCCTAACCTGCCACAACAGTGACAAAGTAAAAAAAACCCAAAAAAAACAATTGAACTTTCAGCTGTCTGACTGTAGTCAAACCTTTACTCTCATTAATTTCAACTGGTCGGCCAATAAAAATATGGCAATGTAGCATACGTATACAAAATATGTCTGTATATTTACAATATTTAAAACATTTACAATGTTGCCAGCTATGTACACTGTTATGCTTTCGAATGCATAAGATGCCAAGTCGATGTGGATGAAATATGTTGACAGCTCTTAAAATTGGGAGACAACGTACCAAATGCCTTTATGTGTACCTCAAAGTTAAGTCTGTGCTACACAATAAACGAGGGAGAGGGCCAACGCCAGAGACACAAGCAGGTCAAGTAGTAGATGACCAAATGAGGTCAGAGGGACATTATGAACCAGGATATGACCTGACAGCATTATTTACAGTCATGCACTCTACAGTGAGATATTTATAGCTGGAAAATTCTGCTTGACTTGTTCAAGTGGACAGCAAATTGAGCTTGACCTTTGTGTCCTCTCTAACAGACAGGCCCCCTTCCTTTGGATGTTTCAGAAGTTCAGTTTTGATATCCAAAAAAAGAGCAAAATCAAATCAAACCAAAGTCACACACAGGAACACCTACAAACACGTACTGCACAATGTACTCTGTAGAGGCCCAAAGTGAGGAGGCTGATTTTCTTTATGCCTTGTTTGTTGGACTACTTTATCTACATGAATATACACATTACAGTAAGTATTCTCAGATGCTATGACTGGTGGAAAACCACAAATGCAAATCTACATGATTCAAAGTCATGATTTGAAAGTCTAGTCTGATTGCATACGTTCTGCTTTAGCTTCGGCTGCAGCAGAATCAAGCCATCATAGTTAATGTCTCTTGAATTGATTTTGAATGTGTGTGTGTGTTCATCTCGCACAGGTGGCTTTTCAGATCCACATTTTCCCCGAGTCTACTTGTTAAGCCTGAGCCAGCCTAGGGCCACTGCATCTGCCTGCGACATGGAGGGGTATTTACATGACTCCTCCCTTTACAAAAAGCAACACCAGCCACTGCACTGCAAGAGGCAGGCCGCTGCTTGCCCTGCATGGCCCTTACTGACGACACCCGTTAACACTTTCCAATACCCATGTGGGGTTAACTCTAACTTCCCACTCCTCCTGTCCTGTCCAGCCCTACTCCGGCTGTTCGGGGTGAACGTGCAGGCCGTTCTCGGAGTGCATGATGCTGTGGTTTTCCCAGAAGGTCTTTTGCAGCTGGCTCACTTCAGACACCATCGGCAGACCAATGTCCAAGTGCATCTTCAGGTTCTCCAGCCACTCCTCCAGTTTGGTGAAAGCAGGGCTACGGATTCAAGATGCACAATTTCAGTTAAAATCATTTTTGGATTTATATTTGTTTTTTTGACAAATTATAAGGGGCAGTTTACCCAAAAACAAAATTACATCCACTCAATTGTAATTAAATTCGGATATACTTGATCTGATCTACTTAAAAAGGTAGATCAGTGTATTACTGTGGAAAAGTATCATCATATTTAGTGAGACACATCACTTTAGAGTTTTAAAATTGTATGCTGATGGCACCATAAACAGGTGTCACTGAACATATTATACTGGGTTTTGATTTAGATGAACTGTCCCTTTAGGTAACATTTCAACATGATCTATTGTTGAAGTCTGACCGTTTGTCTGCATCAAGGTCACAGCACACAGCAGCTATGGGGAAGAAGGCAGGGGGACAATCAGGGGGATAGTAATGCTCCAGGAAGCCAGACACGTTCAGTCCGAAGTCCATTGCCCTGGGGAGGTAGTCTGGGTCTGCATTCACCCTGCCAATGATCTGGGGAGGACAAGAAAAGAAAGAAAAACACAAAAAGAGAGAAAGAGAGAGAAGAGGTGAGGATTGAAGTGTCAGAAGTGCCTGTCAGAGCAAACGGGAATTCTGCCCGTCAGCAGCAGAGCCAATCTTCTGAAAACCAGTAAAAACCCTCTGAACTGAAGTTGATCATTCCCGGCAGACCACAACTACCGTTTGCTTGCGTGTCAGCAGCCACATGAAGACATCTTTGCTTTTCTCCTCTCTCTAATCCCTGCACTATTCTCCAACTAATGGTGTCCATCTGGCAAAGTCATATTCTGGGGCTTCTCAGTGAACCAAACTGTTGAGCCCAAATTATGTGGCCCAAAGCTTACCGCACTTTGGGGCTGGATGTTCAGTTGGAAAGTAAATATCTTTTACTTCTCTCAGCTTTGGAAAGCTTCCCCACAAAAATATGGAACTTTGGAGAGGCGAGATTTTTCCTTCTATAATGAAATAGGTATTTAATGAATATTAGGAAGAGGTGAAATAGGCGTTTTTCCTGGAAGACATTTTGAAATGTCACAATAAACAATAAAATTAATGATGGCAAATTTCCGCCTGAATTTAAAGGTCCTGGTATTGTGCATGCTGCCTCACTGTATTTTACTGGAAAATTTGAGCCGTTAATGATTTTAGCAACACCTGTGATTTTCCTGATGTGACAACTAAACATGTCTGCTGTGAAAAGACAGAACAACTGTCAAAAAGGTGGACTTTAGTACATAGAAGTCTGTAGACAAAGGAGAAGTCAAGTTGCTCATAACTCGGTGAGCCAAAACTGTAGCTGAATTTAACAACTACTTTTATTGCTTAGCAATAGCCAAATTCAACATGTAGGGTGAATTTTGAAAGAGTTTTAGGGCTTTAATCTAAAGTGACACATAAAACAACTTTTACAAGCAACAGTCAATCACACTAAGAAGGAAAAAGTCCTCTGTGATTTATAATTTCGGCACATTCACCCCAACAATGACAGTTAAAGCAGTTTTTTGATACACTAGTAAAAACATATATTTATATATTGAGAGTTTAGGGTCACTCACCTCACAGAGCATGATACCGAAAGAAAAGATGTCGACTCTCTCATCGTAGCTCTTGCCTGGAAGAGACAGAACAAAATTAGACTTGTTTATTTTGGCATACAGTTTCAAAAAACTTTTTTTTTAAATGTAGGGAATATGTGTTGACTGTAGTTTTTTTAGGTGGTTTATAAAGGTGTGGAGGGGTATAAATGAATATCTAGATAATGTTGAAAAAAGATTAGGCAAATTCATACCGTGGATCATCTCAGGAGCCATCCAGTAGGGGTTTCCCACCACGGTGTACCTCTTCCTGCGGTCGGGCTTCTTCAGGCCGGACAGTTTGCCCTGCGGCAACTTCTCCTCATGTTTGTCATCAACCATGAGCCGAGCCAGCCCAAAGTCTGCCACCACCACTGTGTTGTCCTAGACAAATAAAATGCGTCATAAAATGTCACTGCTATACTAGAAATATATATAGAGTGATAAAAGCTCCTTTAGGTTGTTTGAAATTCAACTTTAAACCGCGTGTTTCTCTTTAGATGTGAGCTCTACAATGCATACATTTTGTTTTCATATGACACGAGTACAATGCTCTCTCTGTTTCATGAGGGTTAAGCTGGAGGTTTACATTGCACATTACTAAAGGAGTGTGTTTTAAGAAGGTTTAAACAAAGCTCTTCTTTGTTTGTGTGTCTGACCGAACAGATTCACTCTGTTGAATCCTCAAATAAAACAAACTAAATATGTGCATGATCACACAGCTATATGAATACACAAGCTCTTACCTCTCGGACTAAACAGTTGTGTGAGTTCAGGTCCCGGTGGATTATGTTCATGGAATGCAGGTACGACTGAATGACAGATAGATAAGGAAAGAAAAAGAAGCGTTAAAAATAGCAGGTTATAGTGGTAATCTAAAACGAAAGAACAATCCTGCATTGTTTCATCTGAAGTAGCTAGTATTGTGTACAGACAGTAATCCAGTCAAGCATGATATTCATCATTGTGCTCTTATCATGGGAAAACACTGAGGAATACACGGTATAATCCTGAAGGAATTCATGCCGTAATTTCCGTAGAGTGGGATTGAAAAGATTGTACAGAGAAGTGTTGTAGCTCACTAGCATGGCCACTAGAGGGAGCTGGCACCATAATTCAACCTTCCTTAACTGCTGCACTTATCAGGTGATACACCGCCCCTCTGAAGGTGTAATTGCTTTTGATAACTAACTACTACAATCACATACACTTTTCTATCTTTGAACTCACCATCCCAGCAGCTATGTCGTTGGCAAAACTGACCCTCTGGTTCCAGGGATAGTTGCTGTCCTGTTAGCAAAAATGAACAACTAAATGTCAGTGTCTTCAGTGGCAAAGATGTTGATGCAGATTAATCTGTAATTCTTACAAAGAACTTAAAACTGGAAATCTACAAAGACCAAATCATTTCCTCCATTACCCCATACATTACACACTCTCTCACCATTTTCTTGATGATCTCCCTCAAGGTGCCACCCTTGATGTACTCTGCGATGAAGTTGAGTCTTTTGTCCTTGTAGAGGACTCCAATGAACTTGAGCACGTTGGGGTGATCCAGGCAACGCATCACCTTCACCTGAGGAAACAATATCACATATTTTTACACCTCAACCTTTAAAGAAATGATTTTTCTGATGGAATTATTAATGTAAATGAATTTCAGGACATCTGTTTAAATCCATTCTGTGTGTCAAAAGGTTCGCAGTCAGTCCAAGTTTTCCAGGCAGAGTTACTAAATTACTTGTTCGTTTGGTTTTTGAGCTACCCTTCTTGACCAGATTTGAAAGAACTCATCAAAAAATTAAGAAATGCTGTGCTTTGAATAATAATTTGTGGTTGAAATATTTTTAAAAATCTATTTCCCTCTTCTTCCTTGTTTAAAAGTCCAGAATCTATGAATATGTAAATATTTTTTCATTTCAAAGGTTTAATTGCTGCATACAAGTTGTCTCCTACTTCCATTCTGTGTTTGTGCACTGGAGGCTTGGAGTTTCCTCATCACACTGGACCATGACTGACTTCCGAACTAGATATGGTGTCACAAATCCTTCTCGTAAGTACATGCCTTAAGCTGAGATTTATCATGAGCACAGAGAAACTTTCCCTCTTCAGAAGATGAAAAACTCTGCACATACATCACTCTGCACAGTGCAGTTCATCCAAGCGAAGTGGTAACAAGCAAAACACATTTTTGACTGGAGGGGGACTTTACAAGGAAGTTTCCCGCATAGCTGCTGTTCACAGCACAACACTGACACCTCATAAAACACCTCCCGCCCTGAAGTTTGGACGGTGGAGAGAGATGAGGAGATAGGTTGTCATCACACACACAAAAACCTGAAATATTCACAAACCAAAGTCTCATGATATCTTTGGCTTTCCTCATCTTCACTAGAGAGGCTGTGAAGGTAACAAGAGATATGTGTAAATGTGTAATGTGGGACGACCTACACACAAACAGGCAGCAGGGGTAGTAATCATTCTCATTATGATTGGGGGGGGGGGGTTGTTTTATAACCTCTTTATTTCACCCAGTCATCTTCTACACTGATTACAAAGCAAAGACTCTCGTAACCTAATAAAACTAAACCACACACATACACATAGAGCCACGCAGGAACAATTATCCTGCGTTTCAGACATCTCAATTAAAAGGCTTTTAATTGGATGAGTGAGTCTAAGATACTGATATCAAACAGCTGATGTTCCGGGTATCCACCACAAAGCAAAGAAAGAACCTAGGAGTCATTCAGACCACTTAACCTTAACAAGTCCTCTAAAGTAAAGTAAATCCTACTCAGTAAATCCTACTCATTCATCATTTGTGAGAGAAAAGTCTATACTAACACTCACTTTTGTCCTTTTACTTTAATTTATTCAGGCGAGAGAACTCTTCCTTTTTTTTATTCAGCTGTGCTCTACATTCACAAAGAGGAGCTGCTAATTTTAACCACAATCTCAGCTTCTGGTCATTTTACCTCCACAGCCCATATTTTGTCAGCTGGTCCTGGATTTCAAACCTCCAACTTTTTAACAACAAAACCTGCTTCACTGACTTTAAGGATGCTCTCATTAAAGACTCGAATGGGCTTTTAATTACAATATCTGACTAAAATTATGCCAGTATGCAAGGAAATGATTTCTGAACATATTGATTATTTTATGATCTGAGGTCAGGGCTTATTGATTTTAGATGTGTGTTTAGGTAAACAGTTGACTCTGCCTAACTGTCAATCTTACACTTCTAAATGGAAGAACTGGGATCATCCTCCTCCACTCACCTCTTTCAGGAATGTTCTCTGCGTCTCATCATCAAAGCGAATCAACTCCTTCATCACCATCACCTCCCCTGTCTCCCTATGGGTCACCTACAACAAGACACAACGAGTCAAGTTGAGCAACAAGCTGGAAAACATTATTGTGAAGCAATTTTAATCATAATGTGTGAAATTTTCACTCCACCTACTGAATGTCAGCATTGGTCAAGGATGTGTTTAAACCAGTCCTGCCTCTCCCCGCCTTTCTGACTTATCTCAATGCTGCCATCTAGTGGACATGGTAAGTATGACCATTAAGCTCGCTAGGCTCAAATGTACCTTGATGGCTTGTCCGAAGCAGCCCTTCCCCAGCACCTCTCCGTGGATTAGATCAGACGGGCGGAAGATGCGGTGCGTCCGATTTGAGACAACGCGGAGTGACTCGGAGCGATTAATGTCCTTCCTCTGTGAGATGGGTGACGCTGCGTTGCTGGAGCCTGGTGACTTATCAATGCTGTAGCTCCGCCTGCAGGGTGAGAAGGGAGATGGAGAAGGAGAAGAGAAGGAGGGAAAACAATTGAAGGAATGAAGACAAGGAGGAGGTTGGTTGGAAGCTAAAATAACTTCTATTTTTCATTAATTAGAAACACCATGTTCAGGTATTAACACAACTACCAGCTCTAAAAATTTCTTACGTGATGATACGGGACCTCAGGCTGTTGATGTCGTGGTTTGGGGGCTGGGTGATGGGCAGGATGGGGCTGGGGCCCCCAGACAGAGGGGAGGACATAGGGCCGTCCACCTGCTCTTCGGCCCCTGAGGAGCCTCCCTCCTGCCCCTGACTGTGAGGGTCATGCTCGATGGTGAGTTGGAGCAGCCGACTCGTCTCCTGAATCAGCAAGTCGATCTAGAGAGACAGAAGGAGTTCAGTCTAAATTTGGAACAGCAGAGATAACTGTGGGACACAGTTCTGCAATAAGTTAAGTTTAAGATGTCCAGCCTTCACATCCCATGGCCTAAAAGTTGACTGATGACTGTTTATTTATCTGGAGAATTATATAGGAAGACAAAGTACCCCAAAGAGAATAAAACTGGTCTGTATACGATGTCCATTTAAAACAAATAAAAGCAAAACATTACATATTTTTTGAAGTAGGAAAGAGATAAATAGTGTTATGTTTCCTTCCTTAACTAGAGGAAATTTTAATAAATCATAGTTTTGATTTACAGATTTCCAGTGTAATATTTCAATAACAATGTGTTTGGGACTGTGTGGTGAATACCTCATCCAGAGGGACGTTATGAATTGGAGTCCCGTTGATTTCCAGGATCCTGTCTCCAACATGGATGGAATTTTTCACATCTGGACTGATGCAGTCTTCGTCCACTCTGCATAGGGAGGAATAATAAAGCAGTTGCGGAAAATGAAAGAGGACTCTTCAAACACGTTTTTTGTTGAACATATTCATTTCTACTCAGACCTAGAATCTGATACAGTCTCAGCTCATTTGAATAACAGTGGCCTCCATTTCCTTTTCCTTCTGTTGTATCATACATTTTAAATGAATCTCATCCATCACCGTTCATTGTGTGTCCTCCATCATTTACTGATCTATTTTAGTGCTGCAACTGTTCTCTTGCCCTTTCATTCTCTTTGCTCTATTGTTCACATACTCTTTTTCCACACAGACATGTATAAATGGACTCACTGGGAGACTCTGACAGTGGGTCCATGTTCGGGGCTGTAGCCGTTGATCGGGCTGAGTGGCTGGTCGATGGCCACAGAGAAACCCCGACCTCTGTGTCCGTTGTTTCCCTCGGCGGAGGCGGGGATTGACACCAGCGTGACCGTGTGAGGGATACGCGAGCATGGTGAGCATGGCGAGTCCGGCAACGACACCGGGGTGACAATGGTCTGGTAGTAACATTGACCACTGGAGCCAGAGGGGAAGAAGAGAAAAAGGAAGGAGATGATGAGGGAAGGAAGGAAAAGGGAGAAAAATGGAAATCCTCGTGAGGTTACTGACTATGAAACAGCCCATGTAATCATACAGGGAACAAGTTCTCATTAAAGCAGCTTTTACAGAATCACATGTTGTTGACGAGATGTTGCTTCAGCTCGTTTTAGGAAAACACAGTGAGGTCATTGTTCAGATTTGAAGGTCAGCACGACCTCTGATGACTCTGTTTCATAAGTTTGTCTTACAAACAAGACTATTTCCCCCAAACCTGAAGAATGACAGGAATCTAAAGAGGAGTCATAAAATAACTATGAAGTCAAAACTAACACAGATTTTCAATTTAAATGACCCTCTTTATACAGCTCACACAGCCCAAATTACTCTCTAATTTAGACTTCACCTCTTCGACACCAGCCATTTCTGTAATTGGTGATTTTCGTTCTGTCTGCTGCCCGAGACAACCCAGTCTTGCATCATGTAAATCTCTCAATAACTGTAATGATCTGACTCAATCACACAGTCAGGCTCCACTTCCACTCAGAGAAGAGGACAAAGCCTGTTCTGTCTGTATGGATCTCTGTGTACTGCAGCGTGTTTCACACTGAACACTGTTTTTTAAAGCCCGAGGCCTATGACAGTCAGAATAACACAAGTAACACAAGTGAAGATCATCCTGAAACTGAAGCAGATACACAACATGACCTGTAAGAAACTCACAATCTGATGTTCATACTGTTCCTGATTTGAATCTGGAGATTTACTGCTAACGAGTTTGTTTCAGTGCTGATATCTTGAGTGATTTACTAAAATTTACTCAACTTCCACTTTGAGTACATTTTCAAAGCATTCAGTGCGTGTTTTGTCTGTCATCACACTGTAAGCTTAGATATTTGTGGTAAAACTGCAGTTCTGATACATTTGCATTTCAAAAGATATTTAAATTGGTTTGGCTTGCAGAAATAGAGAGAATTAAAAAAGAAAACTAAAACAAGTAATAGTTGGGTAACACAGCAACTCATTTCATTATATAGAGGTTGCTAGAATGAAAACTGGACCAAACGCTGTCTGATTTGATTTTGACTGACTTTAATATTTCTATGATGTTTTTTTTTTTAGGTGCTTGAGGCTCACCAGTAGAGTTTGGATCTCTCCACCAGAGCGTATGTGTCTCCATCACCGATGAACGCCCTGCAGTTCAGGCAGGTGAAGCATTCTGGGTGATATTTCTGTTCCCCTGCGACCTGCCAGACAAAGAAACAATGACACAATTAAATCAACATTCTGCCTTTTGCTTCATAAAACTTACATGTAAACAGCATGAATAAATAATAAATAGCTATGATTTATAGTGTTCTGTACAAAGAAAACACTCAAGGGTATTTACAGCAGTTTTGTGACGAGACCGGAGCAACAAGCAACATGAGGCTTTATTAACTGGACTGAGAAGTAGGGCGAGCTCTGGTCACTGACAGTACAATCTGGGAAATTGGGTTTGCTGCTGCCAGATCTCCTCCAGAGCTTAGGGCAGTTTTGCAAACAAGAGAGGGAATTGAGTTACAGCCAAAAAAAAACCCCAAACAGAACATGCAATGACCAGATTAATCAGGCCGCCTGGCAGATCTGGGGATGCTGCTCCCGCTGGAGACTTGAGCTGTTAAAATGATAAAATAAATCCAGAAGAATGAAAACACTGACTGTGCATCATATATTCTGTAAACCTCCCACTTTTACTGCTGCTCATTAACTCTGTGTCCTTGCTTATTGTGAAATTGATTAACACCTACGCATACCAATATCGACCCCTTTTAACACCTTCAGGTAATTTTGCGCCGGTCGATGCAAACGGCCCACCCACTCGAATACCTAACGACTGCTACAGTATGATTAAACATGAGCTACGATGCTAAACGCTAAAAGTCGGGTCCACCAGAGCTGTTTGCTCCCCAGAGGCTGGGCTTGTGGTTTCATTTTGGGCTTTGAGTGGCAGAACATTTTGGAGGGAGTGGGCCTCCTGACAGCACTTTTCAACTGCAGCGATCTGCAATTCTAATTCAGTATATCAAGACTAAGGAGGGGCACTGTATGAAGGAGTGCTGAACAAAGAATAATTAAATGACTAGACAGTAAAAAACAAATAAATTGGGAATTTTGTATTGTTTAGTCCCATTATTTAAAGATAAAACGCAAATATTAGCATATTAATTCTTTAAAAATGATCATTTAGAGGATATTATAATATGGGATTTAAAGAAATGTTCTAGATTATAAAAGTTTGACTAATTCTTATTTGTAAAAAAGCTAATATCAAACCAGCATCACTAAAAAGCATTATATGGACCCATGGATGCAGACTTGGCCTCAGATGTGAGCTGCAGTCATGGAAAACTAAATCAGAACAACTACTCGCCCTGAAAGAGAAACATTACTTCTAAATCGCCAATAAAACTGAAACAAAATGGGAAAAACAGAGACAAAAAGGCAGAAAATGTGCAGTTCAAAGAATCAATAAAATCATTGTCTATAGCCATATGTCTGCCACCCCACCCTCCTGGGAGAGCACCACTGAAACCACGAACGCACACAAACAGATAAACACATGCAGACGAGGGCCCTCAAGCTGCAAGGAAGAAGACACCGTGCAAGCACTGTAATTAATTAACAGCTTTTTTAAGTAATTCATCTGAGCAGCTCCTTCTAGCGAAATACCATCACTTGGCTAGATCCTGACTTATTTGTATATTTGGAGAAAGATTTCCCATTTTTTTGAGAGAGACAACAAATAAAAGATAAAAGACACAGAAAAGTCAACTTCAGCTGCACATGTTGTTTAGTGGTTGTTGCAGAGAGACTGAGAGAGAACGAGAAGCGGAAACAGAGATATAATGGCTTTATAATGGACGAGGGAACAAGGCAGCCGTAGGCCTTATTTGACCGACTTAATTGATTTAATTGTCCTCCATGAAGCCTGATAAAAAGGAGAAATAAACAACAATTGTCAGACATTGGCAGGAGAAATAGTGAATGTAAACGTATCACATTACAAAATGTAAGAAAGGGAGATGAGTAAAGATAATCTAAGGACTTGATTGAAGTGAGATTTAACATTATTGAGGGACTGAAATATCTTTCTTTAAAGGTAAATACAACTATGTTATCATGGCTTTAGTAGATTTGTTCTGGCTTAGGTGTCGCCCTACAAATGGGAAAAGACAGGAAACGGGGACAGCTGGACGGAGATGAAAAGGGTGTGTCTGCTCTGCCATTTGCTTGCCATGCAGGCATGACACACACACACACACACACACACACACACACACACACACACACACACACACACACACACACACACACACACACACACACACACACACACACACACACACACACACACACACACACCCTCTATAAAACCACATCAGACAGACAGCAGCTGCTATCCTCAGATCCAGGACAGGCATCCACCCTGTAGTGTACTGTAGATACAAAGGCAGATAATAGCAGTTGAAAGAAATACAGGGAGAAAAGAGGGAAGTGTTGTCCAATTTATAAATTCATTGTCACTCATTGTTGTATTAAACCATGTGACTGCCTGAGTAACAGATTCAAGAAACATCACATGTATTAACACACCACTGGTTCCACTTTGTGTGTATTTCTCTGTATTAGCTCATCATGCTCTTTGAGTTTGTGACCGCGTGTTAGCCGTCATGTAGTCTTGTGGCGTCTTCCAGTGACAACAAACCATGCTGTGTAGCTCTCCGAGGGGGAAGGGTGAGCAGGTCGATCGGGGTGCAGGAGTAACCGGGTGAAGTTGCGGAAAAATGCTCTGTTGCCACTGGAGACGGGGCTCTGGGGCACATATTTACCTTGACTTATGTGAGGGAGTAAAATGCCGCCCGTTTATGAGGTAACTGATGGAAATGTAGTTCAAGAAGAGACAACCTCCAACGTTTTGTGTTTGTGAAACCTTAAAGTAAAGTTCACTATTCTGCTACTCATCGGCCCTCGTAGCTAGTATATGTGCAAGGTTGTTTTTTTAATAGGCTAAATCACTAAATTTGTGTGTATAATTCTTCCTAAGTTCTTAGTTGCTGTAGATAACTAGTTTTAAATGACTTATTTACTAAACTGAATTACACCATTGAAACCTAATTAATGTGTTCTCTATTAAAAACTTCAGTAATGTGTTGCTAGGAGACGTCTATAGCACCATCCAACAGAAAGCAATCAACTCTGCTAACAGGAAGTAGCATCTTAAATATCTGCCAAAAATATAATAGGGGCCAAATTATGTTTAACTTAACCGTTGTATCCAAATGTAGGTATTACTTAAGTTTTATATGCATACATGGAGAAAAATTTATGTTTCAGAGTTAGTTGTACTCTGTTTCGTCACTTGGTTAAGTTAGCTATGCAGTAGTCGGGTTGTGGCTGGGTGTAAACATCTCGTAACAACTAACCTCTACATAAGAACTGTATTTTGTGGTGCAACCAGTTTCAATTGGGTCATGAGTAACTCTCTAGTAAGTAAACACTTGTGTTGGCAAAGTTTGAAACGTAATAGTTGATGCAAACGACTCCTGAAAAGGTAAGACCATGAATTACAAGAAAATGATCGCAAAGCTTAAATAAAAGGATAAAAATAAACATTATGTCAGTATGTTTTCTTTGTTTCCATACTCTTGACCAGCAGGAAAGGAACCCCTGTCTTAATCTTTGGTCTGGATGGTGACAACAGTGATGGCGGGATTGTTAAACTTTAGACTGCTGTTGTCTGGTAGTGGGACAAGTAAAGAGAAACTGCACTGATTGATTTAAATCACTGATTGATCAGGCTGAACAGGCACACAGACTCTGACATTTAACATGCTCGATCCAACAAAGAACAAATGAAGCTAACGGTGCTTGATGTAGCAGCCACAGACGCTGCTTGCTTGATGTGTTCAGACCCTTTATTTGTTTTTAAATGATTTATAAGTGTGATGTTAAGTTAACTGTGGAATGTGAACAGACACTTTTAAGCTATTTGGAGGAATTTATGACGGTCTAATACTCTTGGCGAAACTAAACAGCTAGGAACATGTTGTTATTAAGTCAGGGCCTCTTTGACATCTTCAGGCTATCAATCACCTGTGTTGACGTTTCCTGAGTGGTCTGGGTGATCACTTATCTGGACGTAGTAATTAGTTTACAACTAAAGTCAAATGTTAATGATTTGAGTTGAAAACTGTGGAAGTGACAAACACTCATGGGTTAAGTGATAACTCAAAAGGAACATTTAAATTTCTACTTTTAATTTGCTCTTATGATTTGTTTTAGGTTTTAATTTTAGTACCTATTTTGCCCACACAACATTAATCATTTTCTACTCATTTCATTTTCCAATTTCCTCACATCATTTCCCATTTGTGTTGTTGATTATATTCGGTAATGAGATGAGTTAAAATGTGTAGGTGCATGTCAAGAATTAGTAATAAATAAAGAAAGAGCAATCAGAACAGTAAATACCAACTGCCTACTAATAAAAAGAAAGACAGAAACTATTCGTGGCTTCTGTCACCTCTGGAGGAGGAGGTAAATTCTTGAGATTATTAGATTTTTATCTATACTGTCTTTCATCTAAACCTAGGAAAGTTAACTACTTATCAGCTCTTGTGGGATAGCTGTAATATGCCGCACTATGCATTACGTTTGAATGAGGATGAAAATGTCTGTGTGTATTTATATGCAGGAGGACCTAATCATGGACTTATCTCTTTAGGCCTTCAAGTCTTACGTAAATACCACTCACTCAGACCCTGTGACTTCACTCAGCTCTGGCTAAATGTGGAGAAATGACCTCATATCAACAATGCAGAAAGGTGCTTCTGATTGGCCTCAGCAAATTATAGAGATCTGTCTCTGCTTAACCTCCTGTTTGACGCAATGGTCTACACTATGAGTCTCCTTCATTGCCTAAACTCAAAAACAGAGTTCATATGTGACTGAGCTCCCAGAATCAACACACAGGTGAAGAAATGTGTTTTTAAAATGACCTCATGCTGGATGTTTTGAAGCAATAGTAAAAACAGCACGTGCATTAGGTTCCTGATACTCCCCAAAGTGAGAGCTACAACAACTGGGTCAAATTCCAAAAAAATGTGTCAAAAAGGTTTTCACAAAGCTGAAATAAATGTGATCAAGATGTGCTACACCACAGAAATCAATGCTGTTTGAGTAGAAGTAAAAGCAAAGGAAGGTGTGTGATCCCCCTCATTGACTTTCAAGCTACAGTAGAGCTACATGATTACAGCAAATACAATTACACTGAAAGCCTGAGAGAGAAGACAGAAGACCACATTGATGCTCTCTGAATGGAAACCCCCTTCTGCCACAAACAGTACAGTACCACAGCAAACACAGGCCTCGGCTTTACAAATGCTGTTCATGCATTCAGCCTCTTCCTTTCTTTCTGAAGATAAATGAAGAAACTGTTTCAAGTGAGGCCTGCGTGAACAGTAGGTGGTAAATAAAAATAACACAGTGCAATGACACGGATATTAAACATGACAATTGCAAGAATGCAGCCGGACGAAACCTACTTTTATCTGAGGAAGAATGCTCTAAAAATAGCAGGCATGCAATGGCTCATCAGTTTTTCATGACATGAAAAAAAAAAAAAAGATAAGAAGAAACCGGCGCGGCTCATCAAAAAAAAAAAGAAGAGGAGCAGATCTGTAATTAGAAAGCAATACGCTGACCCAGTTTAACATGACACACAAAACACAGCGGCGTACAGTATCATTCTTCAGATTCAATTTAAAAGAGATGAAAGATGGAAAGAATCCATACAGCAGCAACCACTTGAGACTGTCTGCGTCCCTGCCTCCTTGCCGGCTCACGGATGACTGATTATCACCCATAAGACACCCAGTAACCCACAGCAGCGGCAGTGAACAGCCTCACCTTCTTGTCCCTTTTCCACAGCCTGAGACAGCAGAAGCTCCAGAAAAACAAGTCTCCCACCATGTCAGCGAGAGCCGGCTTCTCTCTCTGCTGTTTTCTAGTTCATTCTACTGAGGCAGGCGATTTCCCTGCTGTCACAACAAAACACTGGCAGCGGCCAAGCCGGGCAGAGAGACAGAGCTGCCAGAGGAGGGAGGGAAGAGAGAGGGAGGGAGCAGCCCACGCCTTTGCAGCTGAGCTCATCTCTGAATCAATGTCAGCCCTCCTCGCTCTACTCCCCCCCCCCACTCCCACCCTGCCTCTCTCTTCTCTCACATTTGCTATGACCTCATCGTTTCCTGTTTGAACCCGCCCACTCTTGCACACACGCCGGCTGGCTGGTTCAGCCACTCCCACCCACCCCACCTCCTTTACCCCCTGGTGTCTTCAGCAAATTCTTCACCCTTCCTCCACTTCTATCCCACAATCTCATTTTGAAACTAGAAAGTGACAGTTACAATAAATGTTACAGTAAATGTTAAGTAGAGGATTCATTTGAGGGTATTTTTCATTTGTTATTTTGATGATGTCATACATTCAGTTGTATTTATTTTTTTTATAGTAAAGCTATGATAGCACTGTGTCAAGCAAAAGGATGCTTTAAAGAGTTCAAATAGAGTAAAGTACACTGACAGTATATGTGTTTCTGTCCCACTGATGACATTATAACGATTACTTTCATTATCTGTTGATTACTAAATGTCAGAATAGTGGGAAAATTCCCATTACATGTTCTAACAGGATAAGGCGTTGACTTCATGCTTGTTTTGTCCAAATGACACACCAAAAAGTGAGTTACAATGATGTCATAAAAATACAAAAATAAAACATTCAAAAGGAGCAAATCAGTAAATTTGAGAGGGTGGAACCAGCCAGTGTTTCACATTTTTGAGGAATGACTTGATATATAACTTAATCAAAAAATAATTTTGCTGCTTATTGACTAAACTGGATGTGTTGTTTTTAAACACACACACACACAATATTATTGAGTGTGTGGTGAAATCAGTGATCAATCTCTACAAACTGGTATTTCCAAGAAAAATGAAAAATAGTCATACTTATATTTAAGGCTGAGACAGACATGTACTCCCGAACTACTGACCTGTTTCTTTATTTTCAAAGTTCTCTAAAAAGCTGGAAAGAATATTCTTTTGTATCTATGTTTTATGTTTTATCACAAAACATAATGTACTGTGTGAGCAGCAATATAGGTTTAGATTTAATAAGACAGCTTCGTTTTCACTCATGGAAATTGTGGAGGAAATACCATGTGGAATAGAAAACAAAGAACACTGGAAGTATTCCTGGATCTCAAAAAAGCATTTGATACAGTTGACCAAGATCTATTATTGAAGAAATGACAACGATATAGAATTAGAGGGGTAGCACTCTTTAGGTTACGCATTCATCTGAAGAACAAGTATCAAAATCAGTGTAACTCACAACCACTGACGGTTACTTGTGGTGTTCCCCAGGGCTCAGTGTTGGGACCATTGTTGTTTATTTTACACACAAATACTATATGTAAGGTTTCCAAAATATTAAAATAGTATTATTTGCAGATTTAAAAGTGTTTTCTTACTTTCAATACTTTTTTTGGACTTTTTAAATGTGGCTTTCAATTGAGTTTTATATATTTATTCTGCCTTTTATTTTCTATTTTAGCCTGTTTTACTACTTGGACTACCTTTTATGTCTTTTCTACTTCTTTACTTTTACACCTAACATCTCTGGTTTTACCCACTTTATTCTACATTGACTTTATTCTATTCTAACCTTTAGTATATTTTTAATATTTTATTAATGTTATTAGTTCTTTATTTTATTCAGTTTTTATTTATTTTGTATGTATTTATTTTCAAATTTTAATCCTACCTCTGCTGTTTCTTCATTGCAGATTCTTAAGCGCTATGATAGCGTTTCCTGAGTTCCTGTTTTTAAATGAGTTCCTATGTTTGATGATTTCTTTTTGTTGTTTTGTTGTTTGTTTTGAATATGTAAAGCACTCTGTGTTGCATCACGATGTATGAAAAGTGCTATACAAATAAAGTTTGATTGATTGATTGATTAAAATGAATGATGAAAGTAACAAAACACCCTTAATGTCCACTTTCAACAGCGACACCCTTAGACCTGAGTCACATGTCGGACAGGCTTAATGTTAGCATGTTATATTATCTTTCTGTGGTACAGGTAACATCTTTCTGTGGTTGCAGTAACATAGCACTAAGAGTAAATTAGGACATGTGATGTCCTTGTGTGGCTCCGTCCTTACTCTCTCCTGTCAGGCCTCATACCATCTCTCTTCCCAGGTTTGTCTTTGCTGCTGCGTCACTCTCATATCAACTAGGTGTCTCTGTGCTTGTCCTTGTCGTCCCACTTTTTTCCAATGCTTTGAATATGTCCTGCATGTCAATGTCGATCCCTCCCCTCACTAAAGGCTCTTGAGTGGGCAGATAATAATAGACAGTCAGATGAACTCTCTGCACGGCCTGTTGGTTATTATGTTGACGCACTGTAGAGACAGCAGGGAGAGATGGCTGGTCGAGAAAACATGATTAAGTTACTGTGGGAGTTATGGGAGCTGAATGGGAAACTGTTCCAGAGAAACATAGAGGAAATGTCTGTTTATCAGATCAACATACAGATGATATACAACGTTAGTTTGAATAATCAGACTGCCTAAAAAGCTACCTGCAGAGTTCAGCTGTTGGTTATGATATAATTTTGCTTGTTTTAATACACAATTATACACTAAAATTGCACATTGGTCTTAATAGAGGGTAGGTATCAGGTTTCTTTTTTAATTTCTCTACTTCTAAAGTCTAATATAAAGATACCGAGCCTTAAAGTCAACACACTTTCTGACTGTTTAGATTTTTTTTTTTTTTACACTTCAATAACAACTCCCCCCTCACATACTTTAACTTTTAAACATCATCAATCTGGGATGTTCTGTAACTTCCTGCTTGTTTTTATGTGCAAAAAAACACAATTCATGTGTAGGATGGATAACTAACTAACTTTTTTTTTCTCTATCAATTAATCTGGTAATCATTTAGTCTTTGAAATGTTAATACAATGTGCAATTTCTTGCATGTTTCGTATGTTTTCTTACAGTCTAAGATGTTAAAATATTGAATTTACAGTCAGAAAAAAGACAACTGTTTTAAATTGTATTTGTTGCCTCACAAGAAAAACCAAAAAGCTTGAATTTGAACTTTTCTTCAAAATCAACGTGACAACTTAGGCAACTAATGGTATCATGTCAATTTATTCAATAATGGGATTTATCTGCATATGATTTTTGGCGTTTCCCCAATCATCTACATTTGATCAATTATCTAAAGGAATGAAAGGAAACACAGAACAACCAACATATAGATATGCCCATCTATGAACATTTTAGGGGAAAAAATTCCTTTAACAAACAAACTTTTAGGTCTGTCTGTGTCCATATGAACACTGAAACAGGTTAATCCTGTTCATCCTCGCCAATAAGAAATTCTTTCCTAATTAAGTTTCAATGTAAGTGATGAGGGTAAAAAATCAAGGCCGTCCTAAAAATATGTAGTTATAATGAGTTAATATGAGGCTTCAACCATCTGAGCTAGTCATATCAGTGTTTTCAGTAGGAAAAGTCCCTCTTTGTGGTACTATTGAGTGCCAGTCAAACTGTTCTCTCAAATGAGGAAGTCCTTTTCCCACTGCAGTTCAGCAAGGAAACAAAAAGATTTTTATGCTAAAAACAACTAACTTTGAAATAGATCCACTTGATTTGACTAACTCAGTCTGCTGGAGTTTCTTATTACATTATATTCAGGTACATTTTGGAATATATTTTAGTATAAAAAAAAGGAGGAATGTGGATTTTATCACCCATCAAAAAGCACAGATAGGAGGGGGTCTTTGATTACAGCGAGCAAAACCTTTTTAAATATACATATGGGCAGAAATAACATCCCTGTCTTCTTTCAGATGAAAAGTTGAATTTTATTATCAATAAAAGCAACTTTGCTCAATGAGATTCACTCAGGTGTTTTCCTGAAGCAGCTTTCTAGTGTGAGCAGTAGCTTCTAGTGACTAATGGTTACTACACATTTCTGTAAAACTCACATTACTGAGTCAGTTTGTTAACTTTGAAACTGCAGTTTGGCTCCAACAATGAATAATTGTAGTGACTTCATGTGAAATGTCTTAACATGAGATGAACAGCAGATTAACAACATACCTGTAGATAAAGATCTAAATCTAAAACAAAAGGTTGAGTCTACTTCAACCTGTGGGCAGTCAAATCAGAAGTGAAACTTGCCAGACCACAGTGGTGCCTAAAGGGGGGATGTCAGCCTACACATGCTGCTGCTTTCGTCAATGTTACCACACTGGAAAGAGGAAACGTTTAAAAAGTTTCCAAAAATAACGAAGATCACCGGCCAGTTTATGGTATTTTAAGTGTTGATGCTAATTTAAATATTCAAATAAAATAAAAACAGTGAGCAAAAGGTCAATATAAATAAAGTTCACAGCAGGCAAACATCCAGCTGAAATGTCTTATCAGCAGCTGTGTTAGGGCACTGTATTTCAGCCTCACCTCAGACCTCCACAAGGAGTTAAAATGAAAGGAAAACTTTCCTTTATCATAAATATTGTGCAAAACAAGTTTTTTACATTGTGGCAGCGTGTTGTGGTTAGACAAGAAAACTTCTGTGTTTTGCATCACTGAGGAGATCAACAGCCAATTCTGTTGACTAATACTCCAATCTGAACATCTTAACAAATACTATTTCCCAACATTTATATAACACATTTGTCTTCACTTAAAAACCGAACATTCATTAGGTGTTTACAGCAATAACTGGCAGATACACCTCAAATACTGAGCTGTCTCACACCCGTGGGAGTTGATAAAGTTCATTGCAGATCTGGGACTTTCCATTGGTTTGAGTTCCAGCCCAAACTATATTTCTCAATAAAGCACATGTGTAGGACAATGTTAGCATACTGTGCCACTCATGATGGCAGGACAAATTTAGAGCAACAAGGCAGTGATGTAAACTACCGTCTCTCATTATTGTTTCATTGATTATACAGTTTAACAATTAAACTGCATGAAATTAATTATTAAAACTACAACATGATATAAAACATACTAACTGTGTGTCTTCCACTGGAAACATCATGTAATAAGTAAAGTTTTCTTTGTGCTTTCATTTCCTGTTTAACTTTGCACTTTAAATGTCTCTAGTTTAAATGTATCTAACAGATTGAAACAGAAAATAATAAGTAGTACAGAGAGGTGACAGGGGATCTACAGCACATTACGTAACTTTTAAAACATGTGATTTGGATTTTCGGAGTTAGAAAATGGTAACGCGATGCCAAACCCCCCCCCCCCCCCCCAAAAAAAAAAAAAAAAAAAAAAAAGAATCAAGAGTTCTTGTGCTTTCAGGGGAAACTCTTAGATTTCATCTTGAAGTGTTGAGACTTCTTGTATTTTCGAAACAAAGAAAGAAAAACAGAAACAAAGAAAGTCCCGAAGATTTAACATAAGCCATCCAAACCATCAACAAACAGAAGCTTTCGTGCACCTAATGACACAATGACTATAAACAAAATGGCAAATTCATTATTCTCTTGGTCAAATAAACAGGACCTGATGGGCTGCCATATAAAGGGTTAGTTAGGTATTTAAAGGTATTTAAAACTGGATGAAAAACACGCACAGCTTAATCAGCTTTATTCTTAAATCTCTCTTCAAATATATTTATCATTCTCAATCTATTGTAAGAAACAACTCACTCCAGATGTCCTCCTCACACATACCAAAAATCAAGTCAGTTCCCACAATTATTCCCAAACCAACTCATACATTTACTCCTCTCTCTCTCTATCTATCTCTCTCTCTCTCATCAAACTAATCTTTATTCCCCTTTCCACTCCAAAACTAACCTACGTGTTCCTGCATCAGGGATACGTTTTAATGCCACCTTCACCTACATAAACTCAGCTACACCACCACTCAGTCATTTAATGTTTTAAAGTTTGTTGGTCACTCCGGTCTGAATGAACTGATTATCTATGAGCTTAAATCCAGAGAGCAGGCGGATGACAGTGTTTTGTGGCGCAGATAACAGTGTCAGTGAGAAACCAGAAGCTTCTTTCAAGCTCTGAACCCCCAACAGGCCCAGGTCGATGTCTGGCAGCGCTCCCATCTGACCTGAAAGAGTGACTCACTCTAAACTGAATGTGGAGATGGAGGGGATGACTGCAGATTTATCTGACAGAGCGAGGGAGGGAATTCAATTATAGAAGTTAACTCAGTGTTGAGCACATAAATCAATCTCAGTAGAGGTAGTAAATAACCTCTTCTGGCTGAGTTATTACTAGTTTACTCAAGACTGAAAGTGCTGACAGAAGCAGAAGCTGCACATCTGTACACACCTGTTTGCAAGTACGTACACACGCACGCACGCACGCACGCACGCACGCACGCACGCACGCGCACACACACACACACACACACACACACACACACACACACACACACACCATCATGGTCATACTGTACAAACACAATTGCTCACAGCTGCTCTCAATTCTCTTTCCAATAATAATCTGAGACCATATTCAGTTAGGACAATGGCCCCATCAGGGTGGCTGTAGTTACTGAACAGTTTATTAACTGTGAAAACAATGAAAATGATTTACAATCAATTTTAAACACAAAGTCTTTCATTTTCACTGAAATGAAACAAGTTACTTTGAGCTTCATTCTGGACCACTCAAGCTCCACTTACTGGCTTGTTCTTGAAACAACATGAAGTGTGTTTTTGTTTTCAAAGTGCTCAGGACAACGGAGAGTTTGAGCACTGACATTTCCATGACAACTGAGCAAACCTAATTTGCTGAGGAAGAGTGTGATGTGGTCCAAATGTCCAGAACAAGGAATGAAGTGGACCTTGAGTGGAGATTGTTTTGTCAGTCTCTGTTTCCAAGAATGACTTCAGGAAGTAAAGCTCAACTTGAAGCCAACATGGATGAGTTGTTCTGTGTGTAAAGGTGCTCAGAATAATAGAAAGTTATTTTTATGAACTTGGAATCAGTCAAAAAATCCAGAGCAAGAGACCTTGAAAGGTTGCTTGTTCCATGCTCTGTTGCTCTCTGGCTGACCATCAATTCAATATTTCTGTCTGCAGACTCTGACTCATCTCTGCATCCTGACTGTGAGGATGCCAAGTCTGCAGCTCATTCAAGTGCAGCAAGATCAGTGAATTTAATAAAATAGGATCGTGCTTCCCTGCTAATCTGGACAGGTGCAGGATGGGACTAGACTTCACTTTGGGTGTGGCACAGACGTGAGGCGCTGACCTCAGTCTATCTGTCTATGTGGTAATACAATTGCTCTGGCCATCTTGGCAACAATGCCTGATTGGCTGACCGATCTCAAAAGCACTAAGGTGTAACTGCAGAGACACTCAATCAGTGTCTTTGCACTGTAAGAAGAGCGATAAACCAGTGGAGGAAACGAGAGTAGAGGTGATGCAGCAATCCCTCCACTTAATTCACTTTATACTCTCCTATATGTTTCATTATTGAGATTGCACTGCAAAGGGCAGGCTGTCTGGAGGCTTTGGAAATGATAAAAAGCACACACACAAACAGACACAAACACACACACACACACACACACACACACACACACACACACACACACACACACACACACACACACACACACACACACACACACACACACAGAAAATGACACATGACCTGCCAGAAGCTGCTGGCTGCAGTATCTGACCGATAGGCGTCAGAGGGGTAGTTTATGTGCAACGAATGCACTCAGCTTTACATTTTAACCAGTTTTCAGTATCAGAGGACCTCCAGCAGCCAGTAGATTATTGATTTAGCAAACAGTCACTCAAGCCACATCTTTCTTCAATAAAGAGATCATTTACATTATTTCACAGTGCAGATATTTTTCCACAATAAATCCTAAATATTTGTCACAGTGTACAACTGAAACACAAATTGAGATCATTTAAAATAAATCCCACTTCAAAAAGAACTTGAACATTTCATGCTGTCAGCTGCGAATGGCACCTTCTAAAATGCAAATCAGAAAGTGTTCTCTGTGGATAATTTCGCTGTCATATATAAGCTTCATGCAAAGATGACAGGCGGTACTTTTCCACAGTATGAGTCTCACATGTTTCCACACACAGCTGACGTAGTTTTTTATATCGTCTGTTTTGCTGCTGTGCCTGATAATTCCAGTTTTACTTCAATGGGTGCTGTAAACACAACAAGTATTATTTCTCCAAAGTCTGCCAGTGATAAAGGAGCAGGGAGGAAGATGCACTTCATAAACCGTTCTGTTGTTTTACAATAAAGCTTCTCTGTTACTGAAAGCAGGGCGACATTAATGACATCAAAGCACATTACAGGCTCTGGATCTCTGGATTACGCTGAGCGACATGTGGATCACATTATTGCTAAAACCTGCCTTAATCATTTTAAAAGTTGTATTATGAGAAAAAGCAGATCGGAGGATGTGACATTAATTACAATATATTTGTCAATGTCATTACTGAATTCTGTGTTCCCACTTGTACAATTGCAATCTTCAGCCTCATGCTACCTAACATAAAAATGTATCTAATGAAAAAAGAAAAAGAAATGTCATAGGCTCATGACTCAGTACTGGTAGATGTGCTGAATTGTGGGAAAAAAATAGGTCTGTTTTGTTATTCTAGTTTGTGTGTGCACTTTTGCAAACTAAAGCCACTAAAACTAACTTTCATTAGTGTGAAACAGAATGTTGAGCGGGCAGAAACAGATGCACAGCTTTGGGGTTAATACGCCGACCATAAACCATGACATCCCCACAAATTGGATGCTGAAGCCAGAAATGACCAAACAGGGGCAGATAAATCGCCAGGACATTAAGACATAGTAAGACAAAATAATTAGTTATACCAACAAATTATTAATCAGTTTCTTTCAGCTTTTAATGTGCATGATTCACTAAACAACAAATAATCACGACTCTCCTTTGATGCTTGTTTCTTTTTCTATAAAGCATCAGCAGAAGCAGTCTGTTTGTCTGCTTTCTGATGCTGTGACCGCATTAATGCACCTGAACATCTCTGCTCTCCTGTGTCACAAAAACAATCCCGACTTTCACTGGTGGTCTGTAAGACAATCTGACAAGCTGACAAAGGCATCAGGGTCAGTTACAGGTCTGGCACAGATCCTGTGTGCATATATTTATGTTTGCACACACCGTAAATGTATGGACTGAGGCGTGTGCATGTGTCCTGCATGTATGTGTGTGCTGTCAGTGACACAGCTCCAATCTGTAATTTGAGTTTTTTTTCTGCAAACAAAGGAGGAGGGAGGTGAGGAGAGATGAGAGACAGCAGATGGATCCTCTTACCATGATAAGGCCGGTGGTGATCGGATCGTTGCAGCCATGGCACAGCTCCCCGAATTTGGCCCAGTAGTCCTTCTTGCAGAAGAGCCGTCCCTCTTTTTCATAATACCAGTGGGACAGCGAGGCCCTGCACTCACAACACCTAACAGAGGAGGAGATGGAAAAAACCATGAGAGCTTTAATCAATGCTTAATTATGTGCTTTTAAAGATAAAATCCCTTCATTAGTCCTTTAGATCAGCACTTAACATGGGTGCAACAGCTTAATGCAGACAAGCCATCGGAAACAAGAAATGTCTGTAAATTGAATAAGATTGCAACTAATTATTTTTATATTATGATTTATCCATTAATCATTTACTTTATTAATGGTCAAACATGTGAAAGATATCCATCATCAGGTCCCAACATGTCATGAACAACAGTCTGAATTACATATTAAAATTATCCTGATCAGCTGAAACAGCGGTAATTGGCATTTACCATAAAAACCATAAAATGATTCATCAACCTGTCTTTTAAGCACAACTAAAAGCATTTTCTACATCAGGGTGAAACACAAGCAAAACTTTTAGTGAAAGCAAAAAGCATCTGTACGTCACTGATTCAGCAGTTCAGGACCTTTCAAAGTGAACACTAAATAAAGTTGTTATTGTGTTGACAGAACATTAAGTTGTGCTGCAATAAACTGCACTTTAAACCTCATAATGACACCCTACAGAGCCCCAAATTATAGTTTTCATGGTGGTAATGACTCCCTTTGTGGCTAGGACACTCACCGCCCCACCTGAGGTGGAACAGACAAAATGAGATCACAGGAAAACACACAACTATGACTAAGTCTTAGAAGCACAGAGGAAAGAACAAAAAGACAAAACAATGTAGGTGCAGTCTGCTGCATCAACAGGCTTTTCAGTGAAATACGTCTTTGGTTTTGTTTTGACTGGTGTTGATTTCGATCATGAGGTAACGTTCAAAGTGCTGGAGTTAAAGGACTCCTATTGCTATGGATTGTGAATCATCTGAGAGATCAGAGAGGTGACATTTTCATTTTTTATCAACACAAAGAAAACACTAACGCTAACTAGCCCACTCCTGAGCCTGTGAGAACTGCAGATGAAGCTCAAATAACATGAACGAAAGTAACATCTAGTGGGAGTAAGTGCTTATGTCAGCAAACTGACTTTAATAGACCTTTTTAAGATGAGCATTTACATCAACATCCAGTCGAGATTTTTCTGAAAGCTCTGTTTGGTCCAACTTAGCACTTTATAATATTGAAGTGCCTGAAATTAAATATGGATGCCTTGCATGGGCCTAAGACCAACAGTAACTTTAATAAAACCTACGTTGAATGTTAACATGTTATATTTTAATCTTCACACGACCAATTTTGTAATAATTCACTTTCGTGAAAAACACTTCATGTCATTAACTTGCATATCTTTTGGACAGTTTCCACAAATATGTCCAAAAACAGTCTTGAAAACGAAGATGTGCACAATAGCGGCATCATCATCATAGTTTATATGCTTAAACAATATATAGACATTTAATAAATGTTTATAACATGCTATAATCAGATTGTTAGCACATATAAGGACATATTAAGTGTTTATTAATTATAAAGTGTTTGTCAATGGTGATAGCTTCTCCTATGAAGACATATATTATGTTATTACAACTGTGTTTTACTACATTCTATATTTATATATAGTCGTTCATTATCTGTTTATATACCAGCCTCCAGTTATGAGCGCCCACAAGAAGAGTGATTCGATATGATGTACTTTAATAAACACTTACAGTATATTTGCTAATAACCGTTAGTGTTTGTATATCCTTATTATATTAATCATTTTACACATAAAATGTGAGCACAATTCAAATTTCAGTTTCATTTAGAGTAAAAGAAGAGAAGAGCATGGTGTATTTTGCTTTTTCCAGAATAGAATCTGTGGTGTTGAGATTGTGTTTTTACAGGTTGTATTTATCAATGAATACTGATTTGCCTGATCATCCTCTTCAATCTAACGTACTCCTGAGCAGACTGATATGGAGCACCGTCAGACAGATTCATCTGTGCAGACCAATGAACCGTCTGTCAATAGTTAAATAGTTAATAGAGTTCACTAGTGAGCTGCTCTAATAGTCCAGAGTGACATCAGCCTGATAGACATCAGCTGCTGACAGAGTGAAGAGCAGATGACAACACACGGAGACAGACGGAGGTGTCATTATGCTGTGCAGGGAGGATACATTTCCAGCTCACTTACAATACAAACTAATGCTGGTGTGATATTCAAAATAATGATAGAAACCAGTAAGTAAAGGTTATTTCCTGGTAGGTGATGACCGATGATGAGGAAAAAGGGTGTTAACTATCCCACATGACTAAGTTGCTTCTGCTGAACACAGAACACTGAAATTCTCCAGAATAAAACTGGTAGCAATTAACGGATCATCGTAAAAACTAGAAAATGTATCTTTAGACGTGTCCTCATGTATGTTGAAGTGGACATATTTACTCTGCATGTGTCCATAAATGTAAAGTGTGTTAATCCTTCTGAGTATGGTATTTGCGTGTCTGAGTTAGTGCAGGCTTGTAGGCTTGTGTGTGCTTGTTTGTAATCTGTCTAAATCTCTGTGTCTAAAGGCCGTGACTAAGTGAGTCTCCTCTGCTTCCCTGTGGAGCATCCCTTCCATCAGCCGGCCGTCTGGTCCCGTCCCTGCTCTGGGGCCGCTTAAATCGAGGTCTGTTTGCTCTGACAATAACAGCATGTGAGCAGCTTCACTGTGTAGAGCAGAATTATTCGCTTTGTCCCTCATCACATCCCAATGTCCTGCCGTTTACACACAATTTAAATTTCTTCATTTTACTGTCATTGCTAAGGTTGTTTCTTAGTGTCTGGCTCTGACATGACTATTATAAATGGGCTTCATGTGTGATTGATCAAATGTGATTAATTTACAATGTTCTCTCTTTATTCTACCTTTATCAGTGCCTCATTCAAACTTACTATGTTATGGCATACAATAAAAATCATACAGATTCATTAGAAGATTTTGTGCATATCACAGAACAAAAACCCAACTTGCAGTTACAATGCCATCCATTTAATTCCTCCAGCTCTTCACTGCACTCAAACACAGCATCCTGCTTACTTTGTACTTCAATGTTTTGTAGCTGGTTGGTAAATAACAGCTCATTAATATATTTAGCAGAGGCAGCAACTTTCTGTGACTTTGCCTTCCGTCTTTGACCTACTGTAAACCTGTGCATACTGTGCACACACAACTCCACACATGCACACACGTGTAACCTCGCAGCACATACTGACACACATACAATTTATTTATTAGACAGACACACCCACTCTCCCCAGCGTCTGCATGCAGAGCTTCACTGCAGCGAGAGGCTCAGCAGATTGTTGCAGAGCTGCTTCAGTATGCAGCGTGTTTGGGTGAGTGGTGGGGGAGGAGGGGGGGCGGGGGGCGGGGGGGGGGTCTTGGAAGTGGGTCAAGGCTTTCAGAAGATGTCCGCAGCACCGAGCCAGGAGCTACTCAGCTGTCTTGGCTCTCTGCCGCTCAATAACTGGCTTTCACTGCAGATACACACACACACACATACACATCCTGCAGACCCCTGCTGAGGCAAAGTCATACCTGGGGAGGATACACAGATGCGCTCGCCTGCACTCTGCACACACACAGAAGCAGGAGTGATCTTAGTGCCGTGAGGTTCACTTCCTTCAAAGTTAAACCTCTCCGAGCGATGCTGGGAGTGGCAGCAGAGTATTAAAGATATGAGTGAATACATTAGGGACTCCCAGATAAAGACGCCAGAAATTTAAGCCTCCAGGACAAGAATTTTATCTCAGAGGTAAAAGAGACAGTCAGTGATGCTCAGTTACAACCAACACTTCCACCAGAGGAAAAATGAATGCTTTTTCAAGGAATGACGGTTAGTGTGTTAATGCGTGCTTTTGTGCTCATATTTGGGTTTTTCTGTGCGACCGTGCTTGCATGTGAATCTGCATGGACGTGTAAGAGGATTATCAGTTTGAGAGACTCAGAGAGAGTCTTTGCCCACTCTGCTATGATAGCATATGAGTCTAGCTGGATGAAGAGCTTAGCAGTTTCTGTCACACATACACAGAAACGAGAAAATCTGTAAGAGAGTGTTTGAAAAAAGTAATATCAGTGAGGGCAAATGACAAGACAATAAAGACTAAATTACATGGATGGTTTGATTGATTTAAGACATAATAACCTGCGAGACAAGACAAATGTCAAAGACAAAGAAAAGGCTGAGCTGGGACATAAATAACTACCATGAACAAGTGAGAGGGAGCAGAGCAAATTTCAGACACTGTGAAGCCCAGCTGGATTCCCTGAGGGCCAGGAAACAACCAATGACAGGGAGGATGAGAACGGGGGAGCAGAGTCAGTAAATCTGAAAATGTCGCCCCTTCCTTCTCAAATCCTTGATGGAATTAGCTCAAAGTGTCTGAGAGAGTAATAAATTCCTTTTTCCATGTCAACGGGAAGCAGTCTGGTCCCAGACCTCTCACCTCCTTCTGTCCACAAAAAACAGAATGCAGTTGATTGCTGCCACATTAATTTAGTCATGTCAGTTATCTGCAAAGACTAGTTTCGTACTTTTGTGTTTTAGGTCTGTGGTTTCCAACTGTAGGAAATACAGACGGAAATGATACTGTCTGAAATCATACTAGTGGATCTGTGAGGTTGTACAGCAGTTCTTTAAGCTAAATGCTAATGTGTCAATATCACTGACTGTGTATTACGGGATCAGCTGTTTTTGTTTATTTTCTGTTCATGTGGTGTTGGTATACTAAGTCTCTTGTCATTACAGATCTTGCCACTCCTCTTCCTGCAATCACCTCATTCCCCTCACCTGACTTTCCCCGCCCTCTTCCACAGCTGGCCCCCATCATCATCATTAGCCTCCCACTCAGCCCCCCCTATCATATACTGCCCTTCTTTAGTTGCTCCCTGTCGGATCGTCAATCCTCATGCCCTGCTCTAGTGCTGCCTGTTATGTTCTGCATGAGACTCCTCTGTTTTTCTGCTAGAGGTTTTTTTTGGACCTTCCTCTTTCAGTTTTGTTAGCTTTTAGTTAGTAGCCTGGTTTTTTGTTTTGTTTGGATTTCCTCTGATTTGTACTTTTGGGTCCAGCGCCTTCTGGGACGTTAGACTGTGTATAAAGATGGACATCATTACAGCTCCCCAAAAGTGAAGCCAAAACATCTCGATCGCCCCCTTGTGGCCGGCTGCAATACAGACCATAAGTCCCACCCCTTCCATGTTAGCAGATGGGACATGAGTCAAACTAAAAAAGTCAAAGTATGCGTCAAATAAATTCCCCCCTTAAAGATGGTTTCTGTCATTGTAGGTAGTTTTTATCATGCTGGTGTTTGTGCCAGTGCTCATTTTTTTCTGAATATTTTTTTAGTTTAAGTAGTTTAGCCAGTAGTTATCTAGTAGATTAGTTTTAATTTTGTTTTTAATTCATTATTTGATTATATAAAACGGGGTGTGACGTCATGATTGACCTGAAGATGGCGCTACATGAAAGAAACCAAACTTACTACAAGTCTTGTCCTGACGACCATAAACCATTTTCCGCTAACATATCTCTAATCCTAACTCTTTTAGTGCCAAATAGTACTGAATATTAAACTTTTTTTAGGCCTCTAAAACCAATTCAAATGACATAAAATTCTGAGAAGTGGAAAATGACTTCTAGGTTAAACTGCGCTCATTTCAGAGACATACGCAACATGTGATGAGGGGTTGAACATAGATCTGTTTTCATTTCCAGAGGTCACAGGACAACATTTTAGATTCCACAGTGCGAACACAAAATCTTGGAAAAGGTGAAAATAGAAAAAAAAAAACCTTGATTCAATTCATGATTATTATTATAAATTTCAATTACAGCTGTCAGGAAAATTTATGTGTATGAGAAATTATCTAAACAGATTAATTAGCTGTGTGCTGCTCTTTATCAATCTGCTATTATTCATATTTATGATTCCAAGTCAGATGATCTCATTGGACGGTTTCATGATGTAATGTGTTTTTGAACGACTGTGCATCCTATTAATCATGTGGACGGCCTGACCCGGGTCAATACCTCTCATGATTAATTTGTCCCGGCTGAGATAAATGAGCCGGCATTGAATGAAAAAACATCAGGTCTGAATGAATGATTGGAAGTAATTTTCCCAAGTGGCTCGACCCCTGAGGAAGATGACCATGTAATACATTAAATAAAACACAATGACATACAGGTGTGTTAACAAATCATAAAAATACATGTTCTCTGCATTAACACATGCTCACATTAACACAAATACATAACACTACTGTATATTGTTACTTTCTGCTTGTAGTGATTTAAATTAGTGTTGAAACAATGACTCAATTAGTCTGTTTTGATAATTGATTAATCATTTTACTAAATTTTACTGTAAATTATCTGGTTCCAGCTTTTCAAATTTGCTGATTTTCTTTGTCATATAATTAAATATTATGTGACATAAATTAAATATTTTTGAGTTTTGGAAAAACATCTTATTTCAAGATGTTGCTTTGGGCTTTGAGAAATTGCCATTGACTTATTTTACTATTTCTTGACGTTTCATAGAAGCATAGACGATGAAATATGAAATCGATAAGCCAGGAAAATCATGGGCAGATTAATTTGTAATGAAAATAATTGTCAGTAGTTGTAGCTGTATGTTAAATTGGAAAAGAAAAACTACAAAAAGAAACAAGTAAAATTGTATCCTTCTTAGAAAAATTAAAGGAAAAATGTCAAACAACTAAATGATAATTCTAAAGTTACTATTTAGATTTAAATTGTATTATTTAAGTTACCATAAATTAGGTTTATGTACACAGTGGCAAAAAGGCAGACACACATACAGATCAGTAATTATTGATTAGGGCTAAACTGACAGTGGGACTGACATGCAGATCTTTGTGGTCTGACGTGTCAGTTGTGCCTCAAATATGAATGTGCCCAGCAACTGCTCAGCTAAAATGGTCCTCAGACGATCTTTACTTTCTGCCACATGAATCTAAGGTACAAATATTCTTGTCTTTACAAAGCTGGAGACATGCGCAAAACTATAAATGACAATTCCCCTTATCAAACGAGTCCTTGAATACCTCGCGGTGAAATAAACCAAACCAGAATCAAATCTGACTCCCACAGAAACCGTGCTGACCGCCCAGCTCTGGTCAGCATTTTATGGTGTGTGTGTGTGTACATGAGTGGGTGGACGTGTGGCCACAGGTCATTAAATGACGTGCAGACTGATACTGCTACAGGAAGCAGGACGAGTCAAAAGGAAACACTGGTAGAGGTGTGAGACAGGATCACTGCCATCAGACAGATGCCGAGATAAAAGATTTACGAGGAGCCACACCTCCAACACACACACACACACACACACACACACACACACACACACACACACACACACACACACACACACACACACACACACACACACACACACACACACACACACGTGTAGCTGCTTGTTAATTATTAAATCTTCTATCATCTTGAGTCAAGCTCAGAAAGACATCCATCTCCTTTCTATCTGCAAAGACAGCAGAAATGCTTTTGAGTAGTTTGGATCAATAAGCTGATAGACAGACTGGTCTGTCCAGGCGTCCAGTAAACGAAGGAAAATTAGACAATAAATGTCAAACGAATGAAGTCTGATGGTGACAAAAACAAATGTGTCTGCTATAGAAAATGTGATAGTGCGTGACCGTTGTTGCTTCTTGCAGGCTAAGCTGAAATCCTCCCTGACAGAGAGAAAACCCGACCTCTGGGAAGGACAGAAGGGGGTTGTGGGTTACAGACACGCACGCACGCACGCACACACACACACACACACACACACACACACACACACACACACACACACACACACACACACACACACACACACACACACACACACACACACAGACAGGAGAAAGACAAGCCAAAGGAAATGGCAGACTGTCTGGGGGAGACCCCTTTCTTCCCCCCTCAGAGGTAGACAGAAATAGACAAGGATTCCTGGTCGAGTGCCAAGATTTCCATTCCTGATATTTTCCAGGAGGATTCCCAAACACAGAGAACAACAAATGTACCTGCAGTGTGTGACGAGACTTTATCCGACCAAACAAATGTAGATTCATTTGTGTGAGTTAAATGGTAATGATCCATTCACCTGTCACACATTCACACTTTCACCAACAAGGACACATTCATCCCATTCCCACGCACCCCTTTTTGTGCCCCCCTGTTTTATCAATCCCTCCTCCTTCTCCATGGCAACGGAGAATGCCACAGCGATGATGTCAGCCCTCTCACTGAAAAAAAAAGAGGCATTACCTCATCATCTCATCATGCTAACCCCCCAGTCACTCTTTATTGGGTGGTTTCAAACAGGAAATCCCTCGGCCAATCAGGCTCCGGTGTATTCCCTCTGACCTTGGCAAACACAAGCTCAGCGGCACAGACACCTGCGTCTACCCCTTGAGTATTTGGTACTTTTAAAGGAATAAAATAGAGGACAGCAGGTTGTGAATTTAAAACAGTGAGGCCCTCCGTGGCCTGAACAAATGCTTCAGACTGTGGCTCTTTATTCGTAGCTCGTTGGTTTATTCAGCCGGTAAACAGGAGCTCAGGCAGACTATGAGTGAATGATGTGCTCGGCAGCAAATTCCTTTGTGAGTGTTAAGCTGTCAGCACAGTCAGTCTGGGGCCTTCTCGCTTGTTCCACTGCGGGGAAATGATAAAAGGTTTCAGTAAGCTCTGGGAACCATGATGATGATGATGAAGGTTCAGTAGGATTCACGAGAGACAGCAGAGTTTCTAGTCGTCAGCCGGTCTCATTTACACAATAGGTTAGAGAAAAGTTTGTCCCCAAATCTAAGCTTGAAGGGGCCATAACAAACCTTGTGCGACTCTTCTTTTCAACAACTTATTTCAGGCAGGAATATTGTGCCATTAGTTCGCCTCACTGTTTTGTATTAAAGGTACGAACATGGAGCATTGTTGTTCCACCATTAAGTCAGCAGCAGAGGTAGTCACATTGCCAGATCGACCCCTGTGTTAAAGGCACAGGCAGCATGGTGAGACAGTCAACACCAGACACAAATGCTGCTGTGTGACACAGCATGACTTTGATTACTTTCTTAAAATCACACACATATATTGAGTGTTGTAATATTCTAAACTCAACATGCACCTATTGGCTTTTTTCCTGTAGCTTTCAATCGATGCAACCCCTTGAGTTTGCAATGTTTTAATACAGACAGCTGTGCAGTGTTAACAATAACTTCAAGGTGTGGATACAGTTAAATGAACCGTGTGACTCCACTTGTCGTGCTTTATTGCTCTCTTATGACCCAACCCTTGTTTTATGATTGAATTTAGACCAACTATTCTGGTCACACACACACACACACACACACACACACACACACACACACACACACACACACACACACACACACACACACACACACACACACACACACAAAATATAACTGATTAGTCTTTGTCGTCTTTAAAATGAAAAATGTCGACCAATGGGCCAGATGCAAGAATATGTTCGTATTTTTCTTCTTAAATCTGTCGTACTTTTCTCGTGAGGTGGAATTTACGAGTGTGCTACGTCGGATTCACCAAACACTCGTATCACCAGGAAACAGTCGTAAAAGACCTTCGTAAACATGATGAATCCCACCTGTTCTAAATGAATGCGCGTTCCCAAGAATAGTAAATTAACATGAATGACGCCCCCAAAATACCAAATAAGGTCAGACGACCGGCAGGTTGTGGAGAAGCTCCATTCATGAAAATGGCACTAAAGACTAAGAATACGAACTTTACGAGCTCTCAGACTGAGGTCCCGCTCTCAGAAATAGATCAACAGAAACACATATTATTATTTAGTGTTAGTGGTGGAATTAAAGGTCCTGAGAAAGACAAAGAATGAGGAAAAATGACCCGTGCTGTGAACGCTGTCTCAGCTGTTGCGCGCAGCATCACAGAAATAAAAACAAAAATGACTGAGCATGAATTATGTCATCAGCCAGGGGGTTAAACTATTACTTCGATAAGCAATATTTCAATTAAATGAATAAAAGTTATTAATAAATAGTCAGTTTATATTGTGGAAAAGTAACTGTGGAAAAGTGTCTGTGGACAAGTCGCTTGTAGTTTCGGCCGCTAATATTTATATTGTAAGCTTGCATCATATATGATGATATGATGATCATAGTTTCAATTGTCAATTCAAATGACTGATATATCTACCTAAATTGTTAAATAGCCTACTTCTTTATACTAAATAGCCTAATTATTTTACAAACAGAGTAATGTCATCATGATTATGGATTCAGAAGTGCAATTTAGTGAACGGGACATAGTATACACTTTCCCCCCCTTCTCTACATCCCCTGTAGTTCACACCCATTACTCAGGGGTCTCTAAAATACTGACAATATAATAATCGCTCAGCCTGCGGATCGACATTATTCATTTCTCTGTTAAGTGGTAGTCAGCATACAGTGATGTTAAAAAGAAAATCCAAGTCAGTTCTGAAGCTCAACTGCTGATGTTACACCTGCTGCCGGATTGCTGTCAGCACAGACCTGCTCACACCCGGGATGACAACGCAGGGCAAGCCGGCAGAAGAAGTTGGAGATGAGGGTACCCGTGTGGAGGTGTTATGTGTTCATTAAGTGATTATCATATCTTGCTTATAGTATATGATGCCCCCCCCCCCCCCCCCCCGTTAGACAATTAGACAGTGACAGTCGTGTTTTATTGCTTTGGAGGACTGCAGGGTGGTTGTGCGTGAGAGGTACGACAGGTCTGCATCATTCGTACATTTTGTTCGTACCTAAGAGAAAATCAAAATACGAGGAAATTGGTGAATGCGGCAAATCCTCGTAAATCACTCGTACGCATGGTTTAAGAACGAATCTGTGCGTACGAGTGGTTCTTGCATCTGGCCCAATGTTTCCTAAAACCCAAGATGGAACCTAAACTAAACATCCACGACCCAAATACTTTTAGGTACTATCACTGAAGACGATATAAAAGAAAAATATGCACATTAAAGAAGCTTAAACCTGAGATCTTAGCATTTTTTTTCAAGACTGTTTAATTGATTATCAAAATAGTTTTTATCTAATTTTCTATAATTTATTAGTTAATTAATCGTTTCAACCCCAGAACAAAATAATATAAAATTGATCCAAATTAAAACTGGTTAGTGTTGAGGATCAGCATCCATACTGTAGTTATTCAATAACTCAATAAAAATATAGAGTTGAATATATTTTTGGATGAATGCTGACAAAGACAATTCACTTTTTTCTTGGGGCTGAATGGATCAAAGTCAAACATGAAAATGATGGGACGACATAGAAAGTGTTAACCTTCCTCTTATTAATCGCATGCAGGGTTTAAGTCTGGAGTCAATGAGAAAAAAAATGTAATTTTCAAAGCGTGATTAAAGCATTGTAGTGAGAGCCAAAGGTCAGAGCTCGGGAACAGACGATAATTCAAAATGTGCCAGCTCACAGGATGACTCCTCTCTGCCCTCTGCAATGTTATCAGCAGGTATGAACCCTGCCATGTTGTGAGAAAGAGGAGGAGGAGGAGGAGGAGGAGCAGGAGTTCCTGATGCAGACAGAGGGCAAAATGTGAAAACTGGAGATTAACCATTATTTAAATGCAAACTTTATTTAAAACTCTGACAGTTTAAAAGATATTTTAGAGCAAAACTGACTGTAAAAGAGATTAAAAAGCACACACACATTTGTCCCCACTGTGTTTCCCTAAGATACAAACAAATGGAACCAACCGGAGAAACATTCAATAATATGACCAGTATAGACCACACAGATGATGTCAGTCACATGAATGACAGCAGGGTTTGATTCACTGTGGTGCATTGTAGAGAAAAGGGAAGTAAACAACCAAAAAAAAAGTTTTATCCAAAGGGACAGAAATGTACCAGACACAGATGACTGATGTGTGCTGCCCAAGAGGAAGTGAGAGACAACTGAAGAGAAATGAGTAAATTATCTGAATGCTGAGCGTTAAAGTGTCTATATCGCTCTGAGATCATGAACAGTGTATTACAAGATAGATTTGAATGTATAGTGAAAAATATTCATTTTACAGTCTGAATCATGAAGTTTGTTAATCCATTACATTCATGTCAGTTTAGGAGTTTCTGAGTGGAAACATAAAGGGAAGTGAAACACAGCTGAAATCACCTGACCGATCAGCCAAAATTCAGAGCACAGGGATTAAAACAAGAAAAGATATTTAAGCCCTAAAAGTCATCCAGGAGGAAATGTGTTCAATATATTGAATTAAGTATTGTAGGAATTTAAAACTGCTCTATGTCTCAAATCAGTCATGGTGCCTGAACTTAAACCCCTGAGAGCAGATTAGTGCTCAGAGTTTGGTTTAGGACTGATGACTCGGCAGCTGTGTAAGTATTTTTGGAAGCAAACATCCAAATATAACCTAATTTCAGCTTTTCGACTGTGAGAATCTCTGCTTTTCTTTGTCTTATGTGACAGTAAACTGAAATTATTTGGTTATTACACTGAATAGTTTTTATTTTGTCACAAGTTTCTGACATGTTATAGACCAGAAATGAGTTAATTAATAAATAAAATAACTGCCAGATTAATCAAAACTGAAACTAATTGTTTCTTCAATACTAGTAAACAGGAAAAGACCTAAGTTAGTTTATCTGACAGAGGAGGTCCATGTTAAAATAAAATGTGCCAAAATTAGCCGTAAACAAGTTAAAACAAAACATACACAAAGTCTTACATTTTCTCAGAATAAAGTTTGTATGAGCAAAGACTGTGTTACACTGTTGAAAGCCCTGAAACAAGACAAGTAAGTGGACCTTGAGTGGCAATTGTTTAGTCAGAGGTTAAACTTAGGGCTGGAGGAACATCACTGTACTGAACTCAGTCACATCCACCCATGTGAATCAATCAGCCCACTTACTTTATGCGTTGCTGCTGCGTCTTGCTGCGCTGGTTCTGTGCTGACATGCCACCCGCGGGAGCAAGGCTCTTGTTTTGACAGTCGGACGACGCGCTCATGTCAGTAGCTCTGATGTTTCACTCTGATGTTCAGCTCGACAAGCCTCTTGCTGTCACGACCATCAGTGACACTCTCTCTCTGTACTCTGTCTCTCCCTTCCTCTATTTCCTCTCTCAGTGCAGCTGCAGCGAGACTCTGCGCTTCTTTATCAACTATTTCCTGTCCTGTGACCGTCCTCTGGGAGCAGACCTGACCCTGTGACATCACAGGCTCGGCCCATGGCGCCTCGTCCCACCTTTTGGCAACTTATTTTCTTCTTTTTAAATGATATTCTTGTGCCTTTTTTTGGACTTTATTCATAACCAACAATTTATAAATAATTTCTTCTTTTTAACCTCGTGGAAACTCTTGCAGAAGTTTAAAATGCCTTTGTAATCTAAGCTACCCATTTCCTTTGCTATTCAATATAATTCAAGATTCTGGCCGCACAAATCAAATTTTTCTATTATGCATCATCTATTATAGCCTTCCTCCTCCTCTCAACTAATTTGATTTAACAAACACTGGAGCACTGCAGTGCTTTAAGGCATAGCTATTTTCCACCAAACAGGTGAGAAGTTCAAGCAAGACAGTGTGTCGGCTTTTATCACACAAGGTGAGATCAGAGATACACAAATAAATATCATTTATGATCTTTTCAAAACATCCTCAGTCATCTTTGACCCAAACAGTGTTTAAGGTAACACCCAGATTAGGTAAAAGTAAAGACCCAAGATTAATTACATGATACATTATCATTACACCCCTCACATTATCTGCTTATTGCTTTCCCTAATCCTTAAATCTGCTGAATTCCTCAGTGCTTCAGCTAACAGAGGAGAAACTGAGATAATGTTTTTTTTCTGTAGCCTCTGTTGCTATGGTTGTTGCTAAGGTTGATGCCAAAGCATGCCCCACGGATATTAACATTGTCCATTTGCATATTTTGGATTTAGGCTCAAACATGTACAGATGTATTTCAGAAGTTTCCATCATGTAAGGAACAAGAAAAAGAGGTGAAAAACTACCACTAATGTTTGTTTACAAAGCCTCCCGAGCTGGTTCATTGTGCTCAGTTGGGGCTGAACTGAGGGGCCGCATAAAGAGCCAGTATAAAATAAATTAGGAGTTTTTTGAGCTGTAAATCAAGCAAAGATATTCCAGTTGAGCCCCAAGAATATAAATATACTATATCTATAGAAATGTGAATAATACATCTTCAAGGAAAAGATGAACAATAGTAATCTGTCTGGTTATAACAGCTTATAAATAAATTGTGATGTCTGGAGACTAAAGTCAGGAAATGGCGGAGGTAGAATCCCAGATGGATCTCTCAGCCACACGTCACTATAGCAACGATCTCTATAAATTAATATAGATCACTATATATACAAAACACCATGCTGCACAAACTGTAACACACTCAGTTGAACATAAAGACTGAACATAACATAGCCTCTGTAACATCTAAAACACTGTACAGGACCTGCACTTTGTTCTTAGTTAATAAGCAACTGCATGGAAACACATTCATATCAATCAAGTTTAACAGGGATTTATTTTTATTTTAAACTTTTCTTTTTTCTTTGTGTTTATTAAGCATTATTAAGCATTATTTGTTTATCAAAGCTCCTTTGTTGTGATTATTCATAATTTCTCACATCTAATTAGCTTCACTAATGACTTCCTTTCAATGTTTTCACCTCATTAATGTCACAGAAAGATCAACAGTGTAGGATTTCAGATTCGGGTTATGCATTAAGATTTCCTAACAATCTAAATACACAGTCTGAGACACAGGCAGCATGAATCATCATCATCTGCCTCCGTTGAGTCCTGCAGCTTCTGTTACCAGGCAGAGTTCATCTGTAAGTAGAAACAGCTGAGTCACTGCAGCGCTTTATGCAGTCGCAGCCAAACCTCACTATATCAGTAATCTGGTGGTCTGCAGCATGATTACTGTGTTAATTCCTTCAGTATATTTTCTTTCATTCTTTTGACTAACAAAACTATAACTAGTTATCAGTCCTCA